>NC_079221.1:53789603-54139603 GCF_029633865.1 Lampris incognitus | reverse complement strand
CTTGGGCCATGTGTGCTCTGAGGCCGTTCTTCAGTGACTGGTGAAAACGTTCAACGCCACCATTGGCCTGGGGGTGGTAGTACGCAGTGCGTATATGACGGATGCCCTTGTTTTCGAGATAAGCAGTGAACTCAGCAGAGACCAGCTGAGGGCCGTTGTCAGTGGCCACTGTCTCTCCTGCAGAGAGACAGTGGCCTGAAGGGGTGTGTGTAGCATTTGGACAATGTCCTTTTCCACACAGTCAGTGTCCGTCTGTAGAGCTGGGGTGGAGACAGAGCGAGAGAGCAGGTCGGCGACAATATTGTCTCTGCCTGGGGTGAACTGCAGGCTGAAGTTGTACTGGCGGAGGTGGTCAGACCAGCGGTGCAGCCTCAGGGGTTTGTGGCCTGTCCCAGATGTGGACAGCAGCGCTGTCAGGGCCTGGTGATCTGTCCTGAGAGTGAAGGAGCGGCCTTAGAGGTAGAGGTGCCACCTTTCACAAGCCCAGATACAGGCTAACGTCTCACGCTCACCCACGGAGTACCGCTGCTCGGTCAGGTTGAGGGCACGGGAGGCGAAGGCGATGGGCTTCTCTACACCGTTCTGGGTTTGAGACAGCACAGCCCCTATCGCTGTGGCTGATGCGTAACAGGTCACAAAGGTGGAGCTGGAGATGTCGAAGTGAGCCAACATTGGTGGTGAAGTCAGTTGAGTCTTGAGATCACGCACAGCGTCACTGCATGCCTTTGACCACACCCACGGCTCATCCTTACACAGCAGCTGGCGCAGGGGGGCTGTGGTTGCAGAGTACTGGGGAAGAAACCTCAGGTAGTAACTTGTCATACCCAGGAAGGAGGCGACCTGGGCTCAGGGATGGCCTGAATGGCGTCCACATTAGATTGTAGTGGAGTTACACCGCTCGCTGACAGCCGGAACCCCACGAACTCGATGGCTGGCACAGAGAGGACACATTTCTCAGCATTGACAGTTAGCTTGTGCTTGGACAGGGCTGCGAAGACCATGTTGAGGCGCTTGTCGTGGATTTCACTGGTGGGCCCGTGTACCACTATATCGTCCAGATAAATGGCCACGCCCAGTATGCCAGCCAGCATGGAGACCATGATTTTCTGGAAGCAGCTAGTGGCAGAGCTGAGACCGAAAGGCATCCTGGTGTAGCGAAACACTCCTGCATGTGTCACAAAGGCTGTGAGGTTTCGGCTGCTGGGGTGGAGGGGCACCTGTAAGTACCCGTCTCTGAGGTCGAGCTTGGAGAACACCTCAGAGCCATAGAACTGAGCAGTGAGTTCTTCTGAGGTGGGCAGTGGATACTTATCAGGGACCACTGCCTTATTTACTGCACGTAGATTGACGCAGACACGCAGGCCCCCCGACTTCTTAGCCACCACGAGGTTTGAGACCCAAGGTGATGTGTCCACCGGTTCAATGATGCCAGCTTCCAGCAGTTGTTGCAGCTCGGTGGAGACCCCATCACGGAGAGCCAACGGGATGCGGCGCAGTGGTTGGATGACAGATTTCACAGCAGGGTTGAGGAGAGGTTGATGGGCGAAGGCGGAGAGGCAGCCCAGCTCCATAAACAGTGATGGCTACTTCTGCTGCCAAGGCGTGGCAACAGTCAGGATTGCTGGCCCCCTTGTGTCTAAGAGGGAGAACAGGTCCAGGCCCATCAGGTTGGCCCCACGGTCAGCCACATGAAAAACTGCATTGGGCACCAGCTTGGTTCCATAGCGGACAGACACTTGGAGAGAGCCAACCAGATCGATTCTGGAGTCACCATACCCACAGAGGACAGCTGAGGGTGCAGACAGTGGCAGTGAACCGAAAAATTGACTGTAGGTATCAACATTCAGGAGACACACCTGCACTGGTGTCCAACAGCAGGGAGATGCACACATCATTGATGTTGACTGTGCATGATTTGAATGACACTGGCCCAGAGCTCACCTTGTGAATGACGGCGGTTGAAGACTGGGGGGTGTGGCCCTCTGACCCAGCCGGGGAAGATCGACAGACGTTGGCAAAGTGATTTTGCTTACCGCAGCTACGGCATGTCTGGCCACGGGCAGGGCAGTTCTGAGCCCTTGAAACATGAGACCGAGATACACAGTTACCACAGGACTGTTGAGGGCGGGGCCGAGAACGCCGTCGTTGCAGTTGCAAGACGTCCCCAGTGGAGTCGGCGCCCACCTCGCTCTGGCTGGGTTGCGTCCCGAGGGGCAGCCGTGAGTAGAGGGAGAAGTCGTTGGCAGCTTGACTGGAGGTGGCCACTTGCTGTGTATTTAGCACAGCAGCACACTCAGCTGCTCCCTCAACCTGTAGTGCGATGGTAATTGCTCTGGACTGCAGCAGATCGTCTTTTTCCAGCAGGAGAGTCTCACGCACCTTTGCGTTGTTGGTGTGTTCGATTAGCTGGTCGCGAACCATCTCGTCCTGAAGCGCGCGCCAAGCTTGCATGAGCTAGCTAGCCCTCGCAAATTAGCTAGATACTGCTGCACAGACCCACCGGGCAGTTGGTGTCGCTGACGGAATATAAATCGCCAAAGGAGGGCACTCTGTGGAGCAGCGAAATGGGTGCTCATAAGTCCCACAGCTTCGTCAAAGCTTGTGACGTTCCCCAGAGTCCCGAGCACACGATGACCCTCTGCTCCCAAGCAGTGTAGCAACAGAGCCGTCTTCCTAGCCTGGCTCACGTCGTCGAGCCCTGAGGCGATGATGTAATTTTCAAAACTATGTAGCCAGCGAGTCCATGGTACCGGAGGCTCGCCAGGTAATGCCAGGAAGGGGGCAGGTGGTGGGAGAGAGATATCAGCCATCCTCGTGGCCAATATTGTATTTAGAAATCACGTCAGGACACAGCGCTGTCGCTCGACACAACCTCTCCGTGGCATTCTTTATTTAGACTGACACAGCATCAAAGGCAGACCCGATCAAGCAACCCAGAGCCCGCAGGCATCACCAATCGATCCCAGCACAATAGAACAGCACCAAATCAAATGCAGCACTGTCGATGTGTGCAGACATAACACTGGGTCTTTTGGGCGAGTAGGGCAGGCCTTGATGTAGTGGCCCGACCTCCCGCAGTAGAGGCAGAGGTGGTCACGCATCCTCTGCTCCCTAACCTCCAGCGGGAGCCGTGACCGACCCAACTGCATGGGCTCCCCCTCCGGCTTGGATCCAAAAGCCACCTAGGGTTGCGAGGGGGAGTGTGAGGGTGGAGAGAGCCCACGGGACGCTGACCCAGGGAAGGCACCGGTAGAACGGACGGGGGTTGGTCTATGGGAGGGGCCAGTGCGCGGGGCGCGTTCCTGGCGCCGCTCCCGCAGCCGTTCGTCCATCAAGAGGGCGAAGAGCTCGTTGAAGGAGGCAGGGCGGTCCCGAACGATGAGATCTTTGATGGGCTCGCTCAGCCCCCTCCTGTACGCGCTCTTGAGCGCAGTGTCATCCCACACACTGTCTGCCGCGAGTATCCTCACCTCCAAGGAATAATCTGCCACCGACCTGGCTCCCTGCTGGATGGAATGGAGGCGGCTGGCAGCTTCCTGCCCGTCAGCTGGGTGGTCGAACACCAGATTGAACTCGCGGCGGAAGGCACCATAGTCCGAGGCGAGCCGCTCGGTATGGCCTACCGCCGCTATGGCCCAGCTGAGGGCTTTGCCGGTGAGGAGGGACATGCCAAGGGCTACCTTGGTCTCTCCTGTCCTATACCTGGCTGGCCGGTGTTTGAACAGGAGCTCACACTGACCAAGGAAACACCTGCACAGCTCGAACTCCCCACCGAAGGCCTTGGGGCAAGGAAGGTTAGGCTCGCACCGGGGGTCCAGTGGGGGTTGACTCGGAGGAGGGGGAACGTCGGGACCAGGAACGGGGAAACCGGAGGCCGAGCTGGGGGCAGAGACCGAGGCCAGAGCAGGGTGGTCGCTCATCCTGGAGACCGCTGTTGTGAGTGCAGCGATCTGCGCAGAGAGGGCGTCTAACGCGCTCGTCGCGGCCTGGGAGCCGGACTGAAGATCGCTGATCTCTCCGGTGACATGGGTGAAGGCAGTAGTAAGCTCTGAGTGGAGAGAGGCAAGTTGGCAGCTGTGACTTCTTACTGCCTCTAGGGGGACGGGGCTCTGGGGCGTCACAGGGACCGTCTGCTCCTTGGGTTTGCCTGGGTCCATAATGGCTCCCACGTTCTGTTATGCTCGCGCACCAGAACCCGACCCGTGTGGCGAAACCCAAGGCAGACAGACACAGGATGACTTCAAAATCCAAAAAGGTGGTTTTATTGTGGGAGGGGAATGTACGGTGCAAAAAACGTTCTGTTAGTGGGATGTGTGAATAAACTATGTGTGGTGTCCCGTGGTCTGCGTGTGTAACTATGTGTGAGTGTTTTAGCCAATGTGTGGTGCGGTATGAAAATGACCAGGAGGTGTTGAAATAATGTGCGTGCACCTGGCAAGAAAGTCCAGTCCGTGATCCAAGAGGGGTTGCCCGAGGAAGTCCGAGTCCGAGATCCGGGAAGTCGAGTCCGAAAGGAGGGGTCCAGGTAGAGGGACAAGGGGGGAGATCGCAGGAGAGGTCCGGGGAAAAACGTGAAGGTCGCTGGGGACGAGGGAGACGCGGGGAGCCGTGGAAGTCGCGGAGGGAGAGTCTTGGGAGGAAACAGAGACACAAAGATAAGACACTGGGGAATAAACAGAATGCAGGGAAGGCTGGAGGGCTTGTCAGAGCTTTACCGCAGGGTTCAGTACGTCGAAGCATGGAGTGGTGTTCTGGGAGACTTCTTGTAGAGGGCTGCCTGATTGCCACAGGTGTGCCTGATGGACGATGGCAAACACCTGGTGCAGTGCAGCGCTCGTCTCCTCAGAGCGCGAGCCGAGCGCGCGCACGTCCGAGCTGGGGGAGTGGCTTGAACGTGCCGGGGAGGCAGCTTGGGGCGGTGTAACCACAACACCCAGTCCATTGTAGCTGGCATCAACCTCTAGAATGAAGGGTAAGTTGAAGTTGGCATAGGCCAAGACGGGAGCAGCCACCAACCTACTTTTACGGCCCTCAAAGCTAAGCTCACACTCCTCCGTCCATGCAGCAGGTAGGCTCTTCTCCGCTGGTTTCCGGGACTTTGTGCCAGTCAGCTCAGCTACTAGGCCATGCAGAGGGGTGGCTAACTTTGCAAACCCTTCAATGAAACGTTGGTAGTAGCTTGCAAATCCTAGAAAGGAGCGCAAGTCAGACACATGATTAGGTCGTGGCCACTTTGAAACCACTTCAATCTTGCTGGGATCTGTGGACACACCATCCCTTGATATAACATGGCCCAAATAGCCTACCTCTGGCTTGAAGAAGGAGCATTTCTCCAGCTTAGCTTTGAGACCTTCTCACTGAAAGCGACCCAGCACAGCATCCAAACGCTCCACGTCTTCTGCTACAGAAGACATCCACATCATCCAAGTACAGTAACCACGACTGACAGTGCTGGTCTCCAAAAATCTTCTCCATTAGTCTCTGGAAAGGACTTGGGGCGTTGCACAACCCAAAGGGCATATGATTCCACTCAAACAGCCCAAAGGGAGTGCAAAATGCAGTCTTTATCTTGTCTTTTTCTGTAACTGGTACCTGGTTATAGCCTGCAGCAAGGTCCAGGGTGGAGAACCAGCGGGCCCCTGATAGGGCATCGAGACTCTTCGATACAGGGCAAGGAAAAGGCATCCTTGCGGGTCTTGCTATTCAAGAGCCGGTAGTCGACACACAAACGAAGGCTACCTTCTTTTTTCTTTACCAGCACAATGGGAGAGGCAAAGGGGCTACTACTTTCTCTGATAATCTGTGCCTTAAGCAGCTGATGGATGTGGGCCTTGGCTGCCTCATACTCTGAAGGAGGGATCCGCCTATATCTCTGACGTACAGGTACCTCATCTACTAGAGGAATATCATGAGAAATGAGATTAGTGCAGCCTATGTCTCCATCATTAGCAGAAAAGACACCACTATACTTTTGGAGCAAGGACCTGACCTGACACTGCTCCGGCTCTGTGAGAGCTGTTAAGTCAACTACAGCAATCTTTTCCTGCACTGAACTGGAAACAGTCTGAGAGGAAACTGTGGCTGCTACTACCTCTTCCTCAAGACCTGTAGGTAAGCTCACCAGGTGAGCATGAGTAAGTGTACCTAGCACAGTGCGTGGGTACAGCAAAACATCCTGGGTCCCTACATTGACAATAGGGATGTAAACAGTACCCCTAGTCACGCTGACCAGTGCTGGGGATGACAACAACCCTGCCGACAACGCCAAAATGTGAAGGAGGGCTAAGATGAAGAAAAGGGGAAATGCCAAACGCCACCTGGGGAATTGCACCCCAGGAAATAATATTTCTCTCTCAAGCCAGAATTAAGGACTTGAAGCTTAGCCAGGCAAACAGATTCGCGACTGAAAAAGGACAGAGACGTGGTTCAAAAATATAAATACTTTGTTTAATTAATCAAAACAAGAAAGGACCGGAATTGGAGCTGCTAAGGAAATCAAGAAAAAAAACGATTAAAACCAACATGAAGCCATTGAAGCTTTATTACAAATAATTTGTAAAAATGATATTTTAATACAATTAAGAAAATGTAAGAGAACTACTTTAAAATACCAAAAAAAATGCCCAACCTACAGAAATAATGGTAACCAAACTAGAAAGCTAGGCTGAGGCCAACTGTGGAAGGCAGACTAACTGAGGAGTGCCCAGGGGTGCTACCAATACTCACCTTCCGTGCAGCATAGCAAACCTCACAGCAAACTGGTGAACTCGCCACACGTGTCCCGGTGCTCCTACTCACGCACACACACACACACACACACACATGCAGGGACCTCACCACAAGTGCCTGGCCTCCCACAAGATGACACTCAGACCGCTGAGGGGAATAACTAACAAAATAAGTCAAATAGGTCAACGACAAAAACCCAAACTAGAGAAGGGTCAACCCAGTTAGTAATCAAAAGAAACTAAGGCAAAACAGCAGCAGAACCACCTCCAGCAGGGAACCTTGACACCAGGAAATACTCCTGATAACCAGCACAACAGTGGCAGCAAAGACTAGAGGTTCCACGCTAGAAGTTCAGGAACTGCAGCACCAACCACTAGACACATGCGACAACGAGGAAGAGAGAAGGCAAAAAAAGGATTGCACAGGTGGTCACAGGTGGCTTAGATAACCTGGCCCTGATGAGGAGATTGGCTGAGGGAGGAGTCAGGCCTGGAGCTGCACTCACAACCACTCAACCTACCAATGAAGCACTCCCCACCACACAAACAACCACTACACAAACGGATGGCCCAACACAGAAGGCCAAACTCCTCAGGACAAGACTCAGCAGTCTATCTACACCTAAAGGAGAAGACACACTCCTTCCAGGACAGCAACGTACATGTTTTGGACAGGGAAGATAGATGGTTTGAAAGAGGGGTGAAGGAAGCCATCTATGCGAAACTGGAAAGACCATCCCTCAACAGAGGAGGAGGTCTGCCACACCACCTACCTCCCACTTACAATGCCGTCCTTTAATCTCTACCCAGGAGACTCAAGAAGCCTAGCCTCCAAGAACAACAGTCGCTCACTAACGGCTCCAACGACTCATGACCATTGAATGGAGCACTAACGAAGTCAAAACTAACACCTCCAACGACCGTCGCTGCTTAACATCGGATCACAAAGAGCCATTGACATCAATAGCTCTGATAACGACTCCAAAGAGGATAAATATCTGAGTTTCATCACCAGCCAGTCAGACTAGCTTGGTCTAGTCAGAAAGGCACGAACTGATGAAGCCTCTTGGATGAGAGGCGAAACGTCTTCACGGATATGTACCAAATCCAGCTGCACTCGATTCAATTCCTTTGGACAACCATGACCTGGATGAATGAGAACCTTCACAGACTTCTTGTAGTGTGGTATTCTAACACAGGTAGAAGGTTTTGTCTGCAGCACTGTGAGGATGTTTTGGGGACGTTGTTGAGGTAGCAGATTATATAATTTTATTTTATGAAACATTCCCACAGTGTTTCAAAATAAAGGAATAACATTCTCACTGCAACATTCATAACATGTTTGAGGATGTTATTGAGGATGAGATGATGGATCATTTCCTATAACATGTTCCTGTCATGTGATATAATAACAAGGTCTCGGTCAAGGTCACATTTATTTTTAGAGCAACTCAACACCAAGCCAGGTTTGTGCCAAAGTGCTTTACAACCATCAGAATTGAGCAACAGTTATCATAAAACATAAGTACATACGTACACACAAGCATCATCATCATCATCATCATCATCATCATTGGCGGTCACTCGAAGCGAGTATGACTGTCCTCTCAATTGGTTTGTCTGCTTGTGGGTCTTCAGATGGTTGTAGAGGCAGATCTGCGATCCACATACTTTGGTGCAGTGTGGACAGGGGAAAGTGGTGGTGGTTGGTGGTGGTGGTTGAGTCTTGTTCTCTGTCTCCTTGTGGTGCTGTGGTTTATTCTCTGCAGCACAGTGGAGCTCCATTTCATGACATGCAGCTACCTCCTGCACGGATTTCTTCCAGGAGCATCTATCCAGTGCAATGTCTTCCCAGGTGCTCGATGTGATGGTGAATTTCTTCAGACTGGGCTTGATATTGTCCTTGAAACGTTTTTTTTTTCTTTTGCCTGCCGTGAGCTCACTGACCTTCCTTCAGCTGGGGTACAGGATCTCTTTGGGGAGACGTGTGTTGGACATGCGGAGGACACGGCCTGTCCATCAGAGTTCGTGCTGCATTATTGTGGTGGTGATGCTAGTCATGTTGGCTTCTTCCAGAACACTGATGTTGGTGCGTCTGTCCTTCCAGCTGATCCTCAGCATCTTTCATAAGGAACTTTGGCGGTATTGTTCCAGGACTCTCAGGTGCCTGCTGTAGGTGGTCCATGACTCTGCTTCATACAGCAGGGTGGGGGGAACCACCCCTCTGTAGACCAGGAGTTTTGTTTGGGCCTTTAGGTCTCGGTCTTCAAAGACTCTTACTGAGTCTGGCATAAGCACCACTGACACAACTCAGGAGATGGTTGACCTCAGACTCGATGTCAGTTTTTGAGGAGAGAAGGCTGCCGAAGTAGGAGAAGTGATCAACGTCTTCAATAAACACATACATACGTATCTCTCTGTTAAAAGAGTTGTGAGTACACATTTTAATGCGAGCACAAAAACATATACTACACTATGCACTTACACTACCGTTCAAAAGTTTGGGATCACCCAAACAATTTCGTGTTTTCCATGAAAAGTCACACTTATTCACCACCATATGTTGTGAAATGAATAGAAAATAGAGTCAAGACATTGACAAGGTTAGAAATAATGATTTGTATTTGAAATAAGATTTTTTTTACATCAAACTTTGCTTTCGTCAAAGAATCCTCCATTTGCAGCAATTACAGCATTGCAGACCTTTGGCATTCTAGCTGTTAATTTGTTGAGGTAATCTGGAGAAATTGCACCCCACGCTTCCAGAAGCAGCTCCCACAAGTTGGATTGGTTGGATGGGCACTTCTTTGAGCAGATTGAGTTTCTGGAGCATCACATTTGTGGGGTCAATTAAACGCTCAAAATGGCCAGAAAAAGAGAACTTTCATCTGAAACTCAACAGTCTATTCTTGTTCTTAGAAATGAAGGCTATTCCATGCGAGAAATTGCTAAGAAATTGAAGATTTCCTACACCGGTGTGTACTACTCCCTTCAGAGGACAGCACAAACAGGCTCTAACAGGTACTATTTAATGAAGATGCCAGTTGGGGACCTGTGAGGCGTCTGTTTCTCAAACTAGAGACTCTAATGTACTTATCTTCTTGCTCAGTTGTGCAACGCGGCCTCCCACTTCCTTTTCTACTCTGGTTAGAGCCTGTTTGTGCTGTCCTCTGAAGGGAGTAGTACACACCGGTGTAGGAAATCTTCAATTTCTTAGCAATTTCTCGCATGGAATAGCCTTCATTTCTAAGAACAAGAATAGACTGTTGAGTTTCAGATGAAAGTTCTCTTTTTCTGGCCATTTTGAGCGTTTAATTGACCCCACAAATGTGATGCTCCAGAAACTCAATCTGCTCAAAGAAGTGCCCATCCAACCAATCCAACTTGTGGGAGCTGCTTCTGGAAGCGTGGGGTGCAATTTCTCCAGATTACCTCAACAAATTAACAGCTAGAATGCCAAAGGTCTGCAATGCTGTAATTGCTGCAAATGGAGGATTCTTTGACGAAAGCAAAGTTTGATGTAAAAAAAATCTTATTTCAAATACAAATCATTATTTCTAACCTTGTCAATGTCTTGACTCTATTTTCTATTCATTTCACAACATATGGTGGTGAATAAGTGTGACTTTTCATGGAAAACACAAAATTGTTTGGGTGATCCCAAACTTTTGAACGGTAGTGTATGTGTTCCGGATGTGCTGGAAAGTCCAAAATTTCAACTTCTTACTGGAAAAATGGGGTCGTCTGGTCCTTTAAGTTGAAGTGTGAAACTCAGAGCGTTTCTTTTCATTCTGTAGGTCACCAAGATGCACTTATTAGAGCTCAGCAAGGCTGTATAGCATAATAGTACACAGCATTATTCACAATGTCTTCTCTTAAATACATATAATCTTGATTTTCAACATCGAATGGTCTCAACTTTATGAAAAATAAAAACTGTGTTAAATGGCCAAACACAAGTTTGAAATATTAATTTACAACACAGCTGATACATTTATTTGGTAATGGGCCAGTTTACATTGCCAAATATTACTGACATAATGCCAGCCATATTAACGTCAGTCTCTTGTGGGTGTCCATATTTGTCCCCTGTTATTTCCAGTCTGGCCACTGGGAGGTGCAGCACTTCTTTTTGTGACCAACCAGCTGGAATTTCTGACGTCAGACATCAAGTGGAACACAACTTAACTGTTTCAACACAGTTTAGAAACAAAAAAGTACCATGAGGCAACAGCACGTGTGTCCATGCCCCTGTCTTAGACTTAGACTGACTTAGACCTAGACTGACTTAGACCTAGACTGTCTTAGACTTAGACTGAAATGGATGATCCGCAGTGACGACCCCTAACAGGAGCAGCCGAAAGTAGTAGCAGTAGTAGTAGTAGCAGTAGTAGTAGTAGTAGTAGCAGTAGTAGTAGTGGTAGTAGCAGTAGTAGCCGTAGTAGTAGTAGTAGAAGTAGTATTAGTAGCAGTAGAAGTATTAGTAGTAGTAGTAGTAGTAGTAGCAGTAGAAGTCGTAGTAGTAGCAGTAGAAGTCGTAGTAGTAGTAGTAGCAGTAGTATTAGTAGCAGTAGTAGTAGTAGTAATGGTAGTAGTAGTAGTAGCAGTAGTAGCAGTAGTAGTAGTAGACTGTAGCTTCAGTTAGCACCCAGTCTTGTTCTCGCCTGTTTGTTTCTTATTGGTAGACAGATCTTCTCAGACAATACTTGACTTGGGATTAAGTTCATCTCTGGACACAACAATCAGGAATGTTAGACAATAGCAACAAAACATTTTATCTGTGGTCACCTTACAGAACACAGTAAAAAACAAGCAGCACTGTATCAGACAGCAGAGCATCAAAACAAAGCAGGTAGACAATAAGAAGTTAACACAACAGATAAGTATAACATCATCATCTGCACCAAACTCAATGAAGCGTGGATCAGACTGAATAGGCCAGTTTGAAAAGGTGCGTTTTGAGATGAGATTTGAAGGTTGAAAGAGAGTCAGTCTTGTGACTGTCTTGTGGGAGAGAGGTCCATAGGCGGGGGGGAGAATGACTGAAGGCTCTAGACCCCATGGTAGTCAAGCGGGCATAAGGTGCAGTGAGTTAGAGAGCAGAAGAGGATCTGAGAGTGTGGGAGGGCGTGTGGATATGAAGGAGTTCAGAAAGATACGAAGGAGCTAGGTTATTAAGGGACTTAAAGGTGAGGACAAGACCAGACCGGATCTGTCAAGGCCTGGGTTAACAACGGCCTCCATTGGTGCTGCACCCAGTTTCCATCAGTACGATGGAAACTGTAAAATCCACTGTGGTGACCCCTGAGAAACAGGAAACAAGCTGAAAGACAAACAAGAAGATCTGCATATGTAGGGGAGCTTGTATTTGGACATAAATGAAAAACCCTGAGAGAAGTTTTTTTTTTTCTTCCAGTTTCATCATGAACTGGATTTGTGTTCGAGTGTGTGAACGGTATAATCTGAATATCATGAAATCAAAGCATGACAATTTCACATAACTTCTCAAGGTGTTACGAAGTGTTATAGAGTGTTCTTAATCCAAGATCATTTCTTCTTCATCTAACTTGGCATTAGTCACAGAAGGTGGTGGTGACTACTGTAATAAGTGGCTGTAGCACACACAAGACGGTGTGTCCTCACAGGACAAGATATACACATCTGCTACTAACAGCAGTCTCACCAGGAAGCTCATTTGCATAGAGAGGACACTTCTTATTTGAAGGACATGCTTCAGTGCTCATGAAACCTTTATAACTCTGCAAGTCCAAAGCAAAGCCACTAACACTTGTTCATTGTGACAGCAAAGGTAAAAACCATGTGTTGGAGCAGCATTTTCATCCTGACATGTGCTGCCTTTATTCAAGGTAAGACCGGCAGAGATGATTCACTGTCTTCCTTGTTTTCCTCATCTCAACTTTTCCTCTCCTGAAAGAACTTTCTCTGATCTCACCAGTTTGTGTTTCCCCACCTGCACATTGTTTCTACCAAGTCCCTGTTTGTGTTTTACACTGTTGAGTTTCAGTTAAAACAACACCTGAAAAAAGGAATTCTATGTGTTTATGTGACGTAATGAGTAACACATCTGTCCTTTCACAGAGATTTCCAGATGTACATGTGAGAGAATGAAGGCCTTCACTTTCAGTCTGTTTGTGTGTTTCTGTTTTCAGGATCAAGCAGTCAGCTCACTGTGACTCAGACTCCTTCAATGAAAGCTGCCAATGTAGGAGAATCAGTCAGTCTGGCATGCAAAATGAGTCAACCTGCTTCTACTATTTTTCAGAGCTATCCACTTATCTCCTGGTACCAACAGAAACCTGGAGAAACTCCTAAACTCCTCATTTACCAGGCAAACACTCTTCAGTCAGGAACTCCATCAAGGTTTAGTGGCAGTGGGTCGTGGACTGACTTCACCCTGACCATCAGTGGAGTCCAGGCTGAGGATACAGCAGTTTACTACTGTCAGAGTCGCCACGATATCAATAGTCAGTATGTGTTCACACGGTGATAGAGAGCCGTACAAAAACCTCCCTCTGTTTCACAGTGACTGATCTGCCAGCTGGGACATATGGTAAGCTCTATAACAACAACATCACCATTAATAACAATAATGATAATAACAATAATAATAATAATAATAATAATAATAAATATATAATCTTAGTAATATGTTGTTCTTGGTCTTCTTCTAATATATGGTATTAGTTGCATTGTCTGTTTTTCTATTTTATTATTGTTATTGCATTACTGGTTTCATACATATAACAAATATTAAATATTCTTTTCAAATTTGTCAGTTTTGTCAGTGTTTCTCTTTTGTTGTCCTCACATCTGTATACATCCTATGATCACACAAAAAGTACCATTTCAATAAAATGGAAAGTAAATCCTACATGACATGAAAGTGTGAGATTTACTTTGAAACATTACTGAATCCCCCAACCTCTGAAACCAGAGTTTAGCCTCCTCAGAAAAGGGACAAAATAAATGTGGTCATCCATTGATAAAAGTCGGTGCTTCACACAATATGTTTAGAAAACTGCTGATTTCAGAGTTTTCAGTCACGTTGCCTTGTTGTTTGAGAGCAATGTAAAGAATTATTATTTTAACCAAATATAACCTGGTGCACCAACATGTTTAATGATGTGTTCACCTACATGGTGCAATAATTAAATCAATTGATCATTAATGGTGTGATTATTACCTTCTTAAAATAAATTAACATAAAACTGCCACAACAAATATGTAAGTAAGAATTTGCTACTTAAAATATTTTCGTTGGTTTTGTGTACAAAACAATCTCCTATTGACATGACATTGACATGGATTTTTTTTCTATCAAGTTATATATTTATTTAGTGGTAATTATAAAGCATATAATCAAATTCAAAATTAAAATAATTCCTTGAAAAGTTACAAATTAGAATATATTTTGTCCTGTTTTGAAAGCAGAAGTTTTACTTAACAACCTTGAGAATTTGCTGCCCAAATATCTTTTCAAAATATCATCCTGACATTTATTTAAAGTTTAATAAAAGCAGTCATATTTTAGAATGACCTAATCTTTCTTTTGGTTTTTATCATTTGTCAATGTTGTGTCCAATTTTAACATTTCTGGTGTTAAAACTATTTGGTTGTATGTGTCGTGAGAAAGAGTCTCAATCCCAAGGGAAATGTTTTTTGGAGGAAACAGAAAACACTGGAAATAATTAACAATAACAATAATAACAATAATAATAATAATAATAATGGTGGTATGTGTAATGATCTGTGCCCTCTGGCTATGTTAACTTATAACATTAATAAAGCAAGGACGACTTCTCTCGTGCTGGGTGTTTATTCACCGACCGGATTCCGACTCACGTTGTTACGTACATCACGTGACTTTGTTGTGGCGCTACGGAAAGCCGTAAGGGACATTAGCAAATCAAATATTACTAGCAAATGTTACATCTCCCTTTTTCTGAAAAGTGCTGCTTTCTCTGCAGAGATACAGACCACGTTGACCACGTTTATAAGCGAATACAATCTTAATAAGAAAGAATATGAAAGTGGAACTCTTATATAACTGGACTGCAACAAAGTAGTGTAAAACATTTCCTTCACTGTCTAAATGTGACACCGTAATAACATTTCATCTTTTTTTTTCATTTCATTACTGGTAACTGCAAACAGCAGGTAGGTACACAAGGTAAGTGAACGCTGTAAATATTTTTTTTTTAACATTCATAAGTCAAGGATTTGTCTTGGTTTGATCGTGCGACCTGACCTCGTGGTGTAACCAGGCTGTGTGTCTGGTTGTCGCTGATTGTTCGTGTCTGGAGGTTCAGCATGCTCTTGCTGATGGGCTTGTGTGTTGTTGTTAGCGCTGGTAACAGTCTGCTGTGAAGTGTGTGTGTGCGTAGTGTGAGTGTTCACTCTGCTTTGTCGCAGGTGTTGACGGTTGCGTTGGTAGATCTGACCTTCTTTGGTTTGGATGTGGTAGCTCCTGTCTGTGTTCGCTGGTCTTTCCACAGTTGCAGGTCTCCAGGATCCATCCTCCTGCCGGAAGCGGATTGGTGTGCCTGCGGGCAGGTGGGGCAGAGGTTTGGCTGTTCGGTTGTAGTATGCCTGCTGGCGCTGTTGACATACCTCTCTCCTTTTGTGAACATCCTCCTGACTGGCGATCTGTGGCTGCAGGTGTTTTGCTGTTGATGGGAGAATGGACCGCAGCCTCCGACTCATCAGTAGCTGTGCCGGTGATTTCAGGTTGTCCACCGGTGTGTTGCGATACTCCAGTAAGCTCATGTAGGGGTCTTTGTTCTCAGCTTTGGCTTTGTCCAGGATGCGTTTGGCCGTCTGGACAGTCTTCTCGGAGAGGCCGTTGCTCTGTGGGTAGTGGGGGCTTGTGGTGGTGTGTGAGAAACCCCATGTCTGTGAGAAGTTGCGGAACTCACCAGAGCTGTAGCACGGACCGTTGTCGCTGATGATAGTCTCGGGGATTCCGTGTCGAGCCATTGCTGCTTTCAGCTTCATGATGACGGCAGATGAGGTGCAGCTGTAAAGTCTTTCTAGCTCGAAGAATCTGGAGTAGTAGTCCACAGTGACTATGAAGTCCTGTGAGTTCCATGTGAATAGGTCTGTGCCTATCACTTGCCACGGCCGCTCGGGTATGGCGTGTGACATCATTGGTTCCTTTGCATTTGCGCTGCGCCGTTCTTGGCATATGCTGCAGTCTGCTACCGCATCCTCGATCTGTTTCCCCATGCCAGGCCAGAACAGTAAGTCTCTTGCTCGGCATTTGCTTTTTTCCACGCCAAGGTGGCTGGCATGGATGCGCTGTATCATGTCCTTGCGAAGCTTTTGGGGGACAATGATTCTCTCACCTTTGAACAGGATACCGTCCATTTCTGAGATTTCTGCTCTGTGGTTCCAGTATTCCTGGATGCTGGGCGGGCACTTTTTCTTTGTGTCTGGCCAGCCAGTGAGTGTGGCTCGTCTGAGTGCGGTGAGCTGTGGATCTTGCGCTGTTTCCTGCTTGATTTCTGTGAGTCTTGTGTCGCTCACAGGGATGTTGCTGAGGACTGTGTGCACTTGGGCCTCCATCCCTTCCTGTAGGTCACTGTCGTGGTGTTCTATTGACTTGCGTGACAGTGTGTCGGCCACCGGTATGTCCTTACCGGGGCGGTGGATGATTTGGATGTCGTATTTTTGGAGCGCCAGGATCATCCGTTGCAGCCGGGGTGGTGCTGCTGCCAGTGGCTTTTTTAGTATTGCCTCCAGAGGCTTGTGGTCTGACTCCACAATCACTTTTCGTCCATACATGTACTCGTGGAACCTCTTGCAGCCGAAGACCACAGCGTAGAGCTCCTTCTCTATCTGTGCGTAGTTTTCTTCAGTGCTGTTGAGTGACTTGGACGCATAGGCAATTGGTTTGCCATCTTGGAGCATGACAGCCCCAAGGCCACTTTTGGATGCATCCACTTGGAGTCGCAGCTCTTTCTGCGGGTCGAAATATGAGAGTACTGGACCTGGGTGCTGTGTAATGAGATTCTTCATCTCTTGGAACGCCTTGTCGTGGACTGCATCCCACACAAACTCACTGTCCTGTTTCAGAAGCTGTCTGAGGGGTGAGTTTATCTGTGAGAGGTGTGGAGCAAATCTGGCGAGGTAGTTGATCATGCCGAGGACTGTCTCCAGCTCTGCTTTGTTCTGTGGGGGTTGCATGTCCTTGACCGCCTTCACCTTGTGTGGGTCTGGTTTGATGCCTTCGTGTGAGAGCGTGTGGCCGAAGTAGCTTACCTCGGACACGCATATGTGACACTTGTCGGGGTTGAGCCTCACCCCTCGCTCCCTTGTGCGCTTCAGCATCGCTCTGAGACGCTGGTCATGTTCCTCTTTAGTCTTGCCGAACACTAGTATATCGTCCACTATGGCCGTCACACCGTCCAATCCTTCATATGTTTCATCCACGCGTCTCTGGAACTCGTCTTGAGCGGACACGATTCCGAATGGCAGTCTGAGGAAACGATACCTGCCAAACACTGTGTTAAATGTCGTCAACATTGAGGATTCAGTGCTCAGTTTGATGGCCCAATAGCCTGACCACGCGTCTAACACGCTAAAGTACTCAGCTCCAGCAAGCTTTGTGGTGGCGTCCTCCAGCGTGGGGAGGGGGTAGTGAGGTCGTTGTATCACTTTGTTAAGAGCTCTGGGGTCTAAACACACTCTAAGTTTGCCTGTCTTTGGCTTCTCAACAATGACGAGTGCGTTCACCCATTCTGTGGGTTCTGTTACCTTACAGATTATGCCGCCTTTCTCCATGCTGTCAAGCTCGTCCCTCAGTTTGCTGCGTAGGGCGATGGGGATTCTGCGTGGCGGGCAGACGACCGGCGTTGCATCTGGTGTGACGCGGAAGGTGCACTCGCCTGGGAACTCTCCTATTCCTTGGAAAACATCTGCATACTCATCCATTATGCTCTGTGATGTGACATTGTTTTCCTCGCTCACAGCCATCACTATTTTTACCAAGTTTAGGTCACGGCATGTTTTCATTGCCATGACTGGTGGGGCGTTTGTGTCAATGACGTAAAAGTCCAGCATAATTGCATTGTCTCTGTACTTACATTTGAGTTTGCATGTGCCTTTCACGCTCAGCGCGCCTCCTCCATATTCAGTGAGTCTGTGTATTGCTGGTTTCAGTGTCACATTTTTGAACAGCGCCTGGAACAGGTTGGTGGGAATAGTATTGGCCTGTGCCCCAGTGTCTAGTTTAAACTTTACCTTCTGTGGAGGTGTGCCAATTCCAACCTCTACGTAAGCCTGCTCGTTGCTTTTTTCCGTTGTTCTCTATTGAGATGCAGTCTATGTACAGCTCTGTCTGTTCTCCCACAGCGGTGCTCTCCACTGTAATGTTGTCGAAGTACAGTTCTTCCTGCTCTCTGTCAGTGGTGTACTCTTCTGGGTTCTCTCCGACGGCATGTACTGTGCCGCGGTAGTACTTTGTCTGTCCCTGGGAGCTAGACTTGCATACTTTAGCAAAATGATTGAGCTTCTTGCATTTAATGCATTGTTTACCCTTAGCTGGGCAAGTGGCTTTAGCGCCGTGTAGCCCTCCACAATAGCTACACGCCCTGGCGGCGGTGCTAACGTCCCTTTGTCTGAAGTTAGCGTTAGCTGCTTTGGGTGCGTTCGGTTTGTAAGTCTTTCTGCCTATTGCGTGCACCGTTTCATGTGTGCTGCCCTGGCCCATAAACGTTAGCTGTTGCTTTGCTAGCTCGTGTGAGCGGGCTACATCTATGGCCTTTTCTAGCGTTAGCTCAGCTCCCTGGCTAAGTAGCTTTTCTCTCACTCTGGGTGAGTTGGTGGCAAACACGATGCGGTCCCTGACCATCTCGTCGGCATTTGGGTAGCCACAGTCTTTGACTAGGAGCTTTAGCTCAGTTATAAATTGTTCTAAGGATTCACTCTCTCCCTGCATCTTTTCATGAAATTTATATCTGGCATAAATCGGGTTTGCTTTGGGGGTGATGTACTCAGTGTACTTATCGTAGTACGTTTCTAGCTTCTTGGCTTGTTCTCCGCTGAGTGTCCAAGTGTTGTGCACATCTCGCCCTTTTTCCCCTATCCAGAGCAGGAGGTAGCTGCATTTCTCCTCTTCGTTCTTCCCGCGCAGGGGGCCCGTGAACATTAGCTCCGTTGTTTGTCGAAATCGTCTCCATGCTTCAGGTAAGTTCGCCGATTCCCAGTCCATCCGTGGAGCTGGAACGCCGTACGAATCCATATTGGGTATTTAAACTCCGCTACTCTGACACCATGTAATGATCTGTGCCCTCTGGCTATGTTAACTTATAACATTAATAAAGCAAGGACGACTTCTCTCGTGCTGGGTGTTTATTCACCGACCGGATTCCGACTCACGTTGTTACGTACATCACGTGACTTTGTTGTGGCGCTACGGAAAGCCGTAAGGGACATTAGCAAATCAAATATTACTAGCAAATGTTACAGTATGGGGTACCGGGACCGTTGCTACAAGCCATCCGGTCCTTGTTTAACCAAAGTGAGAGCTGTGTCTGCAATCTCGGCACAAAGTCACACACGTTTTCGGTGGGTGTCGGACTCCGCCAAGGTTGTCCCTTGTCTCCGATTCTGTTTGTGATATTCATGGACAGGATCTCAAGGCTCAACCAAGGTGAGGAGTGTGTCCGTTTTGGGAATCTCAGAAATGCGTCTCTGCTCTCAGCAGATGATGTGGTTTTGTTGGCTTCATCAGAACGTGACCTCCAGCGAGCACTGGGGCGGTTTGCAGCGGAGTGTGAAATGGCCGGGATGAGAGTCAGCACCTCCAAGTCTGAGGCCATGGTCCTCTACCGGAAAATGGTGGATTGCTCCCTCCGGGTTGTGGATGAGTTCTTGCCTCAAGTGAAGGAGTTCAAGTATCTCGGGGTCTTGTTCACGAGTGAGGGTAGGATGGAGCGGGAGATTGACAGGCGGATTGGTGCAGCATCAGCAGTAATGTGGACGTTGTACCGGACTGTTGTGGTGAAGACGGAGCTGAGCCGGAAGGCAAAGCTCTCAATTTACCAGTCAATCTTCGTTCCAACCCTCACCTATGGTCATGAGCTGAAATGAGTTTCCTCCGTAGGGTGTCTGGGCTCAGCCTTAGAGATAGGGTGAGGAGCTCGGACATCCGGAGGGAGCTCAGAGTAGAGCCGCTGCTCCTTCGCGTCGAAATGAACCAGTGGAGGTGGTTCAGGCATCTGATTAGGATGCTTCCTGGGCGCCTTCCTTTGGAGGTTTACTGGGTACGGCCAACTGAGAGGAGATCCCGGGGGAGACCCAGAACTCGCTGGAGGGACTACATGTCCAATCTGGCCTGGGAACGCCTTGGAAACCCCAGGAGGAGCTGGAGGGCGTTGCTGGGGAGAGAGACGTCTGGAGTGCCCTACTTAGCTTGCTGCCACCGCGACCCGACTCCGGAGAAGCGGCTTATGATGAATGAATGAATAAATGAATAATAATAATAAATTGAGGTTGTGCCCAAACATTATGAGCAGAGCGGATCATAAAACAGAAGTTGCCGTGAGAAAGGGAAAGTCCAGTTAAACATTTATTTGGCCACGGTAAAGCAAAAGCTTATTTTCAGCGTCAGTGTGAAGACAACAGTTCTTTATCAGTAGCAGCTAAACAAAGGCAGGTCTGCATGGAGGAGACTCTGTGCATCAGTCCCACTCAGTGGTTTATAAGGACAGACTCAACTCTTGTCACTCAGTGACACCCATCACACCTACATGTCTCTCTTCTGCATGTGCGTCTTGACTCTCACATGTTACAGCGCAGGTAAGTGATCTTTTAAATCTGTATTTCATTCTGCTGGTTCATTGTCTGTGTTGATAGCTGTCTTGTTAAGACAATGTGAGTTATCTCTCTTATCATCCATAAGCTACCAACACAGCTCATATATGAAACTCAGCTTATTTCCCATGTATGTAAATATTCACAGTGTATGTTCTGGCATGTTAATGTAATATACTAACTCATGTACACTCCGTAACGGTCATGGTTGTGTGGTCTGGACCATCGGGGCTCGCCTGTTCTCCATCCCCTGATTGGTGTTTCTGTTCACCTGCGCCCCATTTGCCTGAGTAACCTTGATTGGGGTGTTTCTGATAATCACACCAATCAGAGTTGATTTGTTTGGGCATCATGACAATCAGCTGGAAATCATGTCACTCCATGGCACATGGGTGATACCAGCCATGTGCCATGGAGTGCCATGTGCGTGCAGGTTTTTCTCCCCAACCCAACACTGCTGTACTTCAGATGAGTTCACTGACCACACACCTTCAGCCAAACACAGGAGGAATGGTCAGTGAGCTCAGCAGCTGTAGTGTTGGTCTGAAAGAAAACCTGTGTACACACAGCTCTTCATCACACATGGTTGAGTGCCACTGTCGTACGATCTGAATCTCCAGCTATATAATAACCTCCTCCCTCCCTCCCTCCCGACCCATTTCCCCAGTCTCACACGATCCTCTTCCCCTTCCTCAGCTGTTGAGGGCCAATCAGGGCCTGATGAGGTCTGGCCCCTTGATCAGCCATTAGAGGAAGGTGAGGAAGAGGAGGAGTCCGCTTTAGTTGAGTACAATGACCCCTGTACAGAGGAGGACCCTCCCTGGGCTCCAGCAACCTACCTTGAGAAAGGTAGAGGATTTACGAAGAGACTGATTCTAAAACCAGATGCTAACCATCAGCACAACATATGGACCAAGCGAGACAACAGCTGGGATGAGAGTAAAGAACAAAAGAAGATGAACATCGCAATTTCGATGCTTAAAGCAGCCAATATGTCAACACCATGTCATCATTACGAGATTAGATCTTATCCAGCACAAAAGACATGGAATTGTTATTATTGTGTTTTTTCTCATTATTGTTGTTGTTAATACATATAGTAGTGGCAGTGTTGGTGGTGGTAATAGTAATCACAGTAGAACTAGTAGTAACAGACCTAAAGATGTGATTATTATCACAGTCTATTTTCTTTGTTAGTGGGAGTAGTGGTCACAGCAGTAGTTATAATGGTAGTGTCTCTCGTAGGAGCAGTGATAGCTGTGTTTGTAGTACTTAGCTTTAATAGTACTAATACTTAGTAATAATAGTGGTAGTATAAGCACTGTGAATATTACTTGTACTACAAGTTGTTAATGTTATTGTTGGTTTACTGTTAACCAGCAGCGTGCTTAACTGCGTGTTTGTCTCCCTCTAGTGGTGGTAATCTATGACTACATGGCTGATCAGGAGGACGAGTTGTCCTTCCAAAAGGAGCCATTATCTGTGTAATCAAGAAAAACGAGGATGGCTGGTATGAAGGTGTGATGAACGCCACCACAGGCCTGTTTCCAGGAAACTACGTTGAGGCCATCCTGCACTACGCTGACTAAGGGGGAGGGGGGGGTGTATTTCTGTCTCCAGCTCACTTTTCACTTTATCTTCCTTTTTCTGGAGTTTCCACTTTTCTGTCCTCACGCTGTCGACTGCTCTTTTTCTCCTCCTCTCTTTCATTACCGTCACGTCTCTTTCTGACTTTTTGCCTTGCTGTCTCGGTCTTCACCCACTCCCAGACTCACCTTGACCCCTCATCTTTGCTTGTGACCCTCCCAGCCTGGTGTAAAACAACCAAAAGTATCTGTATTTCATGGGGATGCGCTTGTCATCACAGCCTTGACTAGAAATGGGACACCTTCCTACCAAACTTCCAAGCCCTACGCCTCTGCTGATTGTCATCCTTGGGAAACATCTTGAGGT
The DNA here is from genome assembly GCF_029633865.1 of Lampris incognitus. NCBI lineage: Eukaryota > Metazoa > Chordata > Actinopteri > Lampriformes > Lampridae > Lampris > Lampris incognitus. Next base: position 54,117,086 of record NC_079221.1, on the reverse strand, counting down.
CATCAATGTAGAACAGATGGGTCAGTTTGCTTTCTGTGATTTGTACCCATAGCTGCTGTTGTTCCGTAGACTGCTGAGTGTTGCTAGTGCAAGGCAAAAGAGCAGTGGTGATAGTGAGTCCCCTTGGAAGATTCCACTTCTGATGTTGATCGGTCTCGATGTAAACCACCCCTCTGCATGATGGAGATTCAGGGTGGTCTTCCAGGTCTTCATGCTCTCCGTGATGAATTTGACAGTTGTTGGGTAGACTCTGTGGATCTTGAGGCTCTTCTCTATCCAGGAGTGTGGCATGCTGTCAAATGCCTTCCTGTAGTCAAACCAAGCTGCTGACAAGTTCTTTTCCTTCAATTTGACCTCTTGCAATATGGCTTTATTGAGGAGTAGCTAATATTATTATTATTATTAGTATTAGTATTGCTGTTATTATTATTATTATTATTATTAGTATTAGTATTGCTGTTATTATTATTATTATTATGAGAAAAAGCGATGCTTGTAAGACCAACGTTGACAAGTTATTTTTTTTTCGATTTGACCTCTTGCAATATGGCTTTATTGATGAGTAGCTATACTTCATATTCGTCTTCTTCTTCTTACGGACTGTGGGAGGAAACCGGAGCCTCCAGAGGAAACCCACGCAGACACGGGGAGAACATGCAAACTCCACACAGAGGACGACCCGGGACGACCCACCAAGGTTGGACTACCCCGGGGCTCGAACCCAGGACCTTCTTGCTGTGAGGCGACCGTGCTAACCACTGCGACACCGTGCCACCTATTATTGTTATTGATATTGTTATGATTGGTATTATTGTTGTTGTTGTTGCCATATAAACCGACTTACGGCAAGTTGCAGATTTTTTCTTTCTTTTTTTCTCAGGTTTCGCAGTAATGACCAAACAGCAGCAGGATAAGCGGTTTGGATGATGGATGGGTGGATGGGTGGATGGATGGATGATGGATGGGTGGATGGATTGAAGTAGCTTTGGAATATAAGTCGCAGGAACAGTCAGATGAGTAAAAAAAATCTAAAAACAGACAGTAACATTATGGTTCCTGTAATACACATTAATGTGGATGGGTGGAGTGGGTGGAGAAGAGTGTCAGGAGTGATGTGTGACAGCAGGGTACCAGCAAGAGTTAAAGGGAAGGTTTACAAGATGGTAGTGAGACCAGCTTTGTTGTATGGTTTGGAAACAGTGGTACTGAAGCAAAGACAGGAGGTGGAGCTGGAGGTGGCAGAGGTGAAGATGAAAAGATCTTCATTGGGAGTGATGAAGAAGGACAGGATTAGGAACGAGTATATTAGAGGGACCGCTCAGGTTGGGCGGTTTGGAGACAAAGCAAGAGAGACAAGATTGAGATGGTTTGGACATGTGTGGAGGAGAGATGCTGAGTATACTGGGAGAAGGATGCTGAACATGGAGCTGCCAGGGAAGAGGAGAGGAGGAAGGCCAAGGAGGAGGTTTATGGATGTGGTGAGGGAGGACATGCAGGTGGCTGGTGTGACAGAGGAGGATGTAGAAGACAGGAAGAGGTGGAAACAGATGATCCGCTGTGGCGCCCCCTAACGGGAGCAGCCGAGGGTAGTGGTGGTGGTGGTGGTGGTACCGGTAGTGGCAGTGGTGGTAGTAGTGGTACCGGTAGTAGCAGTAGTAGGGGCCGTCGGCTATTTATGGGGCGACAAACCACTACGAAACTCAATCAGGGTGCAATAAATAACTGAAAGTTAAATTATTTGCTCGTTACTTGGAGATTATAACGCTTTAACTAACCGACCACTTTTTACGCTAATCTTTTATTGAATATTAGCGAAAATGAACGATTTTCCGAGAAAATGTCGCTACAACGCCATGCGTGAATATCAGAAACCATGGCAACAGGCAACATTCTATTGTGAAAGAGAAGCTGATTGGACATGGAGGCTTCGTTATGCTGTGTTCTGCTTGTGTGAGAGACTATGGCAGGCCGTTTCGTTTATTAATTTTAAGGGTGTAGTCACTAAACATTAGACTATAGTAACTATTTTTAAACAATAGTTGCTATTCTGACTGCCACGAGACGTTATTTTAAATTCACTACTTGCAAAAAAAATCGTCCAGAAAAATGCACCTTTGTTCCTGTTTACAATAATTATCTGGGCCAGTCAGCAGCCTGTAGAGGATGATACGTTTGATACGCGTGCGTCTGTGTGTGCTTGTGTGTGTGTGTGTCAGCAGCTCAGCTTGCATACTGCTGGACCTATCAGCCTGATATTTATGTATTTGTTGTGCACAGTTATGACTGTATGATCAATAACCTCTCGTGGTTGCAGTGATTCAAAATCTTAAAAAAAGAAAAAAAAATTCTCGCTCCCTCTCTTATTCGGTCTCGAGCTCATTCGACCGCCACTGCTCTGTCACTGCCCGATCTCGGTCAACCGTATATTTGAGCTGCGCATGCGCACAGTTGAACTGGAAAAGGCAGTGACAGTATGAGTTTTGAGAGTAAAGGAGAAGTCAATCGCATTTCGCAGATTTTATTCAGCCTCACGGAAGTGTACAGATTCATATGTTGTCATTTCCGTTATCACTACTTAATCTGTGTATGTCTCAACTCATCAACTTGATAACCCAACTCACTGTACCTCCTTAGGGTGTGGGGTGGTACTGCAGGTAAGTATAATATGAACAGGTAGTCAGTATAACACACTCTCCATCTCTCGTTTTGTTTTGTGTTTGTTTTGTTTTTTGCCACTCTCTGTTTTGTTGGTATCTCATTTGTTCAAAGTTCCCCTTTTATCATTTATCACTGTTAATTAAACTCATTCTTTTTATTGTAACATTTTCCTTTTACTTAATAGTATTCTGTACCCTGGTATAATACTCGGTACTTAATAGTATTCATACCCTGTTGTAATGCTCTGTACTTAATATTATTCTGTACCCTGGTATAATACTCTGTATTTTACAATTCAACATGGGAAATCATGAGCATGGTTAGGAATAGTGGTAAAAAGATCAATTTTATTCCTTGGAATGTGAAAGCTAAATCAGTCTGTGGAGAGGAATAAAGTGCTGGCACATCTGGATCAACTGGGGGCAGGAGTAGCCTTCCTTCAAGAGACATAATTACGTAGGGGAGATGTTTTAAGAACCCAGAGGAGCTGGGTAGGGGACACATTTCATTCCAAGTTTGATTCTAGGGCCAGAGGCACAGCTATTCCTATACACACACAAGTATTTCTTTTGAAAGTGACAAAATAATTGCAGACCCAAATGGCAGCTGTGTCCTGTGGACCCAGGGAACACGGCCCTGCCTGGAGCTGTGCCTCAAGAGGTAACACCGAGCACGGTCTGACAGGAAGCGGAAGCGGGGCAGGCTAAGCCAACTGCTAGTCCAGGCAGACCGGTAGTTCCGATAACTACGAGGGTGGTCTGGCAGCGGTCTCGCCCAGCCTTGACTGTGTTTTTAGTGTTGTCGTGTGGAGTGCGGGGAGGTGTGTCGAGGGTGTCTGGCTGGGAGAGCTGGCGTTGTATCGGCTGAGGGAACCCAGTCTGCTGAGTCCTGTAGGCCCAAGGATCACGGCCCTGACCGGAGCTGCACCCGAAGAGGAAACACTGAGGGCGTTGTGACATGACGCGGAAGCGGGGCAGGCTAAGCTAACTGCTAGCCCATGTAGATGGGCAGGTCCGAGTCATCCTAGCTGGCGTTCGTGCTCCTGGACATCTATTTATTTTAGGTTTAGATATACGTACGTATGTGTTAGCAGGGTTGGGTAGTAACGGATTACATGTAATGGATTACATAATCAGATTAAAAAGTAACTATAATCAGACCACATTACTCTTGAAAAAATGTGTAATTGGATGATAGTTAAATTGTCAATGATTAATTCATTAAATTTTGATTGCGTCATTAAAATGTGGCGATTTTAAAATCACTATTTTTTTTAAAATATGTGATAACAAATGCTACTGACTCATGAAAAGGCGCGACATACATATGGAAGGAATCCAAGCAGCTTTGTCTGTATGCCCACCTGAGGTCACCACCCAACCAATGGCCTGGCTTGTTTCTTGTATGCAACTGGCAGAACCATTATGTTCACAGGTTGAGTCAAGATGGAAGGTGCAAGCAACAGCGGTGCAGCAGCGGTTCATCAGCACCAACATTAGCATTCTATTCCTGGCAACTGTAGTGATATAACGCCATGTATATACACTGGAACTACACTAGGTGTTATGTACTACCCGGACTGTTATTATGGTTACACCACTACCATGTATGGTTATTACGTCTGCCTACCGAGCCACGATTTAACCTGAGTTCTATAACCCGGTGTGGTCATTGATCCTCGACCAATACTACCCCAAGTATTACTTCATGGTGGCAGCGGTAAAGTACTCTCTATGAAGAATGAAGATAGACTGATAATATTGTTCGTGGATAATTTCTGTCACCATTCAAGCAAGAGTGCGCCGGAGCTGAGCTAGCCGCAAAGCTAACTAGCAGGCTAGTAACAGGAGAGGTCATGGCATCGCATCTACCGACGATGAATTGGTCAGACCCGGACCTGGGTGAGGCAATTTCACTGTATAAACAGAAAATGACTCTGTATTTAGAAGATGAAGAAATAAATGGCGCAGCTAAACAAGCTAGGAAAATACGTCGTGGAATCGGAGATGAAGGATTAAAAAGACTGAACGCCAGTGGTCTCACTGATGATGAAAAGAAAAAGCCTGCCAAACTATGGGACTTCTTTTAAAAACAGCTGAAGTTGAACGTAAATTTCAGAATCCATAGACAGCAACTGATGCAACACAGACAGAAACCAGATGAGAATATTGATGATTTTGTGACCAGAGCCAGAACACTAGCACAGAAATGTCAGTTTTCAGACAAAGAGCTTAAGGAGCGTATGATTGAGCTTATTATTGCGAGCACCCCCCATGATGCCCTGAGGAATGAGCTATACAGCAAACCAAAACGATATTCCTTAGCAGAGGTTCTGGCCCAGGGACGAAAATATGAAGCCCTGACAGCAGGCAATGAACAGTTAGACAAACTTAGCCTGTCACACAATGAGAGAATCCACGCTGTGGACAGGGACCGCATATGTCGTAACTGTGGGAGAAGCCACAAACCATGTCGATGTCCTGCATATGATGATGAATGCAATGCGTGTGGTGCAAAAGGTCACTGGGAGCGGTGCTGCAGGAAGGCCAAACGAGAGCGCCAGGAAAACTCCAGCCGGAGCAGGAGCGGGGGAAGTAAGTCCCACACACCACAAGACTAACAGCACAAGCGCAAAACCTTTATAGACAAAAAGCAACAGAGCAGGACTCGCATACATGCTGTAGAGAGTAGCAGTGAAACAGACAGTGAGAAAGAAAGTACTTACCAGAAACAGTTCCACTCCATAACTATCAGTGAAAAGTGCATGCATAGCATAGACAGCAAGTCGGCCAGAGAGGAGGCGTACACAGTCCTGAAGGTGACACCACCTGACCTACCTGGTCGTGGATACACACTACGTCTGAAGATAGACACAGGTGCGTCAGGCAACACACTCCCATTGCGTACCTTCAAGCAGATGTACGGTGAAAATGCATGCACCCAGAAACGACTGAAAAAAACCAACAGGAGGCTATCTGCATACAGTGGTCACGCCATCCCCTGCCTAGGCAGCATTGACATTCCATGCCAGTACAAAGAATCCAAATAGATCAATGCAAAGTTCTATGTTGTAGACGTACCAGGGCCAGCCATAGTTGGGCTGCCAACATGTGAACTGTTAAACCTAGTGACTGTCAATGTAGATGCAGTGACCGAGAAAGGACATGCAAACCAGAAAAAAGCCAACACAAGACAGACAAAACCCAAAATGACCATATCTAATAGTGCAGACCTAAAGAGAGCATACCCAGACCAGTTTGACAAAATTGGCAACTTCAGTGGAAAGGCCAAGCTCTTCCTGAAAAAGGATGCTGAACCATTCATAGACCCACCACGTAAGTGCAGCATTCACATCAAAGACAAACTGAAAGATGAACTGAATAACCTAGTCGAACAAGATGTGTTAAGAAAAGTAGAACAGCACACAGACTGGTGCTTGAGTCTGGCATACAGCACAAAGAAAGACGGTTCCCTTCGCATATGCTTAGACCCCCAAAAGCTTAATGCCAGCCTTAGGAGATGCCCACACAAGATTCCTACTGTGGAGGAACTGAACCCGAAGTTTTCAAATGCAAAAATATTCAGCAAACTTGACGCAAAAGCTGGATATTGGTCAATACACCTAGAGGAAGAGTCACAACTGCTAACCACATTCCGAACTCCATTTGGTAGATACTGCTGGAAACGTTTGCCATTTGTTCTGAGTGTCTCTCAAGATCTCTTCCAGGCAAAGATGGACCAAATCCTGGAGGGGCTCGACGGTGTCGTCAGCATAGCCGATGATATCGCAGTCTACGGAGCAAGCGAAGAGGAGCATGACAGGAACCTGACCAACCTGATGGAGAGAGCAGCCAAGACAGGTATTGTGTTCAACAGTGACAAGTGCACAGACAAGCATCTCATTCTTTGGCAACCTGTACACAGACAAAGGTATCAAACCTGACCCAGCCAAAATCAGGGACATCCAGAAAATGCCGACACCCCAGAACAAAGATGAACTGAGCAGATTCTTGGGGATGCTGACCTACCTGTCACCCTACATCCCAAAGTTCGCAGACAAAGCACACACACTGAGGGTGCTGCTGAAAAGTGACGTGCCTTGGACATGGGACACTGACCACCAAAAGAGCTTTGAGGACCTGAAATCAGTTATCAACGAACATGACTGCCTGAAGTACTATGATCCAAGCACACCTCTGACACTTGAGGTCGATGCATCACAGAAAGGACTGGGCGTGGCATTAGTGCAGAACAAAAGACCCATAGCTTTTGGCTCAAAGACACTGGACGACTGCCAATCCAGGTACAGCAACATAGAGCGAGAAATGCTGGCCATAGTCTATGGAATGCATTGATACCATACCTACCTATATGGGAAGTCATTCATTGTAGTTACAGACCACAAACCCCTCGTTACCATATGCACAAAGCCACTGCATGCCGCCCCGCCACGGCTTCAGCGAATGTTGATAAAAACACAAGGATACAACTACGAGGTCACGGATTGACCAGGAAACCAGATGGTCCTGGCAGACACACTCAGCCGACTACCCAACCCTGAGAACAACAGCAACATCGAACTGGATGAGCGCATTGACGGAATAGAGGCAGAAGTCGAGGATCCAGAGATGCTCACTGTTACAATGATAAACTTCTCTCCCGAGAAACAGGACGCACTCCGCACGGAAACCACCAGCGACCCCAGACTCAATGCACTGAAAGAGCTGATCCACCAGGGATGGCCAGACAACATCAAAGCTCTACCAAGACAACTACGTGAGTACTGGTCATTCAGAGATGAGCTCGCAGTTGAAGCAGGAGTCATATTCAAAGGCAGACAGGTGCTCATCCCAGACTCCATGACTGATTCTATACTCGAACAGCTACATGTAGGACACCAGGGCATCGAAAAGACACGGCGACTGGCGAGAGAAAGTGTCTACTGGATCAGAATGAACGATGACATCGAAAGAGTCTGCAGGTCATGTAGCGTATGCGTGGAACATCAGGATGCAAATCCAAAGCAACCTCTCAACCCACACAACACACCGTCAAAACCATGGCAATCCCTAGCTTCTGATCTATTCGAGATCGATGGACATCAGTATTTACTGATTGTGGACAGATATTCTAAGTTCCCTCTAGTGGATGATATGCCCATGCCTGTGTCCAGCCGGGCAGTTGCACAAAAAATGGAAATGTACATGTCTCTTTTTGGAAGGCCTGACGAGATACTTACAGATAATGGACCCCAGTACACAGGGCACGCGTTCCAGAAATTCACGGCTGACTGGGGAATCAGGCACGTGACAATCTCACCCCACTATCCAAAAAGCAATGGATTCATTGAGAGGCATGTGCGACACATCAAATCCATTGTGAAGAAAACCATGAGACAAGGAGGTAACATACAAGTGGCCTTACTACAGGTCAGAGCAACACCCATCGACAGTAAACTAGCATCACCAGCAGAACTGATCTTCGGAAGGCCGGTCACCACCCTGCTGCTGAGTCGAGGGGACCCAGGCAAGGAGGAAAACCGACTCCACCTGGAGCAGAGAACAGCAAACATGAAGGAACATCATGACCGCAGCAGCAGCAGAGAACTACCTCCACTCGGTCCCGGACAGCACGTATCTGTCCTAAACAAGGAAAAAGGGACTTGGTATCCAGCCACCGTCGTACAAAAGTGCGATGAGCCAAGGAGCTACATTGTGCAAACATCAAATGGGAACAAACTCAGACGTGGCAGGAGCCACCTGCGGGAAATTCACCACCCCCATACACTGAGGAGCGCAAGAACCCGCTTCACAGAACCTCAACGGGACACTCATGCAGCTGGAACTTCTTCCAGCCAAACCTGTGAAACACACAAGACAGTACGCACAAGATATGGAAGAGCTGTTTCCAAACTAGCTCACTACAAGGACTATGAGTAGAGACAATCACACACAAAAGGAGGGCTCTGAATATGTTTATATTTTGATACTGTAAAAATTGAAAACTAAACAGGGGGGATGTAGTGATATAGCGCCATGTATATACACTGGAACTACACTAGGTGTTATGTACTACCCGGACTGTTATTATGGTTACACCACTACATGTATGGTTATTATGTCTGCCTACTGAGCCACGATTAAACCTGAGTTCTATAAACCGGTGTGGTCATTGATCCTCGACCAATACTACCCCAAGTATTACTTCAAGTCCGAAATTTCAACTTCTTACTGGAAAAATGGGGTCGTCTGGTCCTTTAAGTTGAAGTGTGAAACTCAGAGCGTTTCTTTTCAGTCTGTAGGTCACCAAGATGCACTTATTAGAGCTCAGCAAGGCTGTATAGCATAATAGTACACAGCATTATTCACAATGTCTTCTCTTAAATACATATAATCTTGATTTTCAACATTGAATGGTCTCAACTTTATGAAAAATAAAAAACTGTGTGTTAAATGGCCAAACACAAGTTTGAAATATTAATTTACAACACAGCTGATACATTTATTTGGTAATGGGCCAGTTTACATTGCCAAATATTACTGACATAATGCCAGCCATATTAACGTCAGTCTCTTGTGGGTGTCCATATTTGTCCCCTGTTATTTCCAGTCTGGCCACTGGGAGGTGCAGCACTTCTTTTTGTGACCAACCAGCTGGAATTTCTGACGTCAGACATCAAGTGGAACACAACTTAACTGTTTCAACACAGTTTAGAAACAAAAAGGTACCATGATGCAACAGCACGTGTGTCCATGCCCCTGTCTTAGACTTAGACTGTCTTAGACTTAGACTATCTTAGACTTAGACTGTCTTAGACTTAGACTGTCTTAGACTTAGACTGTCTTAGACTTAGGCTGTCTTAGACTTGGGCTGTCTTAGACTTAGACTGTCTTAGACTTGGACTGAAATGGATGATCCCCTAACAGGAGCAGCCGAAAGTTGTAGCAGTAGTAGAAGTAGTAGTAGTAGTAGTAGTAGTAGAAGTAATAGTAGTAGTAGAAGTAGTAGCAGTAGTAGTAGTAGTAGTAGGAGTAGTAGTAGTAGCAGTAGTAGTAGCAGTAGTAGTAGTAGTAGCAGTAGTAGTAGTAGTGGTAGCAGTAGTAGTAGTAGCAGTAGTAGTAGAAGTAGTAGTAGTAGTAGCAGTAGTAGTAGAAGTAGTAGTAGTAGTAGTAGCAGTAGTAGTAGTAGTAGTAGTAGTAGTAGTAGTAGTAGACTGTAGCTTCAGTTAGCACCCAGTCTTGTTCTCGCCTGTTTGTTTCTTATTGGTGCACAGATCTTCTCAGACAATCCTTGATTTGGGATTAAGTTCATCTCTGGACACAACAATCAGGAATGTTAGACAATAGCAACTGATTTCAGGGAGGTTATTTGTATATGTGGCGCCATCCTGTGCTTTACCTGTGCCCCCGTCCAGAGGGTTACTGGTTGTGTCAGGGAGGGTATCCAGTGTGAATTTTGTCAAATCGTTTTGCTGATAAAAAAAAGAAGCAATAAATAAATAAATAAATGATGATGATGATAATAATAACAAAACATTTTATCTGTGGGCACCTTACAGAACACAGTAAAAAACAAGCAGCACTGTATCAGACAGCAGAGCATCAAAACAAAGCAGGTAGACAATAAGAAGTTAACACAACAGATAAGTATAACATCATCATCTGCACCAAACTCAATGAAGCGTGGATCAGACTGAATATGCCAGTTTGAAAAGGTGCGTTTTGAGATGAGATTTGAAGGTTGAAAGAGAGTCAGTCTTGTGACTGTCTTGTGGGAGAGAGGTCCATAGGCGGGGGGCAGAATGACTGAAGGCTCTAGACCCCATGGTAGTCAAGCGGGCCAAAGGTGCAGTGAGTTAGAGAGCAGAAGAGGATCTGAGAGTGTGGGAGGGCGTGTGGATATGAAGGAGTTCAGAAAGATATGAAGGAGCTAGGTTATTAAGGGTCTTAAAGGGGAGGACAAGACCAGACCGGATCTGTCAAGGCCTGGGTTAACAACGGCCTCCATTGATGCTGCGCCCAGTTTCCATCAGTACGATGGAAACTGTAAAATCCACTGTGGTGACCCCTGAGAAACAGGAAACAAGCTGAAAGACAAACAAGAAGATCTGCATATGTAGGGGAGCTTGTATTTGGACATAAATGAAAAACCCTGAGAGAAGTTTTTTTTTTCTTCCAGTTTCATCATGAACTGGATTTATGTTCGAGTGTGTGAACGGTATAATCTGAATATCATGAAATCAAAGCTTGACAATTTCACATAACTTCTCAAGGTGTTACGAAGTGTTATAGAGTGTTCTTAATCCAAGATCATTTCTTCTTCATCTAACTTGGCATTAGTCACAGAAGGTGGTGGTGACTACTGTAATAAGTGGCTGGAGCACACACAAGACGGTGTGTCCTCACAGGACATGATATACACATCTGCTACTAACAGCAGTCTCACCAGGAAGCTCATTTGCATAGAGAGGACACTTCTTCTTTGAAGGACATGCTTCAGTGCTCATGAAACCTTTATAACTCTGCAAGTCCAAAGCAAAGCCACCAACACTTGTTCATTGTGACAGCAAAGGTAAAAACCATGTGTTGGAGCAGCATTTTCATCCTGACATGTGCTGCCTTTATTCAAGGTAAGACCGGCAGAGATGATTCACTGTCTTCCTTGTTTTCCTCATCTCAACTTTTCCTCTCCTGAAAGAACTTTCTCTGATCTCACCAGTTTGTGTTTCCCCACCTGCACATTGTTTCTACCAAGTCCCTGTTTGTGTTTTACTCTGTTGAGTTTCAGTTAAAACAACACCTGAAAAAAGGAATTCTATGTGTTTATGTGATGTAATGAGTAACACATCTGTCCTTTCACAGAGATTTCCAGATGTACATGTGAGACAATGAAGGCCTTCACTTTCAGTCTGTTTGTGTGTTTCTGTTTTCAGGATCAAGCAGTCAGGTCACTGTGACTCAGACTCCTTCAATGAAAGCTGCCAATGTAGGAGGATCAGTCAGTCTGGCATGCAAACTGAGTCAACCCCCTCAAATTTATCAGAGCAAGCCACTTATCTCCTGGTACCAACAGAAACCTGGTGAAACTCCTAAACTCCTCATTTATAACGCAAACACTCTTCAGTCAGGAACTCCATCGAGGTTTAGTGGCAGTGGGTCTGACACTGCCTTCACCCTGACCATCAGTGGAGTCCAGGCTGAGGATACAGCAGTTTACTACTGTCTGAGTCAACACAATATCAATAGTCAGTATGTGTTCACACGGTGATAGAGAGCCGTACAAAAACCTCCCTCTGTTTCACAGTGACTGATCTGCCAGCTGGGACATACGGTAAGCTCTATAACAACAACATCACCATTAATAATAATAATGATAATAATAATAACAAAAATATAATTGTAGTAATATGTTGTTCTTGGTCTTCTTCTAATATATGGTATTAGTTGCATTGTCTGTTTTTCTATTATATTATTGTTATTGTATTACTGGTTTCATAGTAAAGCACAAATAAAAAATATTAAATATTCTTTTCAAATTTGTCAGTTTTGTCAGTGTTTCTCTTTTGTTGTCCTCACATCTGTACACATCCTATGATCACACAAAAAGTACCATTTCAATAAAATGGAAAGTAAATCCTACATGACATGAAAGTGTGAGATTTACTTTGAACAATTACTGAATCCCCCAACCTCTGAAACCAGAGTTTAGCCTCCTCAGAAAATGGACAAAATAAATGTGGTCATCCATTGATAAAAGTCGGTGCTTCACACAATATGTTTAGAAAACTGCTGATTTGAGAGTTTTCAGTCACGTTGCCTTGTTGTTTGAGAGCAATGTAAAAGAATTATGATTTTAACCAAATATAACCTGATGAACCAACATGTTTAATGATGTGTTCACCTACATGGTGCAATAATTAAAATCAATTGATCATCAATGGTGTGATTATTACCTTCTTTAAATAAATTAACATAAAACTGCCAAAACAAGTATGTAAGTAAGAATTTGCCGCTTAAAATATTTTCGTTCGTTTTGTGTACAAAATAATCTCCTATTGACATATTGACTGGATTTTTTTTCTATCAAGTTATATATTTATTTAGTGGTAATTATAAAACGTATAATCAAATTCAAAATTAAAGTAATTCCTTGAAAAGTTATAAATTAGAATATGTTTTGTTCAGTTTTGAAAGCAGAAGTTTTACTTAACAACATTGAGAATTTGCTGCCCAAACATCTTTTCAAAATATCATCCTGACATTTATTTAAAGTTTAATAAAAGCAGTCATATTTTAGAATGACCGAATTTTTCTTTTGATTTTTATCATTTGTCAATATTGTGTCCAATTTTAACATTTCTGGTGTTAAAACTATTTGGTTGTATGTGTAGTGAGAAAGAGTCTCAATCCCAAGGGAAACGTTTTTTGGAGGAAACAGAAAACACTGGAAATAATTAACAATAACAATAATAATAATAATAATAATGGGGGTATGGGGTACCGGGACAGTTGCTACAAGCCATCCGGTCCTTGTATAACCAAAGTGAGAGCTGTGTCCGCATTCTCGGCACAAAGTCAAACACGTTTTCAGTGGGCGTCGGACTCCGCCAAGGTTGTCCCTTATCTCCGATTCTGTTTGTGATATTCATGGACAGGATCTCAAGGCGCAACCAAGGTGAGGAGTGTGTCCATTTTGGGAATCTCAGAATTGCGTCTCTGCTCTCAGCAGATGATGTGGTTTTGTTGGCTTCATCAGAACGTGACCTCCAGCGAGCATTGGGGCGGTTTGCAGCTGAGTGTGAAATGGCCAGGATGAGAGTCAGCACCTCCAAGTCTGAGGCCATGGTCCTCTACCGGAAAATGATGGATTGCTCCCTCCTGGTTGTGGATGAGTTGTTGCTTCAAGTGAAGGAGTTCAAGGATCTCGGGGTCTTGTTCACGAGTGAGGGTAGGACGGAGCGGGAGATTGACAGGCGGATTGGTGCAGCATCAGCAGTAATGTGGACGTTGTACCGGACCGTTGTGGTGAAGACGGAGCTGAGCCGGAAGGCAAAGCTCTCAATTTACCAGTCAATCTTCGTTCCAAGCCTCACCTATGGTCATGAGCTGAAATGAGTTTCCTCCGTAGGGTGTCTGGGCTCAGCCTTAGAGATAGGGTGAGGAGCTCGGACATCCGGAGGGAGCTCAGAGTAGAGCCGCTGCTCCTTCGCGTCGAAATGAGCCAGTGGAGGTGGTTCAGGCATCTGATTAGGATGCCTCTTGGGCGCCTTCCTTTGGAGGTTTACTGGGTACGGCCAACTGGGAGGAGATCCCGGGGTAGACCCAGAACTCGCTGGAGGGACTACATGTCCAATCTGGCCTGGGAACGCCTTGGAAACCCCAGGAGGAGCTGGAGGACGTTGCTGGGGAGAGAGACGTCTGGAGTGCCCTACTTAGCTTGCTGCCACCGCGACCCGACTCCGGAGAAGCGGCTTATGATGAATGAATGAATGAATGAATGAATGAATGAATAATAATAATGATGATGATGATGATAATAATAATAATAATAATAATAATAAATTGAGGTTGTGCCCAAACATTATGAACAGAGCAGATCATAAAACCGAAGTTGCCATGAGAAAGGGAAAGTCCAGTTAAACATTTATTTGGCCACGGTAAAGCAAAAGCTTATTTTCAGCGTCAGTGTGAAGACAACAGTTCTTTATCAGTAGCAGCTAAACAAAGGCAGGTCTGCATGGAGGAGACTCTGTGCATCAGTCCCACTCGGTGGTTTATAAGGACAGACTCAACTCCTGTCACTCAGTGACACCCATCAGACCTACATGTATCTCATCTGCATGTGTAGCACTGTAGATGTTGACAGTTGACTAGGACCAGTTCTAGGTTCCTAGGAGCAGTTTATAACTAGCATCAAATGATTGCAGACCACAGACCAGGGATAAAGTTTAAACTACCGGCTTGTTTTTACGTATACAAAGAATTGTAAACATAGACAGAGAAACATACACAATTACACAATAACACAGTGAGAATGGATAAATTCCTTGAAACCTCTTGTTTTATGATTTAACCCTTATTAAACCACTATTTTGACTTTCAGATATTTTAGATAGATATTTTAGTTCTAATTTAGGATCCTTTTAATTCTAATTTGAAGTTATCTCTTGTTTGAGTTGACAAATTATGTTAATTTGTTTTATGTTCTATTTTGTTCCCTTAGGCCTTTAAGTTTCGATTCTAATTTCCATTAACCTAAGTTACTTAACCAGTAAATCAGAATGCCAAAAGTAACACACAATTGCATTACCCCATGAACAGTATGAATGAGTAATAAACTCAGCCGATACAGCAATTAACAATACAATATCAGATCAAAAATCAAAATCAATAATCAATGTAGGCTATAATCCGTCCTCTTTGGAAAGTCCGTTGTTGGTCCACTGAGTCCAACTGCGTTTTGCAGTAACAAACTGGAAATGTCAGTCCTACCACAATCCAGGTGCTCGAATCTGTAGGCTGCTGTCCTGAGAATGAGCTGTCTGAAGCCGCAGACAGACCACGTGGATCCAGCAGGGCCCCTATAGGTGGCTCGCCATCTTGGAGGATGAAACACCAAGCGCGATCTTCCCAATCCAAGGAAAAACCCTGGCCTGCATTATAACAGGCACATCACACATGCAAAGACATTAGTTTACATATCTCTCAATAAAATAATCAAAAGAAAACAACAGAAGTACCGACTGACATTGTAATGTCCGTAGACGCCTTGTCTTACTGACATAAGAATAATTCAAGTATGAGCCGACTTCGTAGGTTCTTAACTGTGTAGCTTTTACTAGCGTCCGTTCAACATACAACCTTCATAACATCCGCGTCTAACTTCCTGTATACGTCACATGCACTGCACGTACACCCGTGAGTAGGTCAAGTTAAACACGTGACAGGACCTTCAAAATAATAACATCTTTCATTCATTACATCTCCCCCTCTAAGATGATTTTCTAACCTGTATATCACCCCCCTTTTCACAAAAAAAATAAAAAATCCCCCACAGTACACAAGTCCATACGCCTCACAAATCCAGCCGGATTGCTGGCTTGCTCACCCTGCCAGAGCGAGTAACATGTGGTGTGGAAGTTGGCATTTCTGCTGCTCGGGACTCATCCGTGTTTCCACTCTCCCCTGGAGTGACATGGTCAGGATCCCTGCTGACAAAGGTGAGTGTTTTGGGTGTGGCCAACAGGTGGCGCCTGTTCCTTCTGTAATGTTCACCTTGAGCTGTCTCCACTATGTAGGATCTGGGAGTGGAGCTCTGACTGTGAACAACTGCTGGCATTGTCCATGTTTTCTGTCCATCCAGTTTGGTGAGTACTGCGTCACCCGAGTTCAGTGGGCGCAGTGTCCGCACGCCGTTCCTGCGGTTGTAGTAGAAAGCCTGCCTCGATTTGGCTGCGGCGTCAGCGGTTTTGATCAGTTCTTCTTTAGGCCAGGCCGGTTTCAGGTTATGCTGCAATGTGGGTAAGGTGGTTCTGAGTCTCCTACCCATGAGCAATTCCGCTGGACTGGCTCCAGTGGAAGAAGAGGGTGTAGCTCTGTATGTCAACAGGGCGAGGAGAGGGTCTTCCTGTCTTAATATGCTTTCGGCTATCTGAACAGCCCTCTCTGCCTGTCCATTACTCTGGGGGTAGTGTGGGCTTGAAGTCACATGGATGAAATCATAATCCTCACCGAACCTCCTCATCTCTTCTGAAACTAGCTGTGGCCCATTATCGCTAACTACAATTTCAGGGATACCAAAACGTGCAAATGTAGCCTTCAGCCTAGCTACAACCTGACTGCTAGTAGTTGTTGGTAGATTTAGGATCTCCAAAAACCTGGAATAATAGTCAGACACTATCAAGTAGTTTTGCTTTTTGTACTCACACAGGTCTATGCCAACTTTCTGCCATGGTCTGGATGGGAGCTCACTTGACATTAAAGGCTCTTTTCTCTGTGTGTTCTTGTGTTCTCTGCAGAATTGACATTGCTGTATCTTTGTTGTAATGTGCTTTGTCATTTTGGGCCACCACACTGACTGGCTAGCTCTCTCTCTGCATTTAACTATCCCCTGGTGCCCGTCGTGTATTCTCTCTAAGATCACCTCCCTCATCTCTGTGGGAATGACGATACGACTGCCTCTGATGACTAAACCATCTACCTCAGATAACTCCCCTCTCACCTGATAAAAGTCTCTGACTGTCTCCGGCACTTTATCGACATACTCAGGCCAGCCGTGTCTGATGAAGCCCAACACTGTCTGGAGCTGCAGATCCCCATCCGTGCTCTGTTTTATCTCCTGCATCCTTTGAGGTGTGGCAGGCACCTGGCACACGATGGCATCAATGTGCGCTGCAACATCATCATGAGAAGCACCATCTCCGTAGCACTGCTCTGGGCCTCTGGAGAGTGCGTCAGCCACAGCTAACGTTTTGCCTGGTGCGTATTCAGCCACTGCATTGAAACGCATCAGCCTCATTAACAGTCTCTGGCACCTAACGGGCACATTATCCGAGTCTTTGCTGTTCATGAGAGGCACTAGTGGTTTATGATCGGTGACAAGTCTGAAATTGTCAAGCCCAAACAAGTACTTCTCGAACCTTTCACATGCCCAGACGCTGGCTAAGCACTCTTTCTCGATCTGTGCGTACCTTGTCTCTGCGTCACTCAGCCGTCGGGAGCAGTAGGCCACGGGCTTCCAGTGTTCCCCGTGCTGCTGGAGCAGAACGCCTCCCAGCCCGTAGCTGCTGGCATCTGCTGACACCACCGTAGCCTTAGTGACGTCATAAAAGGTGAGTACCGGGGCGGTGGCGAGTGCTGCTTTAAGGTCTTGGAATGCTGTGTTCTGTGCAGGTCCCCACAGCCACTCTGTCATCGCTTTAAGCAGTCCATAAAGCGGCTGACCTACCGTGGACAGCTCTGGGACGTATTTTGCCAAATAGTTCACCATCCCGAGGAACCTCTTGAGTTCCGTCACGTTCTGGGGCTGAGCAAAGTTCTCTATTCCGGCCACTTTGTCCGGGTCAGGTCTGATGCCTGCCTCGTCGATGACGTGACCAAGGAAGCGGACTTGTTTCTGTTTGAACTTGCATTTCGCTTGGTTCAGTTTGAGACCTGCTGTTTCAATGACCCCCAGCGCCTCTGCTAGGCGCCGGTCATGGATTTCCTCAGTCTCTCCATGTATAAGGATGTCATCCATGTACACCTCTGTGCCCTCTAGCCTGGTCAGAGTTTCCGCCATCTTTCTCTGGAAAATCTCTGGAGCACTCGTTATACCAAATGGAAGGCGGCAGAAAGCACACCTCCCAAATGGGGTGATGAAAGTGGTGAGCCCCCTGCTGTCTTCATGCGAGGGGATCTGGTAAAACCCACTTGCTGCTTCCAACGTTGTGAATAACTTTGACCCTGCAAGCCTTGGCATTATTTCCTCCATAGTGGGCAGCACGTATTTCTCACGTTTCACCGCTCGATTCAGCCTCCTGAGGTCAGCGCAGCAGCAAACCTCTTTCTTGTTCGGTTTCAGCACCGGCACCATAGCGGCGCACCATTCTGTGGGCTGAGTCACTTTTTCAATAATGCCCTCATTTTCCATGCGCTGCAGTTCTTTCTTAACCAGTGGTACAAGTGGCAGCGGTATCCGTCTGGCTGTATGCACCGCGTATGGCTGGGCATCCTCCACCAGAGCTATTTTCACTGGGTCTGTTTTCAGCAGTCCACTTGAACCGAAAACTCCACTGACTTCATCCATCCGCTTCACTAGACCCATCTCCACTGCCTCTGGACGACTCAGCAGACAGCTGCCTCTCCCCTTGATCACATACACTGGAAAGAAGTATTGTTTCTCCTTGTATTTGGTTGTGGCCTGAAACTGTCCTATGCAGCTGATGTTTCCACCTGGGCTTATGAAGCATGTGTCAGGAGGTCCCAGTTTTATGTTTGGCTTCAGCTTTTTAAATGTCCCTTGGTTGATAACAGTAGCGTCAGCCCCCGTGTCAATTTTAAAGGTTATTGGTACATCACTTATTGTTAAACTAACAGTCCAATCTTCCTGACTGCTCTCTTTGCCAACT
This sequence comes from Lampris incognitus, assembly GCF_029633865.1. Lineage (NCBI taxonomy): Eukaryota > Metazoa > Chordata > Actinopteri > Lampriformes > Lampridae > Lampris > Lampris incognitus. Next base: position 54,098,320 of record NC_079221.1, on the reverse strand, counting down.
TCTCCCAGAAAGTACAGCTGTTTAACCTCTTCAGTGACTTCTCTCACCGCTTTAGAGTGACATACACGCTCCCAATGTCCCTTTTTATGACACTTGTTGCACTTCCTGTTCATTGCAGGACACTTCCGCTCATCGGTCTGCTGCGTCTTGCCGCACGTCCCGCATTCATCTACTTTGTTGGTTGCAGGACTGCCGCCACCATGACGCTGTCCGCCCTTTTTCTTTTGGCGTCCGTCCCGCCGTCGGACAACATTGACGTTAGCCAGCTGGGCCTCTGGTTGGTTAGCTTGGAGGCTGAGCTGCTTTGTTATTGCCTCCGCCTGGCGCACTTGTTCAATGACTTTCACCAGAGTAAGGTCCGCTGTGAGCTGGAACTGACGGGAGAGCACTTTGTCTTGTATGCCCACCACCAGACGGTCTCTGATATGTTCATCCCTCTTGTCCCCAAACTCACAGTGTTCAGACAGCTCATACAATGCCCGGATGTACATCTCCGCTGTTTCTCCTGGCTGCTGGCTACTCGCCCTCTCATGTATGATGTTACGGCGGGGAATAAAGTAGTCGTCGAACTTTTCCAGTACGATATCATAGTCCACTTTATCACCCTCCGCCGCGAAGTCAAACGAGCTGAATATCTTTTCAGCCTCGCCTCCCATTGCATAAATCAGCGAACTCACTTGAATCTCCCCGTCGTCTTTATCCAGCTTTGTCGCGAGCCTGAAGCGCCAAAACCGCTGTTTCCACTCCGGCCATTCAACGGGGCAGTCAAACTGGAATTCACTCGGCGGATTAAACTTCGGCATGACCGCTCGTGTTCCAATACACAGACTATTCTGACACCATGTAATGTCCGTAGACGCCTTGTCTTACTGACATAAGAATAATTCAAGAACGAGCCGACTTCGTAGGTTCTTAACTGTGTAGCTTTTACTAGCGTTCATCCGACATACAACCTTCATAACATCCGCGTCTAACTTCCTGTATACGTCACACGCACTGCACGTACACCCGTGAGTAGGTCAAGTTAAACACGTGACAGGACCTTCAAAATGATAACCATCTTTCATTTATTACAGGTCTTGTAACCTTTTTCTGTGCAATTGATCTAAAACTCTTTCTAATGCAAATATATGTAATGTTAGGAGCATTCAGGGAGCGGCAGGTCTGTATCTTTTTCTCTCTTTTTTTTTTACAAAGTTATTCTACTACTACTACTTTCGGCTGCTCCCGGTAGGGGTCGCCATAGCGGATCATCCCTTCCCATGTTTTCCTGTCTTCTGCGTCTTCCTCCGTCACACCAGCCACCTGCATGGTTATTAAACTCTGAAAATCCGAAACGGTCATAATGACCGCCTCGGTCGTTCTAGTGTGGTGTCATGCCATACTAAAGTCATAAACATGCCCTGTTATTCAGTGATGACGTCAGACGTTTTAGTGGCTGTAAAACGTGTTCTGGTTTTATTGGACTGTTCATCTGTGTGACGTCACTGACAACTTCTTCGTGTCTCCCTGGGGTTGGTGTGTGCTGCACCTGTCTACCGTCACCCAGCAGAACAGGGCGGTAATAAGGGCGGAGTTGTCGCAGTGGGACATTATGACTCCACTTACATGACCCCACTTGACACACGAGTCAACCTTCTGCCGCCTTTGTCTTTTGTGTGTCGTGATTATCTTGCACAACACAAAGAACAATGGCAGCTTGATGGGACAATCCTATGAAGGCAAGATGCAATGGTACAAGAGATGGCCCCAAAACACGGACTTAGTCAAGTCAAGTTTATTTGTATAGGCCATGATCACGAATCTGCCCCACTGGGCTTTACAGCAACACAACATGCTGTCCTTACACCCTGGCATAGGATAAGGAACACCTCCCTAAAACAAACAAACAAACAAACAAACAAACAAACAAACAAACAAACAAGCAAATAAACAAATAAATCCCTTTAACGGGGAGAAAAAGCAGGAAGAAACCTCAGGGAGAGCAACAGAGGAGGACCTCTCTCCCAGGACTGACAACGAGCAATGATGTTGTGTTTACACAATGTACACAACACAACACTGGAAGAGGATAACACAATTATAATGGAATTATAAGATACATGAAGAATATGATGATGAGGATTCCAAGCAGTGTCCAGATGCCACCGGAACAGCCCAGGACTTGAGCCACGTGACCACCACCATGTAGACCTGACAGATGGACAGACTACACGTGCACACGGGGGAGTCTGACGTCACACCATTCAAATACGCGGGAGAAGAGACAAGAAACACAAAACACGAGTCACACATGATGACTAATGATGTGACATTTCCTTAATGGCTCGAGTAGGACTTGTAGCGTTCAAACCACACGCGTGTTGTGTTCATGGCTGTAAGACTCCATGGACGTACAAAGTGCCTTTCCTGCCAAGATGGAGATTGTTTTGTGAGAGCAGGTTGGCCATAAAGCAGCAAGAACAAAACCTCTCATATGTTGCCCATCACTGCCATTTTCCTTAACTTGTACATTATCTGACTTGAACCGTTATAACTTAAGGTTAAGCTACCCTCAGTGTGACTTTATACACAATCTCTGTCTCGTCACAGACAATGCGCATGCGCACGTTCAGGCACGCGCAGCGGTCACCGGCCGTGGCCAAGTCATTGTACAACACCACCACCTACAGGTGAGGAGTGGAAAGAGATTTTTTTTTAATTGTGCTTCATTTTTCAAGCTGCATCCTCTCTCTCTCTCTCTCTCCCTCTCTCTCTCTCTCTCTCTCTCTCTCTCTCTCTCTCTCTATATATATATATATATATATATATATATATACATACATACACTGCTCAAAAAAATAAAGGGAACAGCTAAAAACACAATATAGACCTCGATGAATGAAATATTTCAGCTGAAAATCTTTATTTATTAGACAGAGGAATGTGTTTAGAGCAAAATAACCTAAGAATGATCAATGGAAATCAAAATCATTAGCCCATTAAGGTCTGGATTCAGAATCATACTCAAAATCAAAGTGGAAAATGAGAACATAGGCTGATCCAACTTCTGTGGAAATTCTTCAAGACGATTCAAAATGAGGCTCAGTAGTGTGTGTGGCCTCCACGTGCCTGTATGCACTCCCTACAACGTCTGGGCATGCTCCTGATGAGACGACGGATGGTCTCCTGAGGGATCTCCTCCCAGACCTGGATCAGGACATCGGTCAACTTCTGGACAGTCTGTGGTGCGACATCGCGTTGGCGGATGGTACGAGACATGATGTCCCAGAGGTGCTCGATTGGATTCAGGTCTGGGGAACGTGCAGGCCAGTCCATAGCATCAATGCCCTCGACATACAGGAACTGCTGACACACTCTGGCCACATGAGGACGAGCATTGTCATGCATGAGCAGGAACCCAGGGCCCACTGCACCAGCATATGGTCTGACAATGGGTCTGAGGATCTCATCCCGGTACCTAATGGCAGTCATGGTACCTCTGGCTAGCACGTAGAGGTCTGTGCGGCCCTCCAAGGATATGCCTCCCCAGACCATCACTGACCCACCGCCAAACCGGTCATGCTGGAGGATGTTGCAGGCAGCAGAACGTTCTCCACAGCGTCTCCAGACTCTCTCACGTCTGTCACATGTGTTCAGTGTGAACCTGCTCTCATCTGTGAAGAGCACAGGGCGCCAATGGCGAATCTGCCAACCAAGATGTTCTCTGGCAAAGGTCAATCGGGCTGCACGGTGTTGGGCTGTGAGCACAGGCCCCAATTGTGGACGTCGGGCCCTCATACCATCCTCATGCATTCTGTTTCTCACTGTTTGAGCAGGAACCTGCACATTAGTGGCCTGTTGAAGGTCGTTTTGTAGGGCTCCGGCAGTGCTCCTCCTGTTCCTCCTTGCACAAAGGACCAGATAGCGGTCCTGCTGCGGGGTTGTTGTCCTTCTGCGGCCCCTCCACGTCTGCTGGTGTACTGGCCTGTCTCCTGGTACCTCCTCCATGCTCTGGACACTGTGCTGGGAGACACATCAAATCTTCTTGCCACAGCACGCATTGATGTGCCATCCTGGATGAGCTGCACTACCTGAGCAACTTCTGTAGGTTGCAGATACCACCTCATGCCACCTCTAGTGGTGAGGGCACTAGCAAAATGAAAAACTAACCAAAGATCGGCCAGAAAAAGATGAGGACAGGCAAATGGTCTGTGGCCACCACCTGCAAATCCATTCCTTCTATAGGGGTTGTCTTGCAAATTGTCTAATTTCCACCTGGTGGAAATTAGACAATTTACCAACAGGTGAAATTGATTCACAAATCAGTGTTGCTTCCTAACTGGACAGGTTGATATCTCAAAAGTGTGATTGACTTGGAGCTACATTGCATTGCTTATGTGTTCCCTTTATTTTTTTGAGCAGTGTATATACGTATATATATATATATATATATATATATATATATATATATATATATATATATATATATATATATATTTAATACTGTGCAGTGTTTTGCTACAGCGTGCCATGACGGCTTGACAACATGTGGAACCATGCATATCACAACAGGACTGGACAGAAAGGTCTCTTTAAGGACAGTACCCAAATGATTTGGAGGATTTCCAAATGTATTAAGTGACGTGTTGTCTAAACTTCATCATTCAGTATCTGCAAGACTTTTACACACTGAACCCTTCAGAATTGACCATTTTGTCAATGACAAAGCAATGAAGTGAGAACAGGTGTGGAGCCTAAATCTGCTGTATCTCCATCCATTAGTACTGCAAAAAATAATACCAATGAAGAAGAATCACAGCCATAATCCCATCAGCTGGACTGTTTCTAATGACATGTTAAAGGCTACAGGGCTGTGATGGACTACTGTATAAGCCTGTCCAAACAGCTGGGCTTGGTTCTGGGTAAAAGGGTCATTTTATTCTCCTCAGGTGTGATGGTGTGTTTCTTTGACCCAGCAATGTAAGGTGTGCAGTGACTCAGAGAAGTCTTGTGGCCCCATCGGGCCCGGAGACGGCCCTGGAGGGGAAGGACCTGACCTTGTCCTCTACGTCAGTGGGCTGTGTTTCTTTATTTTACACATATTAAAAAGACACAATGTGTAACTGGAAAGACAATGTGAAGGAGAGTTGCCTAAAAACCCTCAGGGGGCTTGAAAAGTGGCATTCTGCAGGCGGCACACTGCAGGACACAACTACAGCAAGGCAGGACGCACAATTTATATGTGTCTATCAAGAACTCCACACATGGCAAAAGATGGAGACACAGTTCAGCACAGCACCCGACAACGCTGCAGCCCATAAACACCCATGTTACAGCAGTACAATGAATCAGACATAGTCACAACACACACACACACACACACACACACACACACACACACACACACACACACACACACACACACACACACACACACACACACACACACAAGTGATATTCATAACAGGCCTTTAAACTTACATGACAAAGGAAAATGGTGGTTGGAGCAGCTTATATAGGCAGACCATATGGAAAATGGCCACCAGAGGGCGCTGTGGGCAGCACGATATTGTAGCCTATGCAGTCTACTGCCAGCTAGAAGCAGAGCTTGATAGGTCAGCACACACACATACAGTGCCACATTCACCACTGTTCAATGTCTCTCCATGTGGAGAGAATGGCTCCACTGTGGTTCTCTGGAGTCCCAGAGACTTGCAGATGGCTTTGTAGCCCTTTCCAGACTGAGATACCTCACCACTTTGTTTCTCTCCTCTTCTGGAGGTTCTTCTGATAGCAGCATAGTGTGCTGCCTGGTGACACCTTGTAGCTACGTCACATTGATGGTCAGGTTTTATAGAAGTGGTGTTTAGCCTCAACAGGGCTGCAGGCATCAAGCCTGGGTGTGTCTGCTCCACCTGAACCCAGTGATCCATGACATTTGCTTCGTTGGTTGATGGAGCAACTAAGGGGGCAATTACTTGTTCCCACCAGGGTCAGTTGGTGTTGGATAACCATTCTCCTTAAATAGATAAAATGAGCATTTAACAACTGGATTGTGTGTTTACTCGGGTTCTCTTCGTCCTATTACATTTTGTATGAAGATCTGAATCAAATAAGTTTGACAAATATGCCAAAATAGAGGAAACCAGGAAGGGGCAAATCCTTGTTCATGGCACCGTAGATAGGGCAGCTCATATTTGTCCACAAAAGAAGTCCCCACGAGAGCAGTTTGAGTTGGATCATGAAAAGTATTTCTATAAATGTGTGTGAACGGTACGAGCTCAAAGTCAACAACACCACAACATGACAACACGTGTATTATTAAAGAGACAACTCCTTATGGTTTTAGGAATGTTTTTAGACTCTTTCTCACGTCAATAATCCAAGATCATTTCTTCTTCATCTAACTTGGCATTAGTCACAGAAGGTGGTGGTGACTACTGTAATAAGTGGCTGTAGCACACACAAGACGGTGTGTCCTCACAGGACATGATATACACATCTGCTACTAACAGCAGTCTCACCAGGAAGCTCATTTGCATAGAGAGGACACTTCTTCTTTGAAGGACATGCTTCAGTGCTCATGAAACCTTTATAACTCTGCAAGTCCAAAGCAAAGCCACCAACACTTGTTCATTGTGACAGCAAAGGTAAAAACCATGTGTTGGAGCAGCATTTTCATCCTGACATGTGCTGCCTTTATTCAAGGTAAGACCGGCAGAGATGATTCACTGTCTTCCTTGTTTTCCTCATCTCAACTTTTCCTCTCCTGAAAGAACTTTCTCTGATCTCACCAGTTTGTGTTTCCCCACCTGCACATTGTTTCTACCAAGTCCCTGTTTGTGTTTTACACTGTTGAGTTTCAGTTAAAACAACACCTGAAAAAAGGAATTCTATGTGTTTATGTGATGTAATGAGTAACACATCTGTCCTTTCACAGAGATTTCCAGATGTACATGTGAGACAATGAAGGCCTTCACTTTCAGTCTGTTTGTGTGTTTCTGTTTTCAGGATCAAGCAGTCAGGTCACTGTGACTCAGACTCCTTCAATGAAAGCTGCCAATGTAGGAGGATCAGTCAGTCTGGCATGCAAACTGAGTCAACCTGCTTCTACTGGTTGTGGTAGTGGCAGGAGACCCTGTTTCTCCTGGTTCCAACAGAAACCTGGAGAAACTCCTAAACTCCTCATTTATTATGCAAACACTCTTCAGTCAGGAACTCCATCGAGGTTTAGTGGCAGTGGGTCTGGGACTGACTTCACCCTGACCATCAGTGGAGTCCAGGCTGAGGATACAGCAGTTTACTACTGTCAGAGTGAACACTATATCAATAGTCAGTGGGTGTTCACACGGTGATAGAGAGCCGTACAAAAACCTCCCTCTGTTTCACAGTGACTGATCTGCCAGCTGGGACATACGGTAAGCTCTATAACAACAACATCACCATTAATAACAATAATGATAATAACAATAATAATATCAATAATAATATTAATAATAATAACAATAATAATAATAAAAATATAATTGTAGTAATATGTTTTTCTTGGTCTACTTCTAATATATGGTATTAGTTGCACTGTCTGTTTTTCTATTCTATTATTGTTATTGTATTACTGGTTTCATAGTAAAGCACAAATAAAAAAATATGAAATATTCTTTTCAAATTTGTCAGTTTTGTCAGTGTTTCTCTTTTGTTGTCCTCACATCTGTATATATCCTATGATCACACAAAAAGTACCATTTCAATAAAATGGAAAGTAAATCCTACATGACATGAAAGTGTGAGATTTACTTTGAAACATTACTGAATCCCCCAACCTCTGAAACCAGAGTTTAGCCTCCTCAGAAAATGGACAAAATAAATGTGGTCATCCATTGATAAAAGTCGGTGCTTCACACAATATGTTTAGAAAACTGCTGATTTCAGAGTTTTCAGTCACGTTGCCTTGTTGTTTGAGAGCAATGTAAAGAATTATGATTTTAACCAAATATAACCTGATGCACCAACATGTTTAATGTTGTGTTCACCTACATGGTGCAATAATTAAATCAATTGATCATTAATGGTGCGATTATTACCTTCTTTAAATAAATTAACATAAAACTGCCAAAACAAGTATGTAAGTAAGAATTTGCCGCTTAAAATATTTTCGTTCGTTTTGTGTACAAAATATTTTAATAATTTTTGACATATTTACTGGATTTTTTTTCTATCAAGTTATATATTTATTTAGTGGTAACTATAAAACGTATAATCAAATTCAAAATTAAAATCATTCCTTGAAAAGTTAGAAATTAGAATATATTTTGTTCAGTTTTGAAAGCAGAAGTTTTACTTAACAACATTGAGAATTTGCTGCCCAAATATCTTTTCAAAATATCACCCTTATATTTATTTAAAGTTTAATAAAAGCAGTCATATTTTAGAATGACCTAATTTTTCTTTTGGTTTTTATCATTTGTCAATGTTGTGTCCAATTTTAACATTTCTGGTGTTAAAACTATTTGGTTGTACACTCACTGGCCACTTTATTAGGTACACCTTGCTAGTACCGGGTTGGACCCCCTTTTGCCTTCAGAACTGCCTTAATCCTTCGTGGCATAGATTCAACAAGGTACTGGAAACATTCCTCAGAGAGTTTGGTCCATATTGACATGATAGCATCACGCAGTTGCTGCAGATTTGTCGGCTGCACATCCATGATGCGAATCTCCCGGTCCACCACATCCCAAAGGTGCTCTATTGGATTGAGATCTGGTGACTGTGGAGGGCATTTGAGTACAGTGAACTCATTGTCATGTTCAAGAAACCAGTCTGAGATGATTCGAGCTTTATGACATGGCGCGTTATCCTGCTGGAAGTAGCCTCAGAAGATGGGAACACTGTGGTCATAAAGGGATGGACATGGTCAGCAACAATACTCAGGTAGGCTGTGGCATTGACACGATGCTCAATTGGTACTAAGGGGCCCAAAGTGTGCCCAGAAAATATCCCCCACACCATTACACCACCACCACCAGCCTGAACCGTTGATACAAGGCAGGATGGATCCATGCTTTCATGTTGTTGATGCCAAATTCTGACCCTACCATCCGAATGTCGCAGCTGAAATCGAGACTCATCAGACCAGGCAACGTTTTTCCAATCTTCTATTGTCCAATTTTGGTGAGCCTGTGCGAATTGTAGCTTCAGTTTCCTGTTCTTAGCTGACAGGAGTGGCACCCGGTGTGGTCTTCTGCTGCTGTAGCCCATCTGCCTCAAGGTTCTACATGTTGTGCGTTCAGAGATGCTCTTCTGCATACCTCGGTTGTAATGAGTGGTTATTTGAGTTACTGTTGCCTTTCTATCAGCTCGAACCAGTCTGGCCATTCTCCTCTGACCTCTGGCATCAACAAGGCATTTTCACCCACAGAACTGCCGCTCACTGGATATTTTCTCTTTTTCGGACCATTCTCTGTAAACCCTAGAGATGGTTGTGCATGAAAATCCCAGTAGATCAGCAGTTTCTGAAATACTCAGACCAGCCCGTCTGGCACCAACAACCATGCCACGTTCAAAGTCACTTAAATCACCTTTCTACCCCATTCCGATGCTCGGTTTGAACTGCAGCAGATCGTCTTGACCATGTCTACATGCCTAAATGCATTGAGTTGCTGCCATGTGATTGGCTGATTAGAAATTTGCGTTAACGAGCAGTTGGACAGGTGTGCCTAATAAAGTGGCCAGTGAGTGTATGTGTAGTGAGAAAGAGTCTCAATCCCAAGGGAAATGTTTTTTGGAGGAAACAGAAAACACTGGAAATAATTAACAATAACAATAACAATAATAATAACAATAATAATAATAATAATAATAATAATAATAATAATAATAATAATAATAATAACAATAATGGGGGTATGGGGTACCGGGACAGTTGCTACAAGCCATCCGGTCCTTGTATAACCAAAGTGAGAGCTGTGTCTGCATTCTCGGAACAAAGTCAAACACGTTTTCAGTGGGTGTCGGACTCCGCCAAGGTTGTCCCTTGTCTCCGATTCTGTTTGTGATATTCATGGACAAGATCTCAAGGCGCAGCCAAGGTGAGGAGTGTGTCCGTTTTAGGAACCTCAGAATTGCGTCTCTGCTCTTAGCAGATGATGTGGTTTTGTTGGCTTCATCAGAACGTGACCTCCAGCGAGCACTGGGGCGGTTTGCAGCGGAGTGTGAAATGGCCGGGATGAGAGTCAGCACCTCCAAGTCTGAGGCCATGGTCCTCTACCGGAAAATGGTGGATTGCTCCCTCCGGGTTGTGGATGAGTTGTTGCCTCAAGTGAAAGGGTTGAAGTATCTCGGGGTCTTGTTCACGAGTGAGGGTAGGACGGAGCGGGAGATTGACAGGCGGATTGATGCAGCATCAGCAGTAATGTGGAAGTCGTACCGAACCGTTTTGGTGAAGAAGGAGCTGAGCCGGAAGGCAAAGCTCTCAATTTACCAGTCGATCTTCGTCCCAAGCCTCACCTATGGTCATGAGCTTTGGGTAGTGGCCGAAAGGGTGAGATCGTGGATACAGAATGAGTTTCCTCCGTAGGGTGTCTGGGCTCAGCCTTAGAGATAGGGTGAGGAGCTCGGACATCCGGAGGGAGCTCAGAGTAGAGCCGCTGCTCCTTCGCGTCGAAATGAGCCAGCGGAGGTGGTTCAGGCATCTGATTAGGATGCCTCCTGGGCGCCTTCCTTTGGAGGTTTACTGGGTACGGCCAACTGGGAGGAGATCCCGGGGTAGACCCAGAACTCGCTGGAGGGACTACATGTCCAATCTGGCCTGGGAACGCCTTGGAAACTCCAGGAGGAGCTGGAGGACGTTGCTGAGGAGAGAGACGTCTGGAGTGCCCTACTTAGCTTGCTGCCAGCGCGACCCGACTCCGGAGAAGCGGCTACGATGAATGAATGAATAAATGAATAATAATAATAAATTGAGGTTGTACCCAAACATTATGAACAGAGCGGATCATAAAACAGAAGTTGCCGTGAGAATGGGAAAGTCCAGTTAAACATTTATTTGGCCACGGTAAAGCAAAAGCTTATTTTCAGCGTCAGTGTGAAGACAACAGTTCTTTATCAGTAGCAGCTAAACAAAGGCAGGTCTGCATGGAGGAGACTCTGTGCATCAGTCCCACTCGGTGGTTTAGAAGGACAGACTCAACTCTTGTCACTCAGTGACACCCATCACACCTACATGTCTCTCATCTGCATGTGCGTCTTGACTCTCACATGTTACAGCGCAGGTAAGTGATCTTTTAAATCTGTACTTCATTCTGCTGGTTCATTGTCTGTGTTGATAGCTGTCTTGTTAAGACAATGTGAGTTATCTCTCTTATCATCCATAAACTACCAACACAGGTCATATATGAAACTCAGCTTATTTCCCATGTATGTAAATATTCACAGTGTATGTTCTGGCATGTTAATGTAATATTCTAACTCATGTACACTCCGTAACGGTCATGGTTGTGTGGTCAGGACCATCGGGGCTCGCCTTGTCGTACGATCTGAATCTCCAGCTATATAATAACCTCCTCCCTCCCTCCCGACCCATTTCCCCAGTCTCACATGATCCTCTTCCCCTTCCTCAGCTGTTGAGGGCCAACCAGGGCCTGATGAGGTCTGGCACCGTGATCAGCCATTAGAGGAAGGTGAGGAAGAGGAGGAGTCCGCTTTAGTTGAGTACAATGACCCCTGTACAGAGGAGGACCCTCCCTGGGCTCCAACAACCTACCTTGAGAAAGGTAGAGGATTTACGAAGAGACTGATTCTAAAACCAGATGCTAACCATCAGCACAACATATGGACCAAGCGAGACAACAGCTGGGATGAGACTAAAGAACAAAAGAAGATGAACATCGCAATTTCGATGCTTAAAGCAGCCAATATGTCAACACCATGTCATCATTACGAGATTAGATCTTATCCAGCACAAAAGACATGGAATTGTTATTATTGTGTTTTTTCTCATTATTATTGTTGTTAATAAATATAGTAGTGGCAGTGTTGGTGGTGGTAATAGTAATCACAGTAGAACTAGTAGTAACAGACCTAAAGATGTGATTATTATCACAGTCTGTTTTCTTTATTGAGTGTGAGTGTGTACATACACACAGGGTGTTGTGATGCGTCTAGTGCAGCAGTGTGTAGTTGGAGGGAAGGTGCATGTGTTCTTCCAACCCGCTTGTGTCTTCCTGCCCTTAGCTTGCTGCCGCTGGCTAGCCTTTGTGGCGAATAGGGAAGCATCCTAGCGTGTAAGCCTTCCCTTGCCAGTACATAGCCTCTCCTTCACCAAGACTCCTGCCAGGCCTCCCCGTGGCCACACGGTAATTGGGGTCTTGCGGCCCCAGGCTAACTTGGCAGGGGATCTCGGAGCAGCAGTGGGCCCCAGAGATATGGTGTGCAGGCCCACCCTGGTGGACACGCCCTGGCACCTATCAACCACTGCCCCGCTGCCTTGTGGGTGAGTCTGGAAGACATAAGGCTAAGGGAGCTTACCCCAACAGAAAAGCAAGCTGTGGCGGCACGCTTCGAGGCGGTTTCCGAAAAACTGGATTTCCGGCAGCCCCTTGCAGTTGTGTGGAGGTGCCGGTCGTCTAGGGATCCCCCTTGCCATCGGAACCATCTCCTCTACAATCAGGTCATGTGGCGTTGGGAGAAGCGCACCCCCCATGCCACTTTAAAAACCATCTCTGCGCAGGTATCTTCTGCTATCTGAGTCCTCAAAGGACCCACAAATAGAAGAAGATGGTCAACATCGGGCACGATGGACAACCAGCAAGCAAGCAAGCAAGCATTTTCTTTATTAGTGGGAGTAGTGGTCACAGCAGTAGTTATAATGGTAGTGTCTCTCGTAGGAGCAGTGATAGCTGTGTTTGTAGTACTTAGCTTTAATAGTATTAATAATTAGTAATGATAGTGGTAGTATAAGCACTGTGAATATTACTTTTACTACAAGTTGTTAATGTTATTGTTGGTTTACTGTTAACCAGCAGCGTGCTTAACTGCGTGTTTGTCTCCCTCTAGTGGTGGCCATCTATGACTACATGGCTGATCAGGAGGACGAGTTGTCCTTCCAAGAGGAGCCATTATCTGTGTAATCAAGAACAACGAGGATGGCTGGTATGAAGGTGTGATGAACGCCACCACAGGCCTGTTTCCAGGAAGCTACGTTGAGGTCATCATGCACTACGCTGACTAAGGGGGAGGGGGGGTGTCTTTCTGTCTCCAGCTCACTTTTCACTTCATCTTCCTTTTTCTGGAGTTTCCACTTTTCTGTCCTCACGCTGTCGACTGCTCTTTTTCTCCTCCCCTCTTTCATTACCGTCACGTCTCTTTCTCACTTTGTGCCTTGCTGTCTCGGTCTTCACCCGCTCCCAGACTCACCTTGACCCCTCATCTTTGCTTGTGACCCTCCCAGCCTGGTGTAAAACAACCAAAAGTATCTGTATTTCATGGGGATGCACTTGTCATCACAGCCTTGACTAGAAGTGTTGCCTCTCTTGTCCTGCGGGGACCAAAAAGAAGAAGGTCTGTGTTAGTTAGTAGTGAGAAGTAGTGAAAAGGCTGGTGGATATGAGGCCTGCCAGTGTTGTGTTAGCCAAGTCATCATTACACAAGTCATAGTATTTGTATTGTTTCCCTCAACCATCGTTTATCAGTTAGATTATTTTTTTGCTGGAGGTGTTACTGAGTCATCAGTAGGACACCTTCCTACCAAACTTCCAAGCCCTACGCCTCTGCTGATTGTCATCCTTGGTAAACATCTCGAGGTCATCAATGTAGAACAGATGGGTCAGTTTGCCTTTCTGTGATTTGTACCCATAGCTGCTGTTGTTCAGTGGACTGCTGAGTGTTGCTAGTGCAAGGCAAAAGAGCAGTGGTGATAGTGAGTCCCCTTGGAAGATTCCACTTCTGATGTTGATCGGTCTCGATGTTAACGACCCCTCTGCATGATGGAGATTCAGGGTGGTCTTCCAGGTCTTCATGCTCTCCGTGATGAATTTGACAGTTGTTGGGCAGACTCTGTGGATCTTGAGGCTCTTCTCTATCCAGGAGTGTGGCATGCTGTCAAATGCCTTCCTGTAGTCAATCCAAGCTGCTGACACGTTATTTTCCTTCGATTTGACCTCTTGCAATATGGCTTTATTGAGGAGTACCTAATATTATCATTATCATTATTATTATTGTAATTATTAGTAGTAGTATTAGTATTGCTGTTATTATTATTGTAATTATTGTTATTGTTATTAGTATTAGTATTGCTGTTATTATTATTATTATTGTAATTGTTATTATTATTATTAGTAGTATTAGTATTGCTGTTATTATTATTATTATGAGAAAAAGCGATGCTTGTAAGACCAACGTTGACAAGTTCTTTTTTTTCGATTTGACCTCTTGCAATATGGCTTTATTGATGAGTAGCTATACTTCATCTTCGTCTTCTTGTTCTTCTTCTTATTATTATGGACTGTGGGAGGAAACCGGAGCCTCCAGAGGAAACCCACGCAGACACGGGGAGAACATGCAAACTCCACACAGAGGACGACCCGGGACGACCCACCAAGGTTGGACTACTCCGGGGCTCGAACCCAGGACCTTCTTGCTGTGAGGCGACCGTGCTAACCACTGCGACACCGTGCCACCTATTATTGTTATTGATATTGTTATGATTGGTATTATTGTTGTTGTTGTTGTTGTTGTTGTTGTTGCCATATAAACCGACTTACCGCAAGTTGCAGATTTTTTCTCAGGCTTTGCAGTAATGACCAAACGGCAGCAGGATAAGCGGTTTGGATGATGGATGGGTGGATGGATGATGGATGGATGGACGTAGCTTTGGAATATAAGTCGCAGGAACAGTCAGATGAGTAAAAAAAATCTAAAAACAGACAGTAACATTATGGTTCCTGTAATACACATTAATGTGGATGGGTGGAGTGGGTGGAGAAGAGTGTCAGGAGTGATGTGTGACAGCAGGGTACCAGCAAGAGTTAAAGGGAAGGTTTACAAGATGGTAGTGAGAACAGCTATGTTGTATGGTTTGGAGACAGTGGTACTGAAGTAAAGACAGGAGGTGGAGCTGGAGGTGGCAGAGGTGAAGATGAAAAGATCTTCATTGGGAGTGATGAAGAAGGACAGGATTAGGAACGAGTATATTAGAGGGACCGCTCAGGTTGGACGGTTTGGAGACAAAGCAAGAGAGACAAGATTGGGATGGTTTGGACATGTGTGGAGGAGAGATGCTGGGTATATTGGCAGAAGGATGCTGAATATGGAGGTGCCAGGGAAGAGGAGAAGAGGAAGGCCAAAGAGGAGGTTTATGGAGGTGGTGAGGAAGGACATGCAGGTGGCTGGTGTGACAGAGGAAGATGTAGAAGACAGGAAGAGGTGGAAACAGATGATCCGCTGTGGCGCCCCCTAACGGGAGCAGCTGAAGATAGTAGTAGTAGTAGTAGTAGTAGTGGTAGTATTAGTAGCAGTGGTAGTGGTAGTAGTGGTAGTACCAGTAGTAGTGGTAGTAGTAGTAGTGGTAGTAGTAGTGGTAGTAGTAGCAGTAGTAGTAGTAGTAGTGGAAGTAGCAGTAGTAGTATTAGTAGTGGTAGTAGTGGTAGTAGTGGTAGTAGCAGTAGTAGTAGTAGTAGTAGTAGTGGTAGTAGCAGTAGTAGTGGTAGTAGTAGTAGCAGTAGCAGTGGTAGTAGTGGTAGTAGCAGTAGTAGTGGTAGTAGTGGTAGTAGCAGTAGCAGTAGTAGTAGTGGTAGTAGTGGTAGTAGCAGTAGTAGCAGTAGTAGCAGTACTAGCAGTAGTAGTAGCAGTAGTAGCAGTAGTAGTGGAAGTAGCAGTAGCAGTAATAGTAGTAGTAGCAGTAGCAGTAGTAGTGGTAGTAGTAGTAGTAGTAGTGGTAGTAGCAGTAGCAGTAGTAGTGGTAGTAGTAGTAGTAGTAGTGGTAGTAGCAGTATTAGTAGTAGTACTGGTAGTAGCAGTAGTAGCAGTAGTAGCAGTACTAGTAGTAGTAGCAGTAGTAGTAGTAGTAGTGGTAGTAGCAGTATTAGTAGTAGTAGTGGTAGTAGCAGTAGTGGTAGTAGCAGTAGTAGCAGTAGTAGTGGTAGTAGTGGTAGTAGTGGTAGTAGCAGTATTAGTAGTAGTAGTGGTAGTAGCAGTAGTAGTATTAGTAGTGGTAGTAGTGGTAGTAGTGGTAGTAGCAGTAGTAGTAGTAGTAGTAGTAGTAGTAGTGGTAGTAGCAGTAGTGGTAGTAGTAGTAGCAGTAGTAGTGGTAGTAGTGGTAGTAGCAGTAGTAGCAGTAATAGTGGTAGTAGCAGTAGTAGTAGCAGTGGTGGTAGTAGTGGTAGTAGCAGTAGTAGCAGTAGTAGTAGTAGAAGTGGTAGTAGCAGTAGCAGTAGTAGTAGTAGTGGTAGTAGCAGTAGCAGTAGCAGTAGCAGTACTAGCAGTAGTAGTAGCAGTAGTAGCAGTAGTAGTGGAAGTAGCAGTAGCAGTAATAGTAGTAGTGGTAGTAGCAGTAGTAGCAATAGTAGTAGTAGTAGTAGTGGTAGTAGCAGTATGAGTAGTAGTACTGGTAGTAGCAGTAGTAGCAGTACTAGTAGTAGTAGTGGTAGTAGCAGTAGTAGTAGTAGTAGTACTAGTCGTGGTAGTAGTAGTAGTAGTAGTAGTGGTAGTAGCAGTATTAGTAGTAGTAGTGTTAGTAGCAGTAGTGGTAGTAGCAGTAGTAGTAGTAGTGGTAGTAGTAGTAGTAGTAGTAGTAGTAGTGGTAGTAGTGGTAGTAGTGGTAGTAGCAGTATTAGTAGTAGTACTGGTAGTAGCAGTAGTAGCAGTAGTAGTAGTACTAGTAGTGATAGTAGTAGTAGTAGTAGTGGTAGTAGCAGTAGTAGCAGATGCAATAGAGTTAACTGCTAAACTAGGCTAAGCTCGAAGCTAGTAAACTATGAA
The DNA here is from genome assembly GCF_029633865.1 of Lampris incognitus. Classification (NCBI taxonomy): domain Eukaryota; kingdom Metazoa; phylum Chordata; class Actinopteri; order Lampriformes; family Lampridae; genus Lampris; species Lampris incognitus. The sequence goes on along the minus strand of NC_079221.1, from coordinate 54,081,367 downwards.
CGAGAGGCTGCCTACTTTGATAAGTTTATTCATTTTAAGGGTCTAGTCACTAAACATTAGACTATAGTAACTATTTTTAAACAATAGTTGCTATTCTGACTGCCACTAGACGTTATTGTAAATTCACTACTTGAAAAAAAAAATCGTCCAGAAAAATGCACCTTTGTTCCTGTTTACAATAATTATCTGGGCCAGTCAGCAGCCTGTAGAGGATGATACGGTTGATACGCGTGCGTCTGTGTGTGCTTGTGTGTGTATGTGTCAGCAGCTCAGCTTGCATACTGCTGGACCTATCAGCCTGATATTTATGTATTTGTTGTGCACAGTTATGACTGTATGATCAATAACCTCTCGTGGTTGCAGTGATTCAAAATCTTAAAAAAAGAAAAAAAATTCTCGCTCCCTCTCTTTTTCGGTCTCGAGCTCACTCGACCGCCACTGCTCTGTCACTACCCGATCTCGGTCAACCGTATATTTGAGTTGCGCATGCGCACAGTTGAACTAGAAAAGGCAGTGACAGTATGAGTTTTGAGAGTAAAGGAGAAGTCAATCGGATTTCGCAGATTTTATTCAGCCTCACGGAACAGTGTCCAGATTCACATGTCGTCATTTCCGTTATCACTACTTAATCTGTGTATGTCTCAACTCATCAACTTGATAACCCAACTCACTGTACCTCCTTAGGGTGTGGGGTGGTACTGCAGGTAAGTATAATATGAACAGGTAGTCAGTATAACACACTCTCCATCTCTCGTTTTGTTTCGTTTTTGTTTTGTTTTTCGCCACCCTCTGTTTTGTTTGTATCTCATTTCTTCAAAGTTCCCCTTTTATCATTGATTGCTGTTAATTACACTCATTCTTTTTATTGTAACACTTTCCTTTTACTTAATAGTATTCTGTACCCTGGTATAATACTCTGTACTTAATAGTACTTTGTACCCTGGTATAATACTCTGTACTTAATAGTACTCTGTACCCTGGTATAATGTTCTGTACTTAATAGCATTCTGTACCTTGGTATAATACTCGGTACTTAATAGTATTCATACCCTGTTGTAATGCTCTGTACTTAATATTATTCTGTACCCTGGTATAATACTCTGTATTTTACAATTCAACATGGGAAATCATTAGCATGGTTAGGAATAGTGGTAAAAAGGTCAATTTTATTTCTGGGAATGTGAAAGCTAAATCAGTCTGTGGAGAGGAATAAAGTGCTGGCACATCTGGATCAACTGGGGGCAGGAGTAGCCTTCCTTCAAGAGACATAATTACGTAGGGAAGATGTTTTAAGAACCCAGAGGAGCTGGGTAGGGGACACATTTCATTCCAAGTTTGATTCTAGGGCCAGAGGCACAGCTATTCCTATACACACACAAGTATTTCTTTTGAAAGTGACAAAATCATTGCAGACCCAAATGGCAGTTGCGTCCTGTGGACCCAGGGACCACGGCCCTGCCTGGAGCTGTGCCTCAAGAGGTAACACTGAGCACGGTCTGACAGGCAGCGGAAGCGGGGCAGGCTAAGCTTACTGCTAGTCCAGGCAGACCGGCAGTTCCGATAACTACGAGGGTGGTCTGGCAGCGGTCTCGCCCAGCCTTGACTGTGTTTTTAGTGTTGTCGTGTGGAGTGCGGGGAGGTGTGTCGAGGGTGTCTGGCTGGGAGAGCTGGCGTTGTATCGGCTGAGGGAGCCCGGTCTGCTGAGTCCTGTAGGCCCAAGGATCACGGCCCTGACCGGAGCTGCACCCAAAGAGGAAACACTGAGGGCGTTCTGACAGGACGCGGAAGCGGGGCAGGCTAAGCTAACGGCTAGCCCATGTAGACGGGCAGGTCCGAGTCATCCTAGCTGGCGTTCGTTCTCCTGGACATCTATTTATTTTAGGTTTAGCTATATGTGTTAGCAGGGTTGGGTAGTAACGGATTACATGTAATGGATTACGTAATCAGATTAAAAAGTCACTATAATCAGACCACATTATTCTTGAAAAAATGTGTAATTGGATTATAGATACATTGTCAATGATTACTTCATTAAATTTTGATTACGTCATTAAAATGTGGCAATTTTAAAATCGCGATTTTTTAAAAATATATGTGATAACCAATGCTATTGACTCATGAAAAGGCGCGACATACATGTGGAAGGAATCCAAGCAGCTCTGTCTGTATACCCACTAGAGGTCACTACCCAACCAATGGCCTGGCTTGTTTCTTGTATGCAACTGGCAGAACCATTACGTTCACAGGTTGAGTCAAGATGGAAGGTGCAAGCAGCAGCGGTGCAGCAGCGGTTCATCAGCACCAAAATTAGCATTCTGTTCCTGGCAACATCACCATCAATTTCAGTTAGAAAATGTGCACAATAACAACAATTACGTCGACTGCAATTTGTGCAAACCTAAAATACAGGTGCTGTCATCAGTAAAGACATCAACTTCAGACCTGAAGAAACACCTCAAGGTAAGTTTGCCTCTCAGTTAGCTAAGGTTAGTAAAAAGATGGGTTTAGCTTTTTGATAAAGAATGTTGTTTAGAACTATTTCAGTGCTCATAAGCACATTTGCGTCTGCGGCCACCTCCAGTCACGCCCACCTCCAGTCACGTGCACCTCCTGTCACGCCCACCTCTAGTCACGTCCACCTCCAGTCGCGCCCACCTCCAGCCACGCCCACATACTCGTCACCGTTCCATTACTCATCACGCGTCACTCCCAAAGCTGCATAATTGGTAACACGGCGAGTGAGACAGCGCAGCGTTGTCGTGTCATTCTAGTAAGTGCTCCACTATGATGTGGTGTTAAATTAACTGTCTGCTTGAAGCACGTTTCATTAAATATATCATGGCGTGTGAATCTGGTTGTGATGTGTTTGGGAGCACAACATGCCACATCAGATGCAGGTAGATGCTCGTTACATCACAAACACTACCGACTACCAACCAACAACAGCTTTGGATGCCTCAGTGTCTATTGTGTCATGAAGGAGTCTTTTTAAGTAGTATGTGACACGTCATGGAGATGTAACAGCCAAGCCTGGTAAAGCCTCACTGGTCTGACATGTCTCATTTAACTCTACATTGGCTAGTATTGATTAAAAGGCTTTAATCCATCCCAGCACATCATTTGCAGAATTCCCTGCAGAACCCAGTATGTGAATTCTCGGAGTAGATCCCCCGCAGATTTCCCCTTCTGCCATCTCCAACATAGCCTGTGGGGGGGGGGGGGATACTCTGGATTTGGGATACAGCATAATACAATACATACAGTGCACACGTATTCGTGTTTTTTCCACTTTTGTTACTAACAAGTGACTACTGAAACAGTCATGTTTACAAGTACTGAATGCATACCGGGTGTGCAGTTTCTGTAGACCTCTCCGCACTGCAAACAGGTCTCCAGGGTGCACATTGTGTAGAGCACTTTCTGGTAGTCTGCTGAACATTGACTCCAGGTAGAAACACCTGCATATAAAAATGGTGAGCAGTAAAAACTGAGCACTATGCTTCCTTAAGTAAACATCATACCCCAAAGGGTGAACCACCATCAGGATCATTACTTTGTCCCACTTACTATCAAGCCACTTAAAACGTGCTCGCCCCCTGACATTGTCAGTATCAACTACATTTCTGAAGTGTGAGCACAGCAGGGCCAAGGTCAGGAGAGCTCCACTGCCGTCCTGCAGGACCACTTCAAGGAGTATTTCCTCCAGGTGACACTGTGGCAGCTGAAGTATATCTGGTGACTGAAGTATATCATAGAATAGTGTTAAAATGACTTGGACATCTCTGTAGGATGTTTCATAAATGTGATAGGCAAATGGTAGGCTAGCCATGAAAGTCCCATATCTGTGGCACCAGACTTCACGGCACCTGAAACCTGCATATGAACAGGAGACTGGGACAGAATAGGTGTGTGTGTGTGTGTGGGGGGGGGGGGGTTCACGTTATAATATAATCTGGGTAATGCAGAACACTATCAACATGTATTTGAATGTATGAATTATGAAAGGAAGGTTTTTCTATAATACTGCAAAATAGTCATGCACAGGTTAGCCGTGGAGCCAATAAAAGCTACTCAACTTTATAATGGTTTAAATGGACAGCCCACACCCGACCCATTTTTTAAAAATGTGCCAAAGAATTGACCCACCAACAGACTAAAACTACAGGTATAACCCAAAATACTGAGTCAGCCTGCACATCACTACCACTAACACTATAACGACAGAATGAAACACACAAGTTGAAATATATGGTGTACTACCACCAATCTGGTCCTTAATGTGCAGAAGACAAAGGAGCTGATTGTGGACTTCAGGAGGTCTCGAAGCAGCAGCCACTCCCCCATACACATCAATGGGGTGGAAGTGGAGCGTGTCTCCAGCTTTACATTCCTTGGAGTCCACATCAGCGAGGACCTTTCCTGGACATTAAACACCCAGGCCCTTGTGAAAAAGGCCCAACAACGCCTGCATTTCCTGAGGAGTCTGAGGAGCGCCCGTCTACCCCCCAAAACTCTCCCCAACTTCTACCACTGCACCATAGAGAGCATCCTGACCATCTGCACCTCAGTGTGGTACGGCAACTGCTCCTCAGTAGACCAGAAAGCTCTGCAGCGGGTCGTCAAGGAGGCCCAGCACATCACCGGTACCCAGCTCCCAGCCATAAAAGACATTTATCACAAACGCTGCCTTGGAAGGGGTCTGAGCATCAGCAGAGATCCCACCCACCCCAACCATGGACTGTTCTCCCCCCTGTGCTCTGGGAGGCGCTACAGGAGCCTCAGAGCCCAAACTACCAGGCTCAAAAACAGCTTCTTTCCACAAGCTGTTGCCCACCTGAACCTGGCTACCCACTGGATGTCTGTAGATATTTTTAAATATTTTGTACTCCAGCTCTCTTTTAACTTATTTTAGCTTTTGGTCTTCATGTGTGTATATCTTATACTGTGTTTGCTGTGTTTGTCTGTGTCTGTCTTGCACTGATTGGTGAAGCCACAGCCCTCGTTTCATTTTTAACATGTGCCTGCACATTGTTTTTAATGACAATATAATTGAATTGAATTGAATACCTCAGTAAAATCAAAGGGGGCGTCAAGGACCACATACAGCGCAGACTATGGAAAAACCATTGTATGGTTACTTTGAGTCCTGCATACAATATGAATTATAGATATATAAAAATACTTGGGAGGCCCTAATCCACAAAGGAAGAGGATTGGAGAAAACAAGTTCAACACTATGGACTCACTGGATATGAGGTCTGTGAATATGCCTTCATCAGGGTGTCAGGTGTAAATATGTCTTCATCAGGGTGTCAGGTGTGAATATGTCTTCATCAGGGTGTCAGGTGTGAACATGTCTTCATCAGGGTGTAAGGTGTGAATATGTCTTCATCAGGGTGTCAGGTGAATAAAGTCACTTGTGTGTATATTTCCTGTGTAACAATGTGAAATGTCCCTGCATGTACTAACTTCCTGTTATAGGAAAATTCATAAACGGTGTAAACCTTAAAGCCCAAGCAGTGAATTTTGGACCCTATCAGTGTGGGTTATATCCACATACAATTTTGAACTGATTTATCTGTGGCTTGATCCATTTTACTCCAGTGTTTACAGACATTACCAGTGTAAACAAACCTTTTACAGCCACAAGCTATAGTTTAAAGTTAGTCCTTGTATCAAGAGCCCAGTCAATCAAGTAGAGAATTAAAAATAAAGTATGTAAAATTTGTAAAATATTTTTTACAGTGAAAACATTTCCATCATGTTATTTAAATCTCTAATTAAAAAAAATATTACTAAGAATATTGCAATAATAGCCATCGTCTCTCAATCACTCACTCACTCACTCAGCTCCTACTGGCAGCTGGTATTAACTAAACTAGCATTAATCTAGCTTCGATAGCATTAGTCGCTAGAGCTGGTAACATTAATCCTAAAGCTGGTAACATTGATCCTAAAGCTGGTAACATTAATCCTAAAGCTGGTAACATTGATCCTAAAGCTGGTAACATTGATCCTAAAGCTGGTAACATTGATCCTAAAGCTGGTAACATTAATCCTAAAGCTAGTAACATTGATCCTAAAGCTGGTAACATTGATCCTAAAGCTGGTAACATTAATCCTAAAGCTGGTAACATTAATCCTAAAGCTGGTAACATTGATCCTAAAGCTGGTAACATTAATCCTAAAGCTAGTAACATTGATCCTAAAGCTGGTAACATTGATCCTAAAGCTGGTAACATTAATCCTAAAGCTGGTAACATTGATCCTAAAGCTTGTAACATTAATCCTAAAGCTGGTAACATTGATCCTAAAGCTGGTAACATTAATCCTAAAGCTGGTAACATTAATCCTAAAGCTGGTAACATTGATCCTAAAGCTGGTAACATTAATCCTAAAGCTGGTAACATTAATCCTAAAGCTAGTAACATTGATCCTAAAGCTGGTAACATTGATCCTAAAGCTGGTAACATTAATCCTAAAGCTGGTAACATTGATCCTAAAGCTTGTAACATTGATCCTAAAGCTGGTAACATTGATCCTAAAGCTGGTAACATTAATCCTAAAGCTGGTAACATTGATCCTAAAGCTGGTAACATTAATCCTAAAGCTAGTAACACTGATCCTAAAGCTGGTAACATTAATCCTAAAGCTAATAACATTGATCCTAAAGCTGGTAACATTGATCCTAAAGCTGGTAACATTGATCCTAAAGCTAGTAACATTAATCCTAAAGCTGGTAACATTGATCCTAAAGCTGGTAACATCGATCCTAAAGCTGGTACCATTAATCCTAAAGCTGGTATCATTAATCCTAAAGCTGGTAACATTAATCCTAAAGCTGGTAACATTAATCCTAAAGCTGGTAACATTGATCCTAAAGCTGGTAACACTGATCCTAAAGCTGGTAAAATTGATCCTAAAGCTGGTAACATTAATCCTAAAGCTGGTAACATTGATCCTAAAGCTGGTAACATTGATCCTAAAGCTGGTAACATTAATCCTAAAGCTAGTAACACTGATCCTAAAGCTGGTAACATTAATCCTAAAGCTAATAACATTGATCCTAAAGCTGGTACCATTGATCCTAAAGCTGGTAACATTGATCCTAAAGCTAGTAACATTAATCCTAAAGCTGGTAACATTGATCCTAAAGCTGGTAACATCGATCCTAAAGCTGGTACCATTAATCCTAAAGCTGGTGTCATTAATCCTAAAGCTGGTAACATTAATCCTAAAGCTGGTAACATTAATCCTAAAGCTGGTAACATTGATCCTAAAGCTGGTAACATTGATCCTAAAGCTGGTAACATTAATCCTAAAGCTGGTAACAGTAATCCTAAAGCTGATAACATTAATCCTAAAGCTGGTGTCATTAATCCTAAAGCTGGTAACATTAATCCAAAAGCTGGTAACATTAATCCTAAAGCTGGTAACATTGATCCTAAAGCTGGTAACATTGATCCTAAAGCTGGTAACATTAATCCTAAAGCTGGTAACAGTAATCCTAAAGCTGATAACATTGATCCTAAAGCTGGTAACATTAATCCTAAAGCTGGTAACATTGATCCTAAAGCTGATAACATTGATCCTAAAGCTGGTAACATTAATCCTAAAGCTGGTAACATCAATCCTAAAGCTGGTAACATTAATTCTAAAGCTGGTAACATTGATCCTAAAGCTGGTAACATTAATCCTAAAGCTGGTAACATTAATCCTAAAGTTGGTAACATTAATCCTAAAGCTGGTAACATTGATCCTAAAGCTGGTAACATCGATCCTAAAGCTGGTAACATCGATCCTAAAGCTGGTAACATCGATCCTAAAGCTGGTAACATTAATCCTAAAACTGATAACATTGATCCTAAAGCTGGTAACATTGATCCTAAAGCTGGTAACATTGATCCTAAAGCTGGTAACATTAATCCTAAAGCTAGTAACATTGATCCTAAAACTGGTAACATTAATCCTAAAGCTGGTAACATTGATCCTAAAGCTGGTAACATTGATCCTAAAGCTGGTAATATTGATCCTAAAGCTGGTAACATTGAACCTAAAGCTGGTAACATTGAACCTAAAGCTGGTAACATTGATCCTAAAGCTGGTAATATTGAACCTTGCGCTATAGCGTTTACTATTTGTACAATATCAACTTATGTATACTGTGGTACCTCTCTCACATGTACGCCAAGACTAACATCGACCACCTAACCTAGCTAACATTAAACCGCTGCAATAAAGAACTTTTCTATTTAAAATGTTTATTATTTCACTTATTTGTGCAATAACGTCAAACGCCCCTCTCCATCTCACACACACGCCAAGGACGCATCTAATGATTGCTTACCTGCTGCTTCTGCTACGCCATTGCTCAATCTTTCCACGTTCTTCTGAGCTCAAATGCCCGTTACCTTTCTTGGCTCGAGTGCAGGAGGAAGGGGGCGCGGCTGGAGGTGGGCGTGACTGGAGGTGGGCGTGACTGGAGGTAGGCGTGGCTGTAGGTGGGCGTGACTGGATGTGGGCGTGGCTGGAGGTGGGCGTGGCTGGAGGTGGCTCCAGGCCGCAGCTGGACCCTTCTCCCAGTGACCGCACGGGTCGCCATCTTGACTCCACCTTCAAATGGGAGCGTATATGTTGGCTAGAATAACCAGACTATTACACATCCGACCAGTGACTATTACGCAACGACCCCTTGAAACTGCAGCCACCTTTGAAACGGAAAAACGAGTGGAGAGGCAGAGCTCTCTTTTAGTCCCCCCTCCCGTGCCCCGTACACCGCACCACCCCGGGGTGCTTTTTATTCACACACCAGCCAAAGACAACAACACACCGGTTTCCCCTCGGTGCCGCAACTGGGGACACCAGTCTGAGTCTCGCTCATAAGGTCAGTCAGTGGGTAACAGTCCTCTACCCAGTCCGAGTCAAACCCCCAACAACAGCACACCCCAACACGAGCAGAACACCCGAACCCGCAAACAATTCAACAAAATCAACAACAATCCCAACTCAAACAATAAAAGTCCCATGAGTCCTTGCGCTCCCCCAGCACAGCTCCGCCTACATTCAGAGCGACCGCCTCCCCCAGTCGCTACAATGCATCATATGGAGTCACCCACCATACTGACTTCCATGCATGTGCGAGTATATGCGGCTGGTGTAGAAACTAGTTCTTCTGTTCAAGTTCCATCTCATAGTTTTAGGTAGGTCTTGTAACCTTTTTCTGTGCAATTGATCTAAAACTCTTTCTCATGCAAACATATGTAATTTTAGGAGCATTCAGGGAGCGGCAGGTCTGTATCTTTTTCTCTCTTTTTTTTTACAAAGTTATTCTACTACTACTACTTTCGGCTGCTCCCGGTAGGGGTCGCCATAGCGGATCATCCGTTCCCATGTTTTCCTGTCTTCTGCGTCTTCCTCTGTCACACCAGCCACCTGCATGGTTATTAAACTCTGAAAATCCGAAACGGTCATAATGACCGTCTTGGTCGTTCTTAAAGGTGAGAAGGCAGTGAAAAAAACTTGTTTATTTTGTATTTTTCGGTTTGGACATATGTGTTAGTTGAATGTGTGTGTTCTTGCAGTGTGTTTTTGTCTGTATGTTGCACTGCTGTCGGTTAAGTTATGGGTAAAGTTGTGGGTAAAGTTATTGAACTCGGAAAATCCAAAACGGTCATAATGACCGCCTCGGGCGTTCTAGTGTGGTGTCATGCCATACTAAAGTCATAGACATGTCCTGTTATTCAGTGTTGACGTCAGACGTTTTAGTGGCTGTAAAACGTGTTCTGGTTTTATTGGACTGTTCATCTGTGTGACGTCACTGACAACTTCTTCGTGTCTCCCTGGGGTTGGTGTGTGCTGCACCTGTCTACCGTCACCCAGCAGCAAAGGGCGGTAATACACCCATTTCACGCCGCGGCCATCTTGGATTTTAAAAAAAACAAGTGGTGGGAACTTAGCCACGCCCCCTTCTTACTCAGTCGGAAATCAACGCATCCGGGGCCAGCAGCAGCAAACATGGTTTGGACTTCCAACCTCGAGCACCTACCGTCATTTACCACAATATGAAAACTAAGCTGGATCTTTTCTTCTTCGAGTACTTTCTGCCTCTCCTGTGCCAGTGAGGAGAGACACACACACAGGGCTGTATTCAAAGAAGCTGTTTAATCACAATAAAATAAAAAATAAGATACATTTCATTTTTATACTGTACATTCAATATTTATACATTAGATTGTCCCATCTACAATATTTTCATTCTTTGTCCATTAACTTTAACAAAACTGTTGGTTCATTTTAGACTAAAATATGTTGGGTCAACTGTCATTCTGTTGAAGCAATAAACTGGAACTGGCTACCAACTCAAATCATCAATTGTTTACTAAACTAAGATAGTGATTGCTCATCTCAAGGTGTGGGCTAAAAAATGGGACTGTACTGAAATGAAGTTAAATATGTTTCAATCTATCTAAGGTTTGTGTGCACTATTTTCTTGTCAGCTGAATTTAACGAAGGTTTAAAACAGTGGTCCCTGAAAATGTGTTAGGAGAGCACACACAGTCCACAGTTGGTTGACTGTTCCACTTAGTGAAAGGGGTATGACTCCATCAAAATGTGGTACTCCTTTAAGCGTCTTATTGACCGTTCGACGTGTATTCTCAAGCCAGCAATACTCTGTGTGTCTGTGAGCTCATCACAGCTAAACTGTCCACTTGGGCCTAAAAATGCAGGGATGACAAGTTTATATCTATTTCATCGAGCAGGTCTTTGATAAGGAAGCCCTTATCGGCCATGACCTCATCACCTGACTCTAAGAGGTCCAGAACACCTGACCTCTTAGTTATCTCCTTATCAGAAATACATCCTGTGTATAGATTACTTACCAGGCTAACTGACCCTGAGGGAGTGATCCCAATTAGGGATTTCAGTGTAGTGTTACTTTTATAATGGGAGTATGTCATGGTGTTCAAAACCTTCCAACTAGCTGTCTCGATGCGGATCTCTGTGCAGTCTAGTATCGCTCTTGTGTTTGGGTAGAATTCCCTGAATACTGGTGGCATTAGCTCGTCTACTGCTGCTCTACTATTGGGAGGGTCCCTAACATAAAGAGCAAATAGTTGGCCCACGTCGTACAGTTCCTGCTGACTGTGGCCGGCGACACGTTGAATCGTACAGATAAATCCAGAGCAAAAGAGCCCTGCCTCACACGGCACAAGAACAGGAAAAACTGATCAATCAGCGATAAACGCTCTGCATGGAAGCCAGACACAGAAATGTGTTCTAGGTTATGGCTGTTCCTTTGCATTTGAGTCCATCGCACCATGGACTCTGCAGTAGGCTGTAAAGCTAGGAAGAGTGCTTTGAGGGTGTGGTAATCCTCAAAACCAGTGTAAAACCTGATCAGATTGGGCGCACACTGGAAGTGTTCTAGACCAAAACGCTCACTTTTCGGCTTTTTATTTTCGTCCTCCAGGAAAGTGATGCGTTTCTTTACTGTGTCAAGCTGGTCTTCCACAGAAAGGGGTTTCACGTCGTAGTCATGATCAGGTAGAGTCGCCCAAACCTCACTGGACACATGAGGATATGTCTTACATGTGGGAAGCAATATAAATCCACACATTTTCCTGTTATCAAGATGATGTGTCAGAACAGAGCTATCCACTATTAAAAGATTAGTGAATATATATATATATATATATATATATATACAGATTTATCTCTTTCTCTTCTTTGATAGGAGTTGCAGGATGGTACACAGCAGTACGACATGTTGCTTCCCGCAGTGTTATCAATGAAGTAAGAAGGGGGCGTGGCTAAGTTCCCACCGCTTGATTTTTTTAAAATCCAAGATGGTCGCGGCGTGAAATGGGCGTATAAGGGCGGAGTTGTTGCAGTGGGACAACAGAAGTTAGACCACAGCTTGGTTGGAGGTCCCTTTGTGACGGCAGTTTGTCCTGCACGTGCAGAAGCTCTTCACTGTGTGGCGGAAAGAAGTAGCTCTAACAACAAGCCAGTGTTACTGAGCAACACGTGGGAATGATCACTGCACATTAACTCAAGTGTGGCCACCATGGTAGGCAGGGTCACGGCATCCGGGGAGCAGAAATAAGGCGCTCCCAAATGTAACGGCCGGTCGTGGTCCCATCTCCACCGTGCATGATGTTCTGCGACCCAGACTCGGTGTCGTCCATTATTGCTAACTTCATAATCCCCCAGCTCAAGCTAATAGCCTCCCATGACCTAAATGAACATTAACACGACAAAAGGAAAGCAAGAGCACCACTAACAACAGCTGAGTTATCTAGTGAGCTGGAAACCTGAGGTGCAAGCTGAGCACAACAAGTTCAGCTCATTAGGACTCCACTTACATGACCCCACTTGACACACGAGTCAACCTTCTGCCGCCTTTGTCTTTTGTGTGTCGTGATTATCTTGCACAACACAAAGAACAATGGCAGCTCGATGGGACAATCCTATGAAGGCAAGATGCAATGGTACAAGAGATGGCCCCAAAACACGGACTTAGTCAAGTCAAGTTTATTTGTATAGGCCATGATCACGAATCTGCCCCACTGGGCTTTACAGCAACACAACATGCTGTCCTTACACCCTGGCATAGGATAAGGTACACCTCCCTAAAACAAACAAACAAACAAACAAACAAACAAACAAACAAGCAAATAAACAAGCAAATAAACAAACAAGCAAATAAACAAATAAATCCCTTTAACGGGGAGAAAAAGCAGGAAGAAACCTCAGGGAGAGCAACAGAGGAGGATCTCTCTCCCAGGACTGACAACGAGCAATGATGTTGTGTTTACACAATGTACACAACACAACACTGGAAGAGGATAACACAATTATAATGGAATTATAAGATACATGAAGAATATGATGATGAGGATTCCAAGCAGTGTCCAGATGCCACCGGAACAGCCCAGGACTTGAGCCACGTGACCGCCACCACCACCACCACCACCATGTAGACCTGACAGATGGACAGACTACACGTGCACACGGGGGAGTCTGACGTCACACCATTCAACCACGCGGGAGAAGAGACAAGAAACACAAAACATGAGTCACACATGATGACTAATGATGTGACATTTCCTTAATGGCTCGAGTAGGACTTGTAGCATTCAAACCACACGCGTGTTGTGTTCATGGCTGTGAGACTCCATGGACATACAAAGTGCCTTTCCTGCCAAGATGGAGATTGTTTTGTGAGAGCAGGTTGGCCATAAAGCAGCAAGAACAAAACCTCTCATATGTTGCCCATCACTGCCATTTTCCTTAACTTGTACATTATCTGACTTGAACCGTTATGACTTAAGGTTAAGCTAACCTCAGTGTGACTTTATACACAATCTCTGTCTCGTCACAGACAATGCGCATGCGCACGTTCAGGCACCTGCAGCGGTCACCCGCCGTGGCCAAGTCATTGTACAACACCACCACCTACAGGTGAGGAGTGGAAAGAGATTTTTTTTAAATTGTGCTTCATTTTTCAAGCTGCATGCTCTCTCTCTCTCTCTCTCTCTCTCTCTCTCTCTCTCTCTCTCTCTCTCTCTCTCTCTCTCTCTCTATATATATATATATATATATATATATATATATATAGTACTGTGCAGTGTTTTGCTACGGCGTGCCATGACGGCTTGACAACATGTGGAACAATGCATATCACAACAGGACTGGACAGAAAGGTCTCTTTAAGGACAGTACCCAAATGATTTGGAGGATTTCCAAATGTATTAAGTGACGTGTTGTCTGAACTTCATCATTCAGTATCTGCAGGACTTTTACACACTGAACCCTTCAGAATTGACCATTTTGTCAATGACAAAGCAATGAAATGAGAACAGGTGTGGAGCCTAAATCTGCTGTATCTCCATCCATTACTACTGCAAAACATAATACCAATGAAGAAGAATCACAGCCATAATCCCATCAGCTGGGCTGTTTCTAATGACATGTTAAAGGCTACAGGGCTGTGATGGACTACTGTATAAGCCTGTCCAAACAGCTGGGCTTGGTTCTGGGTAAAAGGGTCATTTTATTCTCCTCAGGTGTGATGGTGTGTTTCTTTGACCCAGCAATGTAAGGTGTGCAATGACTCAGAGAAGTCTTGTGGCCCCATCGGGCCCGGAGACGGTCCTGGAGGGGAAGGACCTGACCTTGTTCTCTACGTCAGTGGGCTGTGTTTCTTTATTTTACACATATTAAAAAGACACAATGTGTAACTGGAAAGACAATGTGAAGGAGAGTTGCCTAAAAACCCTCAGGGGGCTTGAAAAGTGGCATTCTGCAGGCGGCACACTGCAGGACACAACTACAGCAAGGCAGGACGCACAATTTATATGTGTCTATCAAGAACTCCACACATGGCAAAAGATGGAGACACAGTTCAGCACAGCACCCGACAACGCTGCAGCCCATAAACACCCATGTTACAGCAGTACAATGAATCAGACATAGTCACAACACACACACACACACACACACACACACACACACACACACACACACACACACACACACACACACACACAAGTGATATTCATAACAGGCCTTTAAACTTACATGACAAAGGAAAATGGTGGTTGGAGCAGCTTATATAGGCAGACCATATGGAAAATGGCCACCAGAGGGCGCTGTGGGCATCAGGATATTGTAGCCTATGCAGTCTACTGCCAGCTAGAAGCAGAGCTTGATAGGTCAGCACACACACATACAGTGCCACATTCACCACTGTTCAATGTCTCTCCATGTGGAGAGAATGGCTCCACTGTGGTTCTCTGGAGTCCCAGAGACTTGCAGATGGCTTTGTAGCCCTTTCCAGACTGAGATACCTCACCACTTTGTTTCTCTCCTCTTCTGGAGGTTCTTCTGATAGCAGCATAGTGTGCTGCCTGGTGACACCTTGTAGCTACGTCACATTGATGGTCAGGTTTGAGTTGAGTTGGATCATGAATAGTATTTCTATAAATGTGTGTGAACGGTACGAGCTCAAAGTCAACAACACCACAACATGACAACACGTGTATTAAAGAGACAACTCCTTATGGTTTTAGGAATGTTTTTAGACTCTTTGTCACGTCAATAATCCAAGATCATTTCTTCTTCATCTAACTTGGCATTAGTCACAGAAGGTGGTGGTGACTACTGTAATAAGTGGCGGTAGCACACACAAGACGGTGTGTCCTCACAGGACATGATATACACATCTGCTACTAACAGCAGTCTCACCAGGAAGCTCATTTGCATAGAGAGGACGCTTCTTATTTGAAGGACATGCTTCAGTGCTCATGAAACCTTTATAACTCTGCAAGTCCAAAGCAAAGCCACCAACACTTGTTCATTGTGACAGCAAAGGTAAAAACCATGTGTTGGAGCAGCATTTTCATCCTGACATGTGCTGCCTTTATTCAAGGTAAGACCGGCAGAGATGATTCACTGTCTTCCTTGTTTTCCTCATCTCAACTTTTCCTCTCCTGAAAGAACTTTCTCTGATCTCACCAGTTTGTGTTTCCCCACCTGCACATTGTTTCTACCAAGTCCCTGTTTGTGTTTTACACTGTTGAGTTTCAGTTAAAACAACACCTGAAAAAAGGAATTCTATGTGTTTATGTGATGTAATGAGTAACACATCTGTCCTTTCACAGAGATTTCCAGATGTACATGTGAGACAATGAAGGCCTTCACTTTCAGTCTGTTTGTGTGTTTCTGTTTTCAGGATCAAGCAGTCAGGTCACTGTGACTCAGACTCCTTCAATGAAAGCTGCCAATGTGGGAGAATCAGTCAGTCTGGCATGCAAACTGAGTCAACCCCCTGATACTTATCAGAGCAATCCGATTATCTCCTGGTTCCAACAGAAAGCTGGAGAAACTCCTAAACTCCTCATTTACTGGGTAAACACTCTTCAGTCAGGAACTCCATCGAGGTTTAGTGGCAGTGGGTCTGGGACTGACTTCACCCTGACCATCAGTGGAGTCCAGGCTGAGGATACAGCAGTTTACTACTGTCAGAGTCGCCACGATATCAATGGTCAGCGGGTGTTCACACGGTGATAGAGAGCCGTACAAAAACCTCCCCCTGTTTCACAGTGACTGATCTGCCAGCTGGGACATACGGTAAGCTCTATAACAACAACATCACCATTAATAACAATAATGATAATAACAATAATAATAGTAATAATAATAATAATAATAACAACAAAAATATAATTGTAGTAATATGTCGTTCTTGGTCTTCTTCTAATATATGGTATTAGTTGCATTGTCTATTTTTCTATTCTATTATTGTTATTGCATTACTGCTTTCATACATATAACAAATATTAAACATTCTTTTCAAATTTGTCAGTTTTGTCAGTGTTTCTCTTTTGTTGTCCTCACATCTGTAGACATCCTATGATCACACAAAAAGTACCATTTCAATAAAATGGAAAGTAAATCCTACATGACATGAAAGTGTGAGATTTACTTTGAAACATTACTGAATCCCCCAACCTCTGAAACCAGAGTTTAGCCTCCTCAGAAAATGGACAAAATAAATGTGGTCATCCATTGATAAAAGTCGGTGCTTCACAGAATATGTTTAGAAAACTGCTGATTTCAGAGTTTTCAGTCACGTTGCCTTGTTGTTTGAGAGCAATGTAAAGAATTATGATTTTAACCAAATATAACCTGATGAACCAACATGTTTAATGATGTGTTCACCTACATGGTGCAATAATTAAAATCAATTGATCATCAATGGTGTGATTATTACCTTCTTTAAATAAATTAACATAAAACTGCCACAACAAGTATGTAAGTAAGAATTTGCCACTTAAAATATTTTCGTTGGTTTTGTGTACAAAATAATCTCCTCTTGACATGTCGAGTGGATTTTTTTCTATCAAGTTATATATTCATTAATTGGTCATTATAAAATGTATAATCAAATTCAAAATTAAAATAGTTCCTTGAAAAGTTATAACTTACAATATATTTTGTTCAGTTTTGAAAGCAGAAGTTCTTTGTGATCCGATGTTAAGCAGCGACGGTCAGACACCTGAGGGGAGCTATAAAAACCTGCGGCTGCCCCAGTTGGACCTTTTACCCAGGGGGCAAAACCCCATTTTGGGGGGAAAACGCGGGTCGGATGCTGTAAAAGGTTTGTTCACCAGAAGTCATATCTAGGACCTTCAGGGATCACAACCTGGGTGGACAACCCGAAAAATAAGCTGCAGGAAATCTACAGGGAGCGTCCAAAGTTGCCCACCCTGCCTGAACACAACCATTTGAGGTAGATAGGGTTAAAATTTTAACGAATAGATTTCTTCATGAACATCACAGTGTTGATTACTCACATTGATACAAACAAAAAAAGGTATTGGAAGTTTTATGAAAAATGTTTTTATACCAGAGTAAATGATGCATATATAATTATGTATCCACTAATTTGCATATGTAATGCCACCACTGCAATAATAATCGAAAACCAAAACATTGTGAAAGGCCAGGAGGGTGCCAGGCTCCCCACATCTAGCACTAACAGAAGAAAAACCCTCTCTGATATCACTTTACAACCTGCTCCCATGTGTCACATATCAGCTAAAGACAGGCAGAGGTCCAGGTCACTTGAGCATATTGAAAAGCAAGAAAGTCTGGAGACTTCCTCAGATCGCACAGCTGAAGACCTGTTGCTTATGTGGCGCATAACAAGAATGGTTACAACTTCAGAACTGCTAAATCCTCCGCAAGATACAGAGGTAGGACTGCCTGGCTTTTCTGCATTCTGTGCAGAGCTCCACCCACAAAGACCGGCCAGCATCATTGGCTATTTTCCTCTCATCCCAGCATCTCTAACCGATCCTGCTGTTCTGAAAGAACAGATGAAACGGCTGGTCAAGACATCCCGTGCATTGGGAGACAAATATACAATTATTATTGGAGATCAAGCTACATATGAACTGGCAGTTGCCATCAGAGACAAACACAGAGAAGAGTTTTGCAATGTGGTGTTGCTGCTGGGGGGCTTTCACCAAGCTTATAACTACATGAAGGCTGTTTGCAAGATCATCAGGGATGCAGGTGCAGAAGATATCCTTGTAGCAGCTGGCTTGTGTCAGGAAGGGACTGCCAAGAAGATGTTTGGGGAGAAGGCTGACTACTACCAAACAATGCATGCCCTCAGGATCCTCAGTGAGACCATGTGGCGCCTGTACTGGCAAGCATTTGAGGCGTGGTCAGCAGAGAGAGAATCACAACACTGGCAGTCACAAGTCGAAAATGTTGTGAAGGTGTTGTTTGAGAAAGGCACCACAGGTCCTGAGAAGCTAGAGATCATCCAAATGTCAAGTCCACAGTTATCTATCCTACGAGAAGAGATGTCACTTTTCCAGGAATCTCTTGAGGATCAACCAACTGCAGTTTTTTGGTCAAGCTTTCTTGAGATGTCAGACATTCTCCACAGGTTCATCTATTACCAGCGAGAAGGCAACTGGGAAGGACATCTCTGTGAGTCAGCACAGATGCTACCTTATCTCACTGCAGCAGGTCACTACAAACATGGGCAGCAGTCTTTGCCTTTGTATTTGTCTGAGATGAAGAAACTGCCAGAGACAGCTCCAGAGGCACACAAAGCTTTGATCGCAGGTGCATTTGTAGGGAGGAGAGTAAATGGAAACCACAACGGTGTCTCTCCTGACATGATTCTAGAGCAGACGTACAACGCAGATGCCAAAGAGGCCAGTGGTCTGGATGGTATCACCCTCAACCCTGCCGCCAGGAGGAAGTGGATCTACACAAAACCACTGACTGCAGCCATTTCTGCAGAGCTCAAATCTATGCTGCACCTCCATACCTCAAGCCCACACCATGAATCTGGCAAGAGTCGTGTCAACAAGGATGCAGAGATGGTAGTCAAGGTCACAGCAGCAGTAGAGACCAACCCATTCACAACAGCCACATCATCCCTGATCAATATATCTACTGGTGAGTGTGCGGATGCTATAGTCAAGGACAACCTGTTAAGTGTAAAAGAAATTGGTTTGAAGGCACTGTCTGAGTCACTTACCAGTCATCATAAAAAGACAAGTGTTGTTAAGCTTAACACTTTCCACACACAACACACGAAGCCAAAGAAGTCTAGGGGGAAAACCTGCACCACTGGCAAGAGCAATGAAGTTACTGCCCTTCTGTGTATGACACAGATCATTGCTAGTGGTGGAGAACTCGACATTGTTGACTTTGTAGGCAACCACGAGTACGGTGACCTTCCCCCATCCCTCTTCAAGGAAGATGGCAGTATGAGAACTGGCACCAAGTCCAGCCTTGTAAAGGTCCTGAAAGAGGAGACCAAAGTAACCATCAATGCTGATCTACCCCAAAACATCCTCAAGACAGCAGTACTTGTAGATGCTATGTCTGCCATAAGACACTGGTCTTTTCACAAAGATGAACGATTTGGAGCAATCACTGACAGATACAAACACCTGCTGCTGACGGATGTGCCTCGTGGTACTGAAATAATACACTTCTGTTGTGACAGATACAGCGGAACCACTATCAAGTCAGCTGAGCAACAACAGAGATATGCTCGATCCAAACCAGCCAAAGTGTATGAAGTCAGTGAGCAGTACACAGCTCCAGATCCACATGAGTTTTTTGCTGTGTCTACTAACAAAGCAAACTTGCTGAGCTTTCTCTGTGAAAGATGGTGTGAGGAGGAGCAACTGGGGAGTGATCTTGGCCCCACTCATCTCTACCTGGGTGGTGGATTCAAGGAAGAGACAAAGAGTGTGGTGCTCTCCGCAAGGTCTGTGATGGATGTTCCTGCTCTGGAATCAACACAGCAGGAGGCTGACACTAGGATAATCCTCCACACACTCTACACTGTCCAGAATGAGGGAGTTGAAAGAGTTGTCATACATGCTAATGACACTGATATCATTACAACATGTCTGAATTATGGTGAAACACACTTGAGTGATCTACCAGAGCTGTGGGTTAGAACAGGTCAGAATGCATACCTGTCTATACATGAGATGGTTGTAGCTCTGGGACCTTCACAGTGTCGTGCCATGCCATTCATCCACAGTCTGAGTGGTAGAGACACAACTAGCTACCCATATTTCACTGGGAAGAAGGTATGGTTCAAGAGCAGCATAAGCCGTGACATCCCTGCACTTGAAGACTTTGGTGAGAACCCTAGCGATACCATAACCGATGACCTTCTCAATCAGGCGCGAGACCTCGCCATAACAGTGTACACATCCACAGCTGATCAGTTTGAGGGGGCCAATCTGGGCAAATTGAGAGTGTACAAGTTTTTGAACAACAAGTCAACTCTATTAAAGCTTCTACCCCCAACAGAAGATGCATTTATGCTACACCTGAAAAGGGCTGCGCTGGCAACTATCATTGACAAGAATGCACATATCGCTAAGCCAGAAATTCCCCCATGCACTGAATTTGGTTGGTCTCTGGTTGATGGATATGCAGTTCCTGTTCCGGCAACAAAGCCAGCCTGGCCTGTCTCAATGAAAACGACAATGTCGTGCATGTGTCAAGGGTTTTCAGAAGAACTGTTCATGTGCAAAGAAGGCAGTTCTGTGCTACATCGGGTGCCGTTGCCAAGGACTGGCGAGCAAATGCAGCAGAATACATACTGCTAGAGTTAAGAGCAGTGATAGCAGCTGTGACTCAGAAAGCGAGTGAGAAAACATGGGCAAAGTTCTATAAAAGATTTCTTTAAAAAGTCCTGCTTTTCAAATTCTGGGCCAACTTTTTGTGTTCAGCATATTGTGTTCAAAGTATAAATTGTTTTGTTTGTTTCATGTGTATACTAAAGCATATACCCATCTCATTGTTGTCCTTTAAGGTCCTAGATATGATTTATTTATTTATTTTAAATAATTTGTTATAGTTTTGGCACAGATAATTATTTTGTGTTCAGTAAGTATATTGTGTTCAATGTATAAAATAAGAAATAAATATTACATTATTTACAGTTACAGGAATTTTGTTTGTTTCGTGATTAATTTAAGGTATAGGCCCATCTCATGTTTCTACTGGGAACAAACCAAGGTACAAGATCAGAGCATATTTTCTGATTTCCATAAGCTGTCTCAATGTGTCTTTACTGTGAACTCTTACAGAGATATTCATTCACAAGGAGGATTGTGCAATATGACCCAATCAGCTTTAATGCCTGTTTTCGTATCGGGGGTGGGGGGCATGTTTGGGGACTCCCTGTAGCATTTCAGCAACTTGTTTTCCAGGTTGTCCACCCAGGTTGTGATCCCTGAAGGTTCTAGATATGATTTCTGCTAGACAACCCTTTACAACATGTTTTATTCATTCACAAGAAGGATTATGCAATATGACCCAACCAGCTTAAATGACTGTTTTCGTATGGGGGAGGGGCATGTTTGGGGACTCCCTGTAGCATTTCGGCAACTTGTTTTCCAGGTTGTCCACCCAGGTTGTGATCCCTGAAGGTCCTAGATATGATTTCTGCTAGACAACTCTTTACAACATGTCGTTAAAACATTTCCTCCAGCTATGTGCTATTTATGCAAATTAGCACATACTTAATAATATATGCGTCATTTACTCTAGTAAAAAACATTTTTGAAAAAACTTCCAATACATTTTTTGTTTGTCTCAATGTGAGTAATCAACACTGTGATTTTCATGCAGATATCTATTGGATAACATTTTAAACCTATCTACCCCTATTGGTTAATGTTCATAGGCCCGGTGGGCAACTTTGGACGCTTCCTGTAACTTTCCTGCAACTTGTTTTCCAGGTTGTCCACCCAGGTTGTGATCCATATAGGTCCTAGATATGACTTCTGGAGAACAACCTTGTACAGCATCCGACCCGTGCAAAAATCAGTTTGCCCCCTGGGTATTTGTGAAAACTGCAACACGTTCCAGAAAGACCAACCAGGTGAGCGATGAGGAGAAGAGGAACAGAAGGAATAACATAGTCATCCCGTATGTTTCTGGGGTCTCCGAGAAACTCAGGAGAATTTTTAACAAACACCGCATCCCGGTATACTTCAAACCCAGCAACACACTCCGACAAAGACTGGTTCATCCCAAAGACCGTGTACCACACACCCGGAAAAGCAATCTGGTGTATGCTGTACAATGCAATGAGGACTGCACTGACCTATACATAGGAAAAACCAAACAACCACTACACAAATGGATGGCCCAACACAGAAGGCTAAAACCCTCAAGACAAGACTCAGCAGTCTATCTACACCTAAAGGAGAAGACACACTCCTTCCAGGACAGCAACGTACACATTTTGGACAGGGAAGATAGATGGTTTGAAAGAGGGGTGAAGGAAGCCATCTATGGGAAACTGGAAAAACCATCCCTCAACAGAGAAGGAGGTCTGCCACACCACCTACCTCCCACTTACAATGCCGTCCTTTCATCTCTACCCAGGAGACTCAAGAAGCCTAGCCTCCAAGAACAACAGTCGGTCACTAACGGCTCCAACGACTCATGACCACTGAATGGAGCACTAACGAAGTCAAAACTAACACCTCCAACGACCGTCGCTGCTTAACATCGGATCACAAAGAGCCATTGATATCAATAGCTCTGATAACGACTCCAAAGAGGATAAATATCTGAGTTTCATCACCAGCCAGTCAGACTAGCTTGGTCTAGTCACAAAGGCACGAACTGATGAATCCTCTTGGATGAGAGGCGAAACGTCTTCACGGATATGTACCAAATCCAGCTGCACTCGATTCAATTCCTTTGGACAACCATGACCTGGATAAATGAGAACATTCACAGACTTCCTGTAGTGTGGTATTCTAACACAGGTAGAAGTTTTTGTCTGCAGCATTGTGAGGATGTGTTGGGGACATTGTTGAGGTAGCAGATTATATAATTTTATTTCATGAAACATTCCCAACAATGTTTCAAAATAAAGGAATAATATTCTCACTGCAACATTCATAACATGTTTGAGGATGTTATTGAGGCTGAGATGATGGAACATTTCCTTTAACATGTTCCTGTCATGTGATATAATAACAAGGTCTCGGTCAAGGTCACATTTATTTTTAGAGCAACTCAACACCAAGCCAGGTTTGTGCCAAAGTGCTTTACAACCATCAGAATTGAGCAACAGTTATCATAAAACTTAAGTACATACGTACACACATGCATCATCATCATCATCATCATCATCATCATCATCATCGGCGGTTACTCGAAGCGAGTATGACTGTCCTCTCAATTGGATTGTCTACTTGTGGGTCTTCAGATGGTTGTAGAGGCAGATCTGCGATCCACATACTTTGGTGCAGTGTGGAGAGGGGAAAGTGGTGGTGGTTGGTAGGGGTGGTTGACTCTTGTTCTCTGTCTCCTTGTGGTGCTGTGGTTTTTCTCTGCAGCACAGTGGAGCTCCATTTCATGACATGCAGCTACCTCCTGCACGGATTTCTTCCAGGAGCATCTATCCAGTGCAATGTCTTCCCAGGTGCTCGATGTGATGGTGAATTTCTTCAGACTGGGCTTGATATTGTCCTTGGAACGGTTTTTTTCTTTTGCCTGCCGGGAGCTCACTGACCTTCCTTCAGCTGGGGTACAGGATCTCTTTGGGGAGACGTGTGTTGGCCATGCGGATGACACGGCCTGTCCATCAGAGTTGGTGCTGCATTATTGTGGTGGTGATGCTAGTCATGTTGGCTTCTTCCAGAACACTGATGTTGGTGCGTCTGTCCTTCCAGCTGATCCTCAGCATCTTTCATAAGGATCTTTGGCGGTATTGTTCCAGGACTCTCAGGTGCCTGCTGTAGGTGGTCCATGACTCTGCTTCATACAGCAGGGTGTGGGGAACCACCCGTCTGTAGACCAGGAGTTTTGTATGGGCCTTTAGGTCTCGGTCTTCAAAGACTCTTACTGAGTCTGGCATAAGCACAACTGACACAACTCAGCAGATGGTTGACCTCAGAGTCGATGTCAGTTTTTGAGGAGAGAAGGCTGCCGAAGTAGGAGAAGTGATCAACGTCTTCAATAAACACATACATACGTATCACTCTTAAAAGAGTTGTGAGTACACATTTTAATGGGAGCACAAAAACATATACTACACTATGCACTTATGTGTTCCGGATGTGCTTGAAAGTCCGAAATTTCAACTTCTTACTGGAAAAATGGGGTCTGGTCCTTTAAGTTGAAGTGTGAAACTCAGAGCGTTTCTTTTCAGTCTGTAGGTCACCAAGATGCACTTACTAGAGCTCAGCAAGGCTGTATAGCATAATAGTACACAGCTTTATTCACAATGTCTTCTCTTAAATACATATAATTTTGATTTTCAACATTGAATGGTCTCAACTTTATGAAAAATAAAAACTTTTGTTAAATGGCCAAACACAAGTTTGAAACATTAATTTGCAACACAGCTGATACATTTCTTTGGTAATGGGCCAGTTTACATTGCCAAATATTACTGACGTAATACCAGCCATATTAACGTCAGTGTCTTGTGGGTGTCCATATTTGTCCCCTGTTATTTCCAGTGTGGCCACTGGGAGGCGCAGCACTTCTTTTTGTGACCAACCAGCCAGAATTTCTGACGTCAGACATCAAGTGGAACACAACTTAACTGTTTCAACATAGTTTAGAAACAAAAAAGGTACCATGATGCAACAGCACGTGTGTCCATGCCCCTGTCTTAGACTTAGACTGTCTTAGACTTAGACTGTCTTAGACTTAGACTGACTTAGACTTAGACTGTCTTAGACTTAGACTGAAATAGATGATCTGCAGTGACGACCCCTAACAGGAGCAGCTGAAAGTAGTAGCAGTAGTAGTAGAAGTAGTAGTAGTAGTATTAGTAGCAGTAGTAGTAGTAGTAGTAGCAGTAGTAGTAGTAGTAGCAGCAGTAGTAGTAGTAGTAGCAGTAGTAGTAGAAGTAGTGGTAGCAGTAGTAGTAGTAGTAGCAGTAGTAGTAGCAGTAGTAGTAGCAGTAGTAGTAGTAGTAGCAGTAGTAGTAGTAGTAGTAGTAGTAGTAGACTGCAGCTTCAGTTAGCACCCAGTCTTGTTCTCGCCTGTTTGTTTCTTATTGGTGCACAGATCTTCTCAGACAATACTTGATTTGGGATTAAGTTCATCTCTGGACACAACAATCAGGAATGTTAGACAATAGCAACTGATTTCAGGGAGGTTATTTGTATATGTGGCGCCATCCTATGCTTTACCTGTGCCCCTGTCCAGAGGGTTACTGGTTGTTTCAGGAAGGGTATCCAGCGTGAGTTTTGTCAAACCGTTTTGCTGATAAAAAAAAGCAAAATAAGTAAATAAATAATAATAATAATAATGATGATGATAATAATAATAAAACATTTCATCTGTGGGCACCTTACAGAACACAGTAAAAAACAAGCAGCACTGTATCAGACAGCAGAGCATCAAAACAAAGCAGGTAGACAATAAGAAGTTAACACAACAGATAAGTATAACATCATCATCTGCACCAAACTCAATGAAGCGTGGATCAGACTGAATATGCCAGTTTGAAAAGGTGCGTTTTGAGATGAGATTTGAAGGTTGAAAGAGAGTCAGTCTTGTGACTGTCTTGTGGGAGAGAGGTCCATAGGCGGGGGGCAGAATGACTGAAGGCTCTAGACCCCATGGTAGTCAAGCGGGCCAAAGGTGCAGTGAGTTAGAGAGCAGAAGAGGATCTGAGAGTGTGGGAGGGCGTGTGGATATGAAGGAGTTCAGAAAGATATGAAGGAGCTAGGTTATTAAGGGTCTTAAAGGTGAGGACAAGACCAGACCGGATCTGTCAAGGCCTGGGTTAACAACGGCCTCCATTGATGCTGAGTCCAGTTTCCATCAGTACGATAGAAACTGTAAAATCCACTGTGGTGACCCCTGAGAAACAGGAAACAAGCTGAAAGACAAACAAGAAGATCTGCATATGTAGGGGAGCTTGTATTTGGACATAAATGAAAAACCCTGAGAGAAGTTTTTTTTTCTTCCAGTTTCATCATGAACTGGATTTGTGTTCGAGTGTGTGAACGGTATAATCTGAATATCATGAAATCAAAGCATGACAATTTCACATAACTTCTCAAGGTGTTATGAAGTGTTATAGAGTGTTCTTAATCCAAGATCATTTCTTCTTCATCTAACTTGGCATTAGTCACAGAAGGTGGTGGTGACTACTGTAATAAGTGGCTGGAGCACACACAAGACGGTGTGTCCTCACAGGACATGATATACACATCTGCTACTAACAGCAGTCTCACCAGGAAGCTCATTTGCATAGAGAGGACACTTCTTATTTGAAGGACTTGCTTCAGTGCTCATGAAACCTTTATAACTCTGCAAGTCCAACGCAAAGCCACCAACACTTGTTCATTGTGACAGCAAAGGTAAAAACCATGTGTTGGAGCAGCATTTTCATCCTGACATGTGCTGCCTTTATTCAAGGTAAGACCGGCAGAGATGATTCACTGTCTTCCTCGTTTTCCTCATCTCAACTTTTCCTCTCCTGAAAGAACTTTCTCTGATCTCACCAGTTTGTGTTTCCCCACCTGCACATTGTTTCTACCAAGTCCCTGTTTGTGTTTTACACTGTTGAGTTTCAGTTAAAACAACACCTGAAAAAAGGAATTCTATGTGTTTATGTGATGTAATGAGTAACACATCTGTCCTTTCACAGAGATTTCCAGATGCACATGTGAGAGAATGAAGGCCTTCACTTTCAGTCTGTTTGTGTGTTTCTGTTTTCAGGATCAAGCAGTCAGGTCACTGTGACTCAGACTCCTTCAATGAAAGCTGCCAATGTAGGAGAATCAGTCAGTCTGGCATGCAAACTGAGTCAACCTGCTTATACTGCTTATGATGGTGGCTGGAGAACCTGTTTCTCCTGGTACCAATAGAAACCTGGAGAAACTCCTAAACTCCTCATTTATTACGCAAATACTCTTCAGTCAGGAACCCCATCGAGGTTTAGTGGCAGTGGGTCTGGGACTGACTTCACCCTGACCATCAGTGGAGTCCAGGCTGAGGATACAGCAGTTTACTACTGTCAGAGTCTCCACGATATCAATAGTCAGCTGGTGTTCACACGGTGATAGAGAGCCGTACAAAAACCTCCCTCTGTTTCACAGTGACTGATCTGCCAGCTGGGACATACGGTAAGCTCTATAACAACAACATCACCATTAATAACAATAATGATAATAATAATAATAATAATAATAATAATAACAATAATAATAGTAATAATAATAATAATAATAATAATAATAATAATAATAATAATAATAATAATAATAGTAATAATAATAATACAAATATAATTATAGTAATATGTTGTTCTTGGTCTTCTTCTAATATATGGTATTAGTTGCATTGTCTGTTTTTCTATTCTATTATTGTTATTGTATTACTGGTTTCATAGTGAAGCACAAATAAAAAAATATTAAATATTCTTTTCAAATTTGTCAGTTTTGTCAGTGTTTCTCTTTTGTTGTCCTCACATCTGTATACATCCTATGATCACACAAAAAGTACCATTTCAATAAAATGGAAAGTAAATCCTACATGACATGAAAGTGTGAGATTTACTTTGAACAATCAAATGATCATTAATGGTGTGATTATTACCTTCTTTAAATAAATTAACATAAAACTGCCAAAACAAGTATGCAAGTAAGAGTTTGCCGCTTAAAATATTTTCGTTGGTTTTGTTTACAAAATAATCTCCTATTGACATGTCGAGTGGATTTTTTTCTGTCAAGTTATATATTTATTTAGTGGTAATTATAAAACGTATAATCAAATTCAAAATTAAAATAATTCCTTGAAAAGTTAGAAATTAGAATATTTGTTCAGTTTTGAAAGCAGAAGTTTTACTTAACAACATTGAGAATTTGTTGCCCAAATATCTTTTCAAAATATCATCCTGAAATGTATTTATTGTTTAATAAAACCAGTCATATTTTAGAATGACCGAATTTTTCTTTTTCTTTTGGTTTTTATCATTTGTCAATGTTGTGTCCAATTTTAACATTTCTGGTGTTAAAACTATTTGGTTGTATGTGTAGTGAGAAAGAGTCTCAATCCCAAGGGAAATGTTTTTTGGAAGAAACAGAAAACACTGGAAATAATTAACAATAACAATAATAATAATAATAATAATAATAATAATAATGGGGGTATGGGATACCGGGACAGTTGCTACAAGCCATCCGGTCCTTGTATAACCAAAGTGAGAGCTGTGTCTGCATTCTCGGCACAAAGTCAAACACGTTTTCGGTGGGTGTCGGACTCCGCCAAGGTTGTCCCTTGTCTCCGATTCTGTTTGTGATATTCATGGACAAGATCTCAAGGCGCAGCCAAGGTGAGGAGTGTGTCCGTTTTAGAAACCTCAGAATTGCGTCTCTGCTCTTAGCAGATGATGTGGTTTTGTTGGCTTCATCAGAACGTTACCTCCAGCGAGCACTGGGGCGGTTTGCAGCGGAGTGTGAAATGGCCGGGATGAGAGTCAGCACCTCCAAGTCTGAGGCCATGGTCCTCTACCGGACAACTATGGATTGCTCCCTCCGGGTTGTGGATGAGTTGTTGCCTCAAGTGAAAGGGTTCAAGTATCTCGGGGTCTTGTTCACGAGTGAGAGTCGGACGGAGCGGGAGGTTGACAGGCGGATCGGTGCAGCATCAGCAGTAATGCGGAAGTCATACCTAA
Source organism: Lampris incognitus (assembly GCF_029633865.1). NCBI lineage: Eukaryota > Metazoa > Chordata > Actinopteri > Lampriformes > Lampridae > Lampris > Lampris incognitus. The sequence continues at coordinate 54,052,638 of NC_079221.1, read as the reverse complement.
CCGTTTTGGTGAAGAAGGAGCTGAGCCGGAAGGCAAAGCTCTCAATTTACCACTCAATCTTCGTTCCAACCCTCACCTATGGTCATGAGCTTTGGGTAGTGACCGAAAGGGTGAAATCGTGGATACAGAATGAGTTTCCTCCGTAGGGTGTCTGGGCTCAGCCTTAGAGATAGGGTGAGGAGCTCGGACATCCGGAGGGAGCTCAGAGTAGAGCCGCTGCTCCTTCGCGTCGAAATGAGCCAGTGGAGGTGGTTCAGGCATCTGATTAGGATGCCTCCTGGGCGCCTTCCTTTGGAGGTTTACTGGGTACGGCCAACTGGGAGGAGATCCCGGGGTAGACCCAGAACTCGCTGGAGGGACTACATGTCCAATCTGGCCTGGGAACGCCTTGGAAACCCCAGGAGGAGCTGGAGGGCGTTGCTGGGGAGAGAGACGTCTGGAGTGTACTGTACTTCAGATGAGTTCACTGACCACACACCTTCAGCCAAACACAGGAGGAATGGTCAGTGAGCTCAGCAGCTGTAGTGTTGGTCTGAAAGAAAACCTGTGTACACACAGCTCTTCATGACACATGGTTGAGTGCCACTGTCGTACGATCCGAATCTCCAGCTATATAATAACCTCCTCCCTCCCTCCCGACCCATTTCCCCAGTCTCACATGATCCTCTTCCCCTTCCTCAGCTGTTGAGGGCCCACCAGGGCCTGATGAGGTCTGGCCCCGTGATCAGCCATTAGAGGAAGGTGAGGAAGAGGAGGAGTCCGCTTTAGTTGAGTACAATGACCCCTGTACAGAGGAGGACCCTCCCTGGGCTCCAGCAACCTACCTTGAGAAAGGTAGAGGATTTACGAAGAGACTGATTCTAAAACCAGATGCTAACCATCAGCACAACATATGGACCAAGCGAGACAACAGCTGGGATGAGAGTAAAGAACAAAAGAAGATGAACATCGCAAGTTCGATGCTTAAAGCAGCCAATATGTCAACACCATGTCATCATTACGAGATTAGATCTTATCCAGCACAAAAGACATGGAATTGTTATTATTGTGTTTTTTCTTATTATTATTGTTGTTAATAAATATAGTAGTGGCAGTGTTGGTGGTGGTAATAGTGATCACAGTAGAACTAGTAGCAACAGACCTATAGATGTGATTATTATCACAGTCTATTTTCTTTATTAGTGGGAGTAGTGGTCACAGCAGTAGTTATAATGGTAGTGTCTCTCGTAGGAGCAGTGATAGCTGTGTTTGTAGTACTTAGCTTTAATAGTACTAATAATTAGTAATAATAGTGGTAGTATAAGCACTGTGAATATTACTTGTACTACAAGTTGTTAATGTTATTGTTGGTTTACTGTTAACCAGCAGCGTGCTTAACTGCGTGTTTGTCTCCCTCTAGTGGTGGCCATCTATGACTACATGGCTGATCAGGAGGACGAGTTGTCCTTCCAAGAGGAGCCATTATCTGTGTGATCAAGAAAAACGAGGATGGCTGGTATGAAGGTGTGATGAACGCCACCACAGGCCTGTTTCCAGGAAACTACGTTGAGGCCATCCTGCACTACGCTGACTAAGGGGGAGGGGGGGTGTCTTTCTGTCTCCAGCTCACTTTTCACTTTATCTTCCTTTTTCTGGAGTTTCCACTTTTCTGTCCTCACGCTGTCGACTGCTCTTTTTCTCCTCCCCTCTTTCATTACCGTCACGTCTCTTTCTCACTTTGTGCCTTGCTGTCTCGGTCTTCACCCGCTCCCAGACTCACCTTGACCCCTCATCTTTGCTTGTGACCCTCCCAGCCTGGTGTAAAACAACCAAAAGTATCTGTATTTCATGGGGATGCACTTGTCATCACAGCCTTGACTAGAAGTGTTGCCTCTCTTGTCCTGCGGGGACCAAAAAGAAGAAGGTCTGTGTTAGTTAGTAGTGAGAAGTAGTGAAAAGGCTGGTGGATATGAGGCCTGCCAGTGTTGTGTTAGCCAAGCCATCATTACACAAGTCATAGTATTTGTATTGTTTCCCCAAACCATCGTTTATCAGTTAGATTATTTTTTTGCTGGAGGTGTTACTGAATCATCAGTAGGACACCTTCCTACCAAACTTCCAAGCCCTACGCCTCTGCTGCTGGTCATCCTTGGTAAACATCTTGAGGTCATCAATGTAGAACAGATGGGTCAGTTTGCCTTTCTGTGATTTGTAGTCGATGGTCGCATGAACCCACCACTACACTGTAACTGATAACGTTACTTCGCCAAACTAGAAGACGGCCCGACTCACTGTGGGGAGAGCCCCTCACCGCATCCAGTCCATTCGCCCGTCTTGCTGTGCTAGCAATGAACACCGACTGGCTAGCTCGCTCCGTAACGTCGCCGGATCCACATATGGGACTGACGAGTAGTCAGTTTGTCTCCCCAGTTCACACAAACAGTTCCCGGGATGGGTCTCGGTCAGACACCCGCACACATCACTGTTCACTAAACTTCAATTACATTTCTCTCACCGCAATGTAGCATATAACAACTCGACATCAAACTGCTCCGTTGCTCACACAAGGGACGAGAGACCTCTTTCTCCCCGTCCAGTCTGCTCGTGCTGACGTTTTCCGCTGCCCTCTCAACCAATCACATTCAAGGTAAGGTATTCTCTCCACAGCCAACCAATCACAACAATGGTAAGTTTCAACACTAAAAGTAAATGCATTTCACATTGGTAAACAACTGTTTTGCAGAACAATATCAACAATATAATATATTCATATTCAAAATGTAAACAAAATAACAAACATAGGCCAAACTCTTATCTAATAGTGCAATATAATATATCTAAGGCATTGTGGAGTTAGAAAACAACGAGACAGGAGACGTGAGAGTAGACGTAGTCGAGGTAGTTTACTAGCTCCAACTTTTCATGTTATACGTTCGACAACGACACTGAACTCTGTACCGGAAGCGGAAGTCATTATCTGACCCCTCACCTCTTCCCTTAAAGGTACACTGTCCTCTTAGGTGAATGTCTCTAGTTATATAGATGTGGGTCACCACACAGGCCCCCCCCCAGAATTCACCTACACAAAACAATGCGAAACAGCAAAAGCGCAAGTCATGAACATAAAAATAGACTCTACCACAGAACAGTCAATGACATAGTGCAAAGTCACGGGGAAAACAAGTGACGAGTCGGGGGGCGGACCCTGCGGCCATAACGGCTGCGCTTCACAGGAGGGGAAACAGATGGGGCCGAAACCCGGGCCATAGGCGGGGCCGAAGCAGGAACAGAGGCAGGTGCCGGGGCCGACCTAGGAGGGCGCCCCCGCCGCGGGGGTAGGGCCAATTGCATCGGCTCCCCAATGTCCAAGTGAGCGGGCTTGAGACGGTCTATAGCGACCCGCTCTGGCCTGCCCCCCATGTCCACCACAAAGTTCTTATCCCCCGCCTCCAGGACGCGGAAGGGCCCGTCGTATGGGGGCTGCAGCGGGGACCGATGGCTGTCGTGCCTAATGAAGACGTACCTCGCCGATGGCAGATCCTTGGGGACGTAGGACCGGGGGAGGCAGTGTTGAGACATCGGAACGGGAGCGAAGGCACCGGCAGCGCTCCGGGACGCACTGAGGTGAGAGGCGGCCGACCAGGGAGCCGTAGCATCCGGAAAAACTCCCCCGGAACTCGCAGGGGCTGGCCATACACCAGCTCAGCGGAGGAGGTCTGGAGGTCTTCCTTCGGGGCCGAACGCAGGCCGAGCATGACCCATGGGAGGCGGTCCATCCAGTCGCAGCCAGTGAGGCTTGTCCGCAGAGCGGCTTTCATGTCCCGATGGAACCGCTCACAAAGTCCGTTGCTCTGCGGGTTGTACGCCGTAGTGCGGTGGATCTGCATCCCCAGGTGCTCAGGTAAACTGGGAGCCCCGGTCGCTCGTGATGTCACCCGGCGTGCCGAAACGGGCCACCCAGCAGCCGATGAACGCCCGTGCTACCTCTGCTGCTGTCGTGGAGGACAAGAGAATAGCCTCTGGCCACCTGGTGGCCCTGTCCACAATAGTGAGGAGGAACGTATAACCACGGGAGGGGGGCAGGGGACCCACCAGGTCAACAATGACGTGGTCAAACCGCCTCTCTGGAACCACAAAGGGCGCCAAATGGGCCTTGGTATGGCGGTGCACCTTGGCGCGTTGGCGCCAGGCTCTAACATCCTTACGGAGCCCAGGCCAAACAAACTTGACGCTCACCAGCTTGGTCGAGGCCTTCACTCCCGGGTGGGAAAGGCCGTGGACGGTGTCGAAAACTCGGCGCCGCCAGGAAGTAGGCACCAGGGGGCGCGGTTGACCGGTGGAGATGTCACAGAGGAGGGTGTTGTTGGCCGCGTCGAACGTCACGTCCTCCAGCCGTAGCGCCGTAGGGGTCGACCGGTAGTCTTGAACGGTCGCGTCCTTGGCTTGGTCCGCTGCCATAGCGGCATAGTCGAGTCCCAAGTGAACGGCGTTAACAACCGCCCGTGAAAGGCAGTCGGCGACGGAGTTATCCTTGTCCGACACGTGTTGGATGTCCGTGGTAAACTCGGAAACCGCAGCGAGATGGCGCTGCTGACGCCCAGACCACGGTTCTGAGGTTTTGGCCATACAGAACGTCAGCGGTTTGTGGTCCACGAAAGCAGTGAACTGTCGGCCCTCCAATAGGAACCTAAAGTGTCTGGTTGCGAGGAAGAGACCCAGTAGTTCCCTATCAAAGGTGCTGTATTTGCGCTCGCTCTCACGGAGTTGTTTACTGAAGAACGCCAACGGCTGCCAGCCCCCCCCCCCCCACCCACTGCTCACACACGGCCCCCACGGCGTAGTCGGAGGCATCCGTTGTAAGGGCTATGGGGGCGGCAGGCGACGGGTGAGCTAGCAGCGCAGCGTTTGGCCAGCGCGGTCTTGGCGGCCACAAAAGCCTCGTCCATCCCCGAAGACCAGTCCAGCTCGTCCTTAGACTTCTTATCCCGCAGGGCCTCATACAGGGGACGCATGATGTGGGCGGCACGGGGCAGGAAACGGTTATAAAAGTTCACCATGCCCAGGAATTCCTGCAGCGACTGTACAGTGCGGGGGCGGGGGAACATGGTGACAGCCTCAACCCTGGCAGGGAGGGGAACGGCCCCCTGTGGAGTGATGTGGTGCCCGAGGAAGGTGATGGACGACTCCCCGAACTGACACTTAGCTGGGTTGATGATGAGGCCGTGTTCGCTGAGCCTGTCGAACAGCTGTCTGAGGTGCGTCATGTGTTCCTCCGCCGACGCGCTGGCCACGAGGATGTCGTCTAAGTACACAAACAAAAATGGCATGTCGCGGAGCACAGAATCCATAAGGCGCTGAAACGTCTGCGCCGCCCCTTTAAGGCCGAAAGGCATACGTAAAAACTCAAAGAGCCCAAAGGGTGTGATGACAGCCGTTTTTGGGACATCCAGTGGGTGGACCGGCAATTGGTGATACCCCCGCACTAAGTCGATTTTGGAATAGATGGCAGCGCCCGCCAGGTGGATAGAGAAATCTTGTATGTGCGGTATGGGGTACCGGTCGGGGGTCGTGGCATTGTTTAGGCGACGGTAGTCCCCGCACGGGCGCCAACCCCCGTTGGCCTTAGTAACCATGTGAAGAGGGGAAGCCCACGGGCTGTCAGAACGGCGGACAATTCCGAGGCGCTCCATAGTCGAAAACTCCTCCCTGGCTATTGCGAGCTTGGCCAAGTCGAGGCGTCGGGCCCGGGCGTAAACTGGGGGGCCCACTGTGGTGATATGATGTTCCACGCCGTGCTTGGCCACCGCCGAGGAGAAGGTGGGTGTGGTGAGCTCGGGGAAATTTGCGAGCAGGCGTTGGTATGGATCCCCGGTGGAGAGTGTGTTAGCGAGGCACAGCGCTCCAGCGCCCCCAAGCGTGCAGGGGTATGACGCAAAAGAGACGGCATCAATCACGCGACAGTTTTTAACATCCACCAGCAGGTTGAAAGCACAGAGGAAATCCGCACCTAGGAGCGGGGTGGATACAGCAGCCATCACAAAGTCCCAGCCGAAACGTCGGCCGCCAAAACACACGTCCACATGTCTGATACCGTACGTCCGAATGGACGTGCCGTTGGCGGCGTCCATCTGGGGGCCGTGACTGTCGGTCATGGTGTCCACAGCTTGTGCTGGTAGTATGCTGCGTTGAGCGCCAGAGTCAACCAGCAGCCGTCGGCCCGACAAGGAGTCTCTGATGAACAACAGCTTGCAGTCACGGCCGGCGCCCATAGCCGTTAACAAGCGCCGGCCTTGGCGTTTCCCTGAACCCTGTAACAGCAGGGTTTGCGACACCGTTTTGCTTTTGCCCCAAACCTGGCATGGTAATAACAGAGCCCGTCGTCAGGTTGGCGGCGGGCTGTCACCGCAGCCGCGGTGTCCATATAGTCGTACACAGGTGGTGGTGGGGCGGTCTGGTGGGGTAGCAGGGCATGCACAAACTGTTGCCGGTTGGCCAGGAAAACCCTGTCTGCTTCAGCAGCCAGAGAACGGTAGTCCTTGGAGGCGGCGAGAGGAGAACTGGCCAGTGCTGTGCGTACAGGTGCGGGGAGCTGCCTCAGAAAAATGTGTGTGAAAAGAAAGGCCGGATCAGCCGATCCCAGCACAGACAGCATTTGTTCCATTAACTCAGACGGTTTGCCGTCGCCGAGGCCATTCGGGGACAGTAAACGGTCTGCCTTCTCCAGCTCCGACAGTTCAAATAGTTTCAGGAGGAATGTCTTTATAGCATCGTACTTGCCAGCAGCTGGGGGAGCTTCCAACAGCGTCATTGCTCGCGCCGTTGTCGATGCGTCTAACGCCGCCACTACGTGGAAGTACTGCGTTGCATCCTGCGTTATCCCTCTCAGCTGGAAGTGGGCTTCCACATGTTGAAACCACGGCCGTGGATTATGCTGCCAAAAGTCGGGTAGCTTCACAGTAGCGGTGTAAATGCTAGCGTTAGCAATAGCCATGTTGTTAGCACCGGCGTCGTCGTTGTCAGACATACTCGTATTAGTAGTTCGATCACGTCGGGGTCACCAATGTGGAGTTAGAAAACAACGAGACAGGAGGCGTGAGAGTAGACGTAATCGAGGTAGTTTACTAGCTCCAACTTTGCATGTCATACGTTCGACAACGACACTGAACTGTGTACCGGAAGCGGAAGTGCATTATCTGACCTCTTAGGTGAATGTCTCTAGTTATATAGATGTGGGTCACCACATTCTAGACAATCTTGTACTACCTCGTCTCACAGAAGAGGAATCTGCCTCACTGAACTCTCCTGTCACTCTGGATGAGTTGAAGGAGGCGGTTAAGGCTATGCGCAGAGGCAAATCGCCTGGGTGTGATGGCATCCCCCCCGAACTCTATCTAACTTTTCCGGAAGTTCTGGGTCCACACCTTCTCAACATGTTATTGTTTTCTATTGATGAAGGGTCTCTCGCAAGGGATGTGAATATTGCTATTATTTCATTATTATTGAAGAAAGGCAAAGATCCCACTGAATGTGGCAATTATAGACCTCTTTCTCTGCTCAATGCTGATGTTAAGATTTACGCTAAAACTTTAGCAGGCCGCCTCCAAAATTATATGCTTAAATTAGTACACTGCGACCAGACTGGGTTTATCAGAACAAGGCTGGCCTCTGACAATGTCAGACGTTTGCTCCACGTTATTGACAAAGCTTCTAGCATTGGAACGCCTGCTGCTGTGCTGTCACTTGATGCTCTTAAAGCTTTTGACCGCCTTGAGTGGTCTTTTCTCTGGTCTGTGCTGGCTGCCATGGGTATCGGTGATCCCTTTATCAATATGATCAGGGTGATGTATGCTAACCCTACTGCTAGAGTTCTTACCGGGAAGACTTCTTCACCCTTGTTTGATATAGCCAGGGGCTCCAGGAAGGGTTGTCCCCTTAGCCCCCTGCTGTTTGCGCTCTCACTGGAACCCCTAGCACAGACTATTAGGCAGTCTGATCTCGTTGCTCCCCTCGTGCTCAATGGTACCTCTCACCTTATTTCGTTATACGCGGACGATTGTCTCATGTATGTAGCCGATGCCCCCAAATCAATTCCTCCTCTCCTGGATATTTTTGACCAATTTATTTCCTTATCGGGTTATAGAATTAATTGGACCAAATCCGCGTTATTGCCCCTGAACGAGGCCATGCGGTCGGCCGTACTTCCCCCGCTTGTTTCGCTTGTAAGCCACTTCAAATATTTAGGGATTGACATCTTTCCGTCTCTGACAGTCACAACAAAATCTAACTTCGACTTGACCTTTAAGAAGGTCTCTGAGGACATGATTAGATGGGCTTCAATGCCCAATTCCATTCGTGCTAGGGTTTCCATCGTCAAGATGAATATATTGCCGCGGGTTAATTTTGTTAGCTCTATGCTCCCTCTTCCGCCCCCTCCTCGGTACTGGGATAAACTCCATTCAGCGATTACCAAATTCGTCCGGAAGAAGAAGCCTCCTCGCCTCAAACGCACGGCCATGAATCGTAACAGATCTGATGGTGGCGTTGTGCTCCCTAACTTTAAGTATTATTGTTGGGCCTACACCTTGCGTTCACTTACGACCTGGCTCTATCCTGGTGCAGAGGTCGCGTGGAAATCTTTGGAAGAAAACTTGGTTCACCCCATACGACTAGCAGATTTACTGTTTTCTAATATTTCTACTGCCCAGTGTAGGAAACGATTTGGCCCCATCATATCACACCTGGTTGCGGTCTGGAAATCTGTGGAGTCGGCATGTAAGATCACCGCTAAGTGGAACGTTTGCTCTTCTATATTTTACAACCAAGGTCTCCTAGTTGATCGTCGTCCTATCCCGCATAATAGCTGGTCCAGTAGGGTTGTACACTCTATTGGTAATCTGTGTGATGACCGTGGTCTGCGTTCTTTTGAGGATCTCAGGAATCAATATGATTTACCGGCCTGGTCTTTTTTTTCTATATTCAGTTGAGGGCTTCCATGAAGGCTCACGGGGTGCCGTGGCTCTCTTCTCTCCCAGTGCATTCACTTTATAGAATAATTAGTGAAAAGGTTAGTACTAGGGGTTTAGTTTCTGTGCTGTATGGCTTTATCCTGGAAAGAACATACAAACCCCTTGCGCTGGACACAATTTGGAGAACAGATGTGCCCGATCTGGATACTGAGTTCTGTTGGGAGTCGGTGTAGTCTAGTATTCTCTTAGCGTCTAGGAATCCAGATCATCAGCAGATACACTATACTTTTATACATCGGACATATCGCACCCCACGACAGAGGTTTTGTATGAAACTTGCTGATAGCCCAAACTGTACACTTTGTTCGCTGAATGTGGTTGGAACCTTCTTTCATATGGTCTGGGAATGTCCAAGGGTGAAAGGGGTTTGGGAAATGGTTGCTGATAAATTGTCCCAATTTTTGTCGATTACTGTACCCGCTGAGCCTGCGGTATTACTTCTCAATGACTTCTCTGCACTACATGTACCACAAATCAAGCAGCGCATATTGCTTACGGGACTCACAGCAGCCAAGAAGATGGTTGCTATGCGTTGGAAAGCTCCAGATGATTTGTCATCTCGTCATTGGTCCCTCTTATATCTGGACATTGTATATTTGGAGCTCTCGACAGCGGGATCCATGGAGCAAGGGCTGGAACTATAAACATGTGGAATTCTGTGGCCGCTGAGTTGAAGAACTTTATTGACTGAGCACTGACCGAGTACTGTATGCCGTTTCTTTTTTGCAATTTTTTCTGTAGGTTTTTTTTTCTTTTTTTTCTCGTTTGTGGGTGGGTTTTTGTTTGCATTATTGTTCATTTGTGTGTCTTGTTTAAAAAAATGATAAAATAAAAAATATTTGATCACAAAAAAATATTTTCGTTGGTTTTGTGTACAAAATAATCTCCTCTTGACATGTCGAGTGGATTTTTTTCTATCAAGTTATATATTCATTAATTGGTCATTATAAAACGTATAATCAAATTCAAAATTAAAATTGTTCCTTGAAAAGTTATAACTTACAATATATTTTGTTCAGTTTTGAAAACAGAACTTTTTTGTGATCCGATGTTAAGCAGCGACGGTCAAACACCTGAGGGAAGCTATAAAAACCTGCGGCTACCCCAGTTGGACCTTTGTGAAAACTGCAACACGTTCCAGAAAGACCAACCAGGTGAGCCATGAGGAGAAGAGGAACAGAAGGAATAACATAGTCATCCCGTATGTTTCTGGGGTCTCCGAGAAACTCAGGAGAATGTTTAATAAACACCGCATCCCGGTATACTTCAAACCCAGCAACCCACTCCGACAAAGACTGGTTCATCCCAAAGACCGTGTACCACACACCCGGAAAAGCAATCTGGTGTATGCTGTTGAATGTAGTACTTTTCCAATAGACATCGCCAATAGATGGCACTGTTGCACTGCTCTACAGTATACCACCTCTTCTTCTACTCTAGAGTTCCGGTTCGTGCGCACTGTGTGTAGCATGCTGTTGACGCTGTGTGTGTAGCTCACGCTACAAGCTCATAAAAAAGCTCTGCAAATAACAATAGGTTATGGGCCCAGAACATCGCTGAAAGCTGTTGTACACAGTTGTGTGGAGTAAACAGTATTGTGGGAATTCACAATGGAGGATAAGCTGTTTATTGACAGGCTGAATGGACCAGAGAACTGGGCAACATGGAAGTTTCAGATGGAACACTTGCTAAAGGCTAAAGGTCTATGGGGTATGTTAATGGAGACTGAAACACTAGCTGCAGATGCTAATGCAGCAGCACAAGCTGAGTTCACTAGAAGGAGAGAGAAAGCATTCTCTATGTTGGTGCTGAATGTAAGTACACCCCAGTTGTATCTGATAACGAGCTGCCAGACTCCCAAAGAGGCGTGGACCACGCTGAAAGCCCATTTTGAGAGAGACACTTTGGCAAATAAACTGTTCCTGAAGAAAAGATATTTCCGATGTGAAATGAAGGAAGGAGATGCCTTAACTGATCATTTGAAACAAATGAAGGAGCAAACTGATCAGCTAGCAGCAATAGGATCTGTGATTGAAGAGGAAGATCAAATTGTAACACTGTTGGGCAGTTTGCCACCAAGCTATGCTACGATTGTCACTGCACTAGAAACAATGATTGACAACCTGACACTGAAGTTTGTTCAGCAAGCATTAATAAATGAAGAGCAAAAGCGAGTGAATGCTAATGATTCAAGTGGTGCTATGTCAGCTGGTGCATCAGCCATGTCATCACAATTTAGAGGAAATGTGCAGGATGGCTCCAAGTCAGTGGGAGCAGCAGACAAAAGCACGTGGAGATGTTATAAATGTGGGAAAGAAGGTCACATAAAGCGGGACTGTCAAAGCTTGAAAACTAAAACAAAAAAGAAAATTCACAAGGCCAAAAACATGACCTGTGAGGATGAGGAAGATTCCTCTGAAAGTGTTTTTGTAGTCACAGAGGCTAGCACTGACAGACCAAGACAGGTTGAATGGATAATTGATTCTGGAGCATCAAAGCACATGACTTGTGATAAAGAAATTCTCCAAGAATATCAGCAATTCTCAAAAGCACAGTCGGTGAAACTAGGTGACGGCAGGGTGGTTGACGCTCTAGGAATTGGAAATGTCAACATGAAAATGACTTTCAAATCAAGTGATGTAAAAAATGCCACAATGTATGATGTACTGTATGTTCCAAAGCTGTCTGGGAATTTTTTCTCAGTGGGAGCTGCTACCAAAAAAGGGAATACAGTGCAGTTCAAAAAGTCTCGCTGCTACCTACGTGGAAAAGATGGAACACTAAAAGGAATGGGAACACAAAGAGTTGATGGACTGTATCAGCTAGACATTGAAGGAAGTGAATCTATCTGTCATAGTGCATCAGTAGCTGCCAGCCTGTGGCACCAGCGCCTTGGTCACACTACCAAGCTGAAGGAGCTAAAAAATCTGGTAAATGGAGTGGACTTCTCCGCAGAGAAAGAGATTCCTTTTTGTGAAGGATGTGTGGAAGGCAAGTTGGCTAAAAAGCCATCCAAGTCGATTGGAGGAATCCGTTCCAAACGCAAGATGCAGCTAATTCATAGTGATGTCTATGGTCCCATGCAGACTGAGTCGATAAGTGGAGCAAAATACTTTGTGACTTTCATTGATGACTATTCAAGATGCTGCAAGGTATACTTCATGAAACAGAAGAATGAGGTACTAGACAAGTTCAAGGAATTCGAGAGAACATTCTCAAATGAGTGTGGCCTGAACGTTGCAAGGCTGAGAACTGACAATGGTGGTGAGTACACCTCAAAGGAGTTTCAAGAATATTTGAAGGCTCAAGGCATCCACCATGAAATGACTGTACCTCACACACCACAGCAAAATGGCGTTGCAGAAAGAAAAAATAGGACGTTGGTCGAAGCAGCTAGAAGCATGCTGTCTCATGCAAAGTTGCCGAAGAGGTTCTGGGCAGAGGCTATAGCCACAGCAGCTTACATACAGAACAGGCTGCCCACAGCTGTTCTGAAGGAAGAGACACCCTATGAGAGATGGTGTGGAAATAAACCTAACATGAGTCACATGAAGGTGTTTGGCTGTATTGCTTATGCACATGTCCCAGATGAAGAGAGACGGAAACGGGACAAAAAGGCTATAAAGCTTCGTTTTGTTGGATATGCAAACAATGCCAAGGGCTATCGCCTGTACGATGAAGAGAAGAGGAGGATTCTAATCCGTCGTGATGTAATCTTTGATGAATCAAACTTCGACTGGAAGCAGGAAGTGAAAGTACCCTGTTCAGAGAACGAGATAAACATGAAAACAGATGACAGTTAAACACAAGATGATGCAGTCACTGCTGATAGCAGCACTGTCAGAACAAGCGGCAGAACCAGAAATGCGCCAAGGAGATATGGACATGATGAGTTCGCTGATATAATGACTGTTGATCATCATGCCAATATGTGTCGTGTGACAGAGCCAATCACACTAAAAGAGGCATTGGAGAATCCTAATGCAAAAGAATGGCAGGAGGCGGCTGACTTGGAATATGAGTCGCTGCTGGAAAATGAGACTTGGGTCTTGGTGGATTTACCAAGAGAAAGAAAAGCAGTAGGATCGAGATGGGTGTTCAGAGTCAAGCATCATAGTGATGGAAGAGTGGAACGATACAAGTGTAGGCTTGTTGCCAAGGGCTACTCTCAGTTGTATGGTGCTGACTACGATGAAACCTTTTCACCAGTTGTACGCTTCAGCTCTGTTCGTACATTACTGTCCTTTGCTATTCAAAACAATCTACATGTACACCAGATGGATGTCGTAACTGCATTCCTTAATGGAGACCTGGAAGAGGAAATCTACATGCAGCAACAAGAGGGCTACATAAAACCAGGACAGGAGCACCTGGTGTGTAAACTGAAAAAATCAATCTATGGACTGAAGCAGTCTCCTCGCTGCTGGAACAAGGCCTTCACAGAGTTCATGATGGAAATTGGATTCAAACAGAGCACATCAGACCCCTGTGTGTTTGTGAGATTAAGACAAGAGCTTGAGATACTTGCGGTTTATGTTGATGATCTCATCCTGATAACAGAGTCAACTGAAACCATGAACGGGCTAAAAGTGGCTCTCAAGGAGCGCTACAAGATGAAGGACATGGGTGAGCTGTCCTATATACTGGGCATCTCTGTGATTCAAGATAAAGAAAATAACTGTGTCATTCTTCATCAGAAGCAATACATTGAAGCCATACTTCAGAAATATGGAATGGACAATGCAAATCCTGTAGCAACTCCTGCTGATGCCAACGTCAAGCTGAGGAAGAGTGATGGTGTCAGTAAGCCAGTGGACCAACATGCCTATCAGTCAATGGTAGGAAGTCTGCTGTATGCTGCAATGGTTACAAGACCAGACATAGCTCAAGCAGTGAGTGCTGTGTCAAAGTTCAACGCACATCCAGATGCTTCACATCTGACTGCTGTGAAGAGGATACTTCGTTACTTGAAAGGGACAGTGAACTTTGCTCTCAAGTATGAGCAGTCAGCCTCTGGAGCTTTGATTGGATTCTCAGATGCAGATTGGGCTGGAGATCAGGATGATCGCCGCTCAACAACAGGCAACATCTTTCTACTGAGTGGAGGAGCGGTGAGCTGGCTCAGCAAGAAACAACCAACAGTTGCACTTTCAACAGCAGAAGCCGAGTACATGGCACTCAGTCAAGCCGCTCAGGAAGGAATCTGGCTGAGACGATTACTTAGTGATCTCGGAGTGGAGTCTATGTCCACAGTGATCCTGGAAGACAACCAAGGAGCCATCGCAATCGCAAAGAACCCTGTGAACCACTCCGGGACCAAACACATAGACATTCGCTATCACTACATCCGTGAATGTGTGCAGAATGGACAAATAGAACTGCAATATTGTCCAACAAATGACATGAAAGCGGATATATTGACCAAGCCACTGACCAAACAAAAGTTTGAGTATCTCAGCGGAGAAATTGGACTATTCCCTGTTTAATTAAAGTGGTTATTTGTGCTTGACAGGTGTACGCCGAACGCTGCCTGATCAAAGCAAGTCTGAAAAATGTGATTCTTGAACCTGAAATGTGAAAAAGAGTTCCAGATAAAAACAATGTAAACAACAGTATTTGAAAAAGGAAGATTTTTTGTTGTTGTTTAAAGTTTGATGACATTATTTTTGTGAAGGAGAGCATGGCTCTGTAATATTATTTAAAGGGACTTAATGTTATTGAAAAAGTAAGTGGGAGTGTTGAATGTAGTACTTTTCCAAAAGACATCGCCAATAGATGGTACTGTTGCACTGCTCTACAGTATACCACCTCTTCTTCTACTCTAGAGTTCCGGTTCGTGCGCACTGTGTGTATCATGCTGTTGACGCTGTGTGTGTAGCTCACGCTACAAGCTAATAAAAAGCACTGCAAATAACAATATATGCTGTACAATGCAATGAGGATTGCACTGACCTATACATAGGAGAAACCAAACAACCACTACACAAACGGATGGCCCAACACAGAAGGCCAAACTCCTCAAGACAAGACTCAGCAGTCTATCTACACCTAAAGGAGAAGACACACTCCTTCCAGGACAGCAACGTACACATTTTGGACAGGGAAGATAGATGGTTTGAAAGAGGGGTGAAGGAAGTCATCTATGTGAAACTGGAAAAACCATCCCTCAACAGAGGAGGAGGTCTGCCACACCACCTACCTCCCACTTACAATGCCGTCCTTTCATCTCTACCCAGGAGACTCAAGAAGCCTAGCCTCCAAGAACAGTCGGTCATTAACGGCTCCAAACGACTCATGACCACTGAATGGAGCACTAACGAAGTCAAAACTAACACCTCCAACGACCGTCGCTGCTTAACATCGGATCACAAAGAGCCATTGACATCAATAGCTCTGATAACGACTCCAAAGAGGATAAATATCTGAGTTTCATCACCAGCCAGTCAGACTAGCTTGGTCTAGTCAGAAAGGCATGAGCTGATGAAGCCTCTTGGATGAGAGGCGAAACGTCTTCACGGATATGTACCAAATCCAGCTGCACTCGATTCAATTCCCTTGGACAACCATGACCTGGATGAATGAGAACCTTCACAGACTTCCTGTAGTGTGGTATTCTAACACAGGTAGAAGGTTTTGTCTGCAGCATTGTGAGGATGTTTTGGGGACGTTGTTGAGGTAGCAGATTATATCATTTTATTTTATGAAACATTACCACAATGTCTCAAAATAAAGGAATAACATTCTCACTGCAACATTGATAAAATGTTTGAGGATGTTATTGAGGCTGAGATGATGGAACATTTCCTATAACATGTTCCTGTCATGTGATATAATAACAAGGTCTCGGTCAAGGTCACATTTATTTTTAGAGCAACTCAACACCAAGCCAGGTTTGTGCCAAAGTGCTTTACAACCATCAGAATTGATCAACAGTTATCATAAAACATAAGTACATACGTACACACATGCATCATCATCATCATAATCATCATCGTCATCGGCGGTCACTCGAAGTGAGTATGACTGTCCCCTCAATTGATTTGTCTACTTGTGGGTCTTCAGATGTTTATAGAGGCAGATCTGCGATCCACATACTTTGGTGCAGTGTGGACAGGGGAAAGTGGTGGTGGTTGGTGGTGGTGGTTGAGTCTTGTTCTCTGTCTCCTTGTGGTGCTGTGGTTTTTTCTCTGCAGCACAGTGGAGCTCCATTTCATGACATGCAGCTACCTCCTGCACGGATTTCTTCCAGGAGCATCTATCCAGTGCAATGTCTTCCCAGGTGCTCGATGTGATGGTGAATTTCTTCAGACTGGGCTGGATATTGTCCTTGAAACAGATTTTTTCTTTTGCCTGCCGGGAGCTCACTGACCTTCCTTCAGCTGGGGTACAGGATCTCTTTGGGGAGACGTGTGTTGGACATGCGGAGGACACGGCCTGTCCATCAGAGTTGGTGCTGCATTATTGTGGTGGTGATGCTAGTCATGTTGGCTTCTTCCAGAACACTGATGTTGGTGCGTCTGTCCTTCCAGCTGATCCTCAGCATCTTTCATAAGGATCTTTGGCGGTATTGTTCCAGGACTCTCAGGTGCCTGCTGTAGGTGGTCCATGACTCTGCTTCATACAGGAGGGTGGGGGGAACCACCCCTCTGTAGACCAGGAGTTTTGTTTGGGCCTTTAGGTCTTGGTCTTTAAAGACTCCTACTGAGTCTGGCATAAGCACCACTGACACAACTCAGGAGATGGTTGACCTCAGACTCGATGTCAGTTTATGAGGAGAGAAGGCTGCCGAAGTAGGAGAAGTGATCAACGTCTTCAATAAACACATACATACGTATCTCTGTTAAAAGAGTTGTGAGTACACATTTTAATGTGACCACAAAAACATATACTACACTATGCACGTATGTGTCCCGGATGTGCTGGAAAGTCCGAAATTTCAACTTCTTACTGGAAAAATGGGGTCTGGTCCTTTAAGTTGGAGTGTGAAACTCAGAGCGTTTCTTTTCAGTCTGTAGGTCACCAAGATGCACTTATTAGAGCTCAGCAAGGCTGTATAGCATAATAGTACACAGCATTATTCACAATGTCTTCTCTTAAATAAATATAATTTTCATTTTCAACATTGAATGGTCTCAAACTTTATGAAAAATAAAAACTGTGTGTTAAATGGCCAAACACAAGTTTGAATTATTAATTTACAACACAGCTGATACATTTATTTGGTAATGGGCCAGTTTACATTGCCAAACATTACTGACATAATGCCAGCCATATTAACGTCAAGTCTCTTGTGGGTGTCCATATTTGTCCCCTGTTATTTCCAGTCTGGCCACTGGGAGGTGCAGCACTTCTTTTTGTGACCAACCAGCTAGAATTTCTGACGTCTGACATGAAGTGGAACACAACTTAACTGTTTCAACACAGTTTAGAAACAAAAAAGTACCATGATGCAACAGCACGTGTGTCCATGCCCCTGTCATAGACTTAGACTGTCTTAGACTTAGGCTGAAATGGATGATCCGCAGTGACGACCCCTAACAGTAGCAGCCGAAAGTAGTAGCAGTAGTAGCAGTAGCAGTAGTAGTAGAAGTAGTAGTAGTAGTAGTAGTAGTAGTAGTAGTAGTAGTACACTGTAGCTTCAGTTAGCACCCAGTCTTGTTCTCGCCTGTTTGTTTCTTATTGGTGCACAGATCTTCTCAGACAATACTTGATTTGGGATTAAGTTCATCTCTGGACACAACAATCAGGAATGTTAGACAATAGCAACTGATTTCAGGGAGGTTATTTGTATATGTGGCGCCATCCTGTGCTTTACCTGTGCCCCCGTCCAGAGGGTTACTGGTTGTGACAGGAAGGGTATCCAGCGTGAATTTTGTCAAATCGTTTTGCTGATTAAAAAAAAAAATAATGATGATGATGATGATAATAATAATAAAAAATTTTATCTGTGGGCACCTTACAGAACACAGTAAAAAACAAGCAGCACTGTATCAGACAGCAGAGCATCAAAACAAAGCAGGTAGACAATAAGAAGTTAACACAACAGATAAGTATAACATCATCATCTGCACCAAACTCAATGAAGCGTGGATCAGACTGAATATGCCAGTTTGAAAAGGTGCGTTTTGAGATGAGATTTGAAGGTTGAAAGAGAGTCAGTCTTGTGACTGTCTTGTGGGAGAGAGGTCCATAGGCGGGGGGCAGAATGACTGAAGGTTCTAGACCCCATGGTAGTCAAGCGGGCCAAAGGTGCAGTGAGTTAGAGAGCAGAAGAGGATCTGAGAGTGTGGGAGGGCGTGTGGATATGAAGGAGTTCAGAAAGATACGAAGGAGCTAGGTTACTAAGGGACTTAAAGGGGAGGACAAGACCAGACCGGATCTGTCAAGGCCTGGGTTAACAACGGCCTCCATTGATGCTGCGCCCAGTTTCCATCAGTACGATGGAAACTGTAAAATCCACTGTGGTTACCCCTGAGAAACAGGAAACAAGCTGAAAGACAAACAAGAAGATCTGCATATGTAGGGGAGCTTGTATTTGGACATAAATGAAAAACCCTGAGAGAAGTTTTTTTTTTTCTTCCAGTTTCATCATGAACTGGATTTGTGTTCGAGTGTGTGAACGGTATAATCTGAATATCATGAAATCAAAGCTTGACAATTTCACATAACTTCTCAAGGTGTTACGAAGTGTTATAGAGTGTTCTTAATCCAAGATCATTTCTTCTTCATCTAACTTGGCATTAGTCACAGAAGGTGGTGGTGACTACTGTAATAAGTGGCTGTAGCACACACAAGACGGTGTGTCCTCACAGGACATGATATACACATCTGCTACTAACAGCAGTCTCACCAGGAAGCTCATTTGCATAGAGAGGACACTTCTTATTTGAAGGACATGCTTCAGTGCTCATGAAACCTTTATAACTCTGCAAGTCCAAAGCAAAGCCACCAACACTTGTTCATTGTGACAGCAAAGGTAAAAACCATGTGTTGGAGCAGCATTTTCATCCTGACATGTGCTGCCTTTATTCAAGGTAAGACCGGCAGAGATGATTCACTGTCTTCCTTGTTTTCCTCATCTCAACTTTTCCTCTCCTGAAAGAACTTTCTCTGATCTCACCAGTTTGTGTTTCCCCACCTGCACATTGTTTCTACCAAGTCCCTGTTTGTGTTTTACACTGTTGAGTTTCAGTTAAAACAACACCTGAAAAAAGGAATTCTATGTGTTTATGTGATGTAATGAGTAACACATCTGTCCTTTCACAGAGATTTCCAGATGTACATGTGAGACAATGAAGGCCTTCACTTTCAGTCTGTTTGTGTGTTTCTGTTTTCAGGATCAAGCAGTCAGGTCACTGTGACTCAGACTCCTTCAATGAAAGCTGCCAATGTAGGAGAATCAGTCAGTCTGGCATGCAAACTGAGTCAACCTGATAATAATGTTTGGGGTAGTGACAGCAGACCCTGTTTCTGGTGGTACCAACAGAAACCTGGAGAATCTCCTAAACTCCTCATTTATTACGCAAACACTCTTCAGTCAGGAACTCCATCGAGGTTTAGTGGCAGTGGGTCTGGGACTGACTTCACCCTGACCATCAGTGGAGTCCAGGCTGAGGATACAGCAGTTTACTACTGTCAGAGTGAACACAATATCAATAGTCAGTATGTGTTCACACGGTGATAGAGAGCCGTACAAAAACCTCCCTCTGTGTCACAGTGACTGATCTGCCAGCTGGGACATACGGTAAGCTCTATAACAACAACATCACCATTAATAACAATAATGACAATAATAATAGTAATAATAATAATAACAATATTAACAAAAATATAATTGTAGTAATATGTTGTTCTTGGTCTTCTTCTAATATATGGTATTAGTTGCATTGTCTATTTTTCTATTCTATCATTGTTATTGCATTACTGCTTTCATACATATAAAAAATATTAAACATTCTTTTCAAATTTGTCAGTTTTGTCAGTGTTTCTCTTTTGTTGTCCTCACATCTGTATACATCCTATGATCACAAAAAAAGTACCATTTCAATAAAATAGAAAGTAAATCCTACATGACATGAAAGTGTGAGATTTACTTTGAAACATTACTGAATCCCCCAACCTCTGAAACTAGAGTTTAGCCTCCTCAGAAAATGGACAAAATAAATGTGGTCATCCATTGATAAAAGTCGGTGCTTCACACAATATGTTTAGAAAACGGCTGATTTCAGAGTTTTCAGTCACGTTGCCTTGTTGTTTGAGAGCAATGTAAAGAATCATGATTTTAACCAAATATAACCTGATGCACCAACATGTTTAATGATGTGTTCACCTACATGGTGCAATAATTAAAATCAATCGATCATTAATGGTGTGATTACCAGCTTCTTTAAATAAATTAACATAAAACTGCCACAACAAGTATGTAAGTAAGAATTTGCCACTTGAAATATTTTCGTTGGTTTTGTGTACAAAATAATCTCCTATTGACATGTCGAGTGGATTTTTTTTCTATCAAGTTATATATTTATTTAGTGGTGATTATAAAACGTATGATCAAATTCAAAATTAAAATAATTCCTTGAAAAGTTACAAATTAGAATATAATTTGTTCAGTTTTGAAAGCAGAAGTTTTACTTAACAACATTGAGAATTTGCTGCCCAAATATCTTTTCAAAATATCATCCTGACATTTATTTAAAGTTTAATAAAAGCAGTCATATTTTAGAATGACCTAATTTTTCTTTTGGTTTTTATCATTTGTCAATGTTGTGTCCAATTTTAACATTTCTGGTGTTAAAACTATTTGGTTGTATGTGTAGTGAGAAAGAGTCTCAATCCCAAGGGAAATGTTTTTTGGAGGAAACAGAAAACACTGGAAATAATTGACAATAACAATAACAATAACAATAATAATAATAATAATAATAATAATAATAATAATAATAATAATAATAACAATAATAATAATAATAATGGGGGTATGGGGTACCGGGACAGTTGCTACAAGCCATCCGGTCCTTGTTTAACCAAAGTGAGAGCTGTGTCTGCGTTCTCGGCACAAAGTCAAACACGTTTTCAGTGGGTGTCGGACTCCGCCAAGGTTGTCCCTTGTCTCCGATTCTGTTTGTGATATTCATGGACAAGATCTCAAGGCGCAGCCAAGGTGAGGAGTGTGTCCGTTTTAGAAACCTCAGAATTGCGTCTCTGCTCTTAGCAGATGATGTGGTTTTGTTGGCTTCATCAGAACGTGACCTCCAGCGAGCACTGGGGCGGTTTGCAGCGGAGCGTGAAATGGCCGGGATGAGAGTCAGCACCTCCAAGTCTGAGGCCATGGTCCTCTACCGGAAAATGGTGGATTGCTCCCTCCGGGTTGTGGATGAGGTGTTGCCTCAAGTGAAAGGGTTCAAGTATCTCGGGGTCTTGTTCATGACTGAGGGTAGGATGGAGCGGGAGATTGACAGGCGGATTGGTGCAACATCAGCAGTAATGCGGAAGTCGTACCGAACCGTTTTGGTGAAGAAGGAGCTGAGCCGGAAGGCAAAGCTCTCAATTTACCAGTCAATCTTCGTTCCAACCCTCACCTATGGTCATGAGCTTTGGGTAGTGACCGAAAGGGTGAGATCGTGGATACAGAATGAGTGTCCTCCGTAGGGTGTCTGGGCTCAGCCTTAGAGATAGGGTGAGGAGCTCGGACATCCGGAGGGAGCTCAGAGTAGAGCCGCTGCTCCTTCGCGTCGAAATGAGCCAGTGGAGGTGGTTCAGGCATCTGATTAGGATGCCTCCTGGGCGCCTTCCTTTGGAGGTTTACTGGGTACGGCCAACTGGGAGGAGATCTCGGGGTAGACCCAGAACTCGCTGGAGGGACTACATGTCCAATCTGGCCTGGGAACGCCTTGGAAACCCCAGGAGGAGCTGGATGGCGTTGCTGGGGAGAGAGACGTCTGGAGTGTACTGTACTTCAGATGAGTTCACTGACCACACATCTTCAGCCAAACACAGGAGGAATGGTCAGTGAGCTCAGCAGCTGTAGTGTTGGTCTGAAAGAAAACCTGTGTACACACAGCTCTTCATGACACATGGTTGAGTGCCACAGTCGTACGATCTGAATCTCCAACTATATAATAACCTCCTCCCTCCCTCCCGACCCATTTCCCCAGTCTCACACAATCCTCTCCCCCTTCCTCAGCTGTTGAGGGTCAATCAGGGCCTGATGAGGTCTGGCCCCGTGATCAGCCATTAGAGGAAGGTGAGGAAGAGGAGGAGTCCGCTTTAGTTGAGTACAATGACCCCTGTACAGAGGAGGACCCTCCCTGGGCTCCAACAACCTACCTTGAGAAAGGTAGAGGATTTACGAAGAGACTGATTCTAAAACCAGATGCTAACCATCAGCACAACATATGGACCAAGCGAGACAACAGCTGGGATGAGAGTAAAGAACAAAAGAAGATGAACATCGTAATTTCGATGCTTAAAGCAGCCAATATGTCAACACCATGTCATCATTACGAGATTAGATCTTATCCAGCACAAAAGACATGGAATTGTTATTATTGTGTTTTTTCTCATTATTATTGTTGTTAATAAATATAGTGTTGGCAGTGTTGGTGGTGGTAATAGTAATCACAGTAGAACTAGTAGTAACAGACCTAAAGATGTGATTATTATCACAGTCTATTTTCTTTATTAGTGGGAGTAGTGGTCACAGCAGTAGTTATAATGGTAGTGTCTCTCGTAGGAGCAGCGATAGCTGTGTTTGTAGTACTTAGCTTTAATAGTACTAATAATTAGTAATAATAGTGGTAGTATAAGCACTGTGAATATTACTTGTACTACAAGTTGTTAATGTTATTGTTGGTTTACTGTTAACCAGCAGCGTGCTTAGCTGCGTGTTTGTCTCCCTCTAGTGGTGGCCATCTATGACTACATGGCTGATCAGGAGGACGAGTTGTCCTTCCAAGAGGAGCCATTATCTGTGTAATCAAGAAAAACGAGGATGGCTGGTATGAAGGTGTGATGAACGCCACCACAGGCCTGTTTCCAGGAAGCTACGTTGAGGCCATCACGCACTACGCTGACTAAGGGGGAGGGGGGGTGTCTTTCTGTCTCCAGCTCACTTTTCACTTTATCTTCCTTTTTCTGGAGTTTCCACTTTTCTGTCCTCACGCTGTCGACTGCTCTTTTTCTCCTCCTCTCTTTCATTACCGTCACGTCTCTTTCTCACTTTGTGCCTTGCTGTCTCGGTCTTCACCCACTCCCAGACTCACCTTGACCCCTCATCTTTGCTTGTGACCCTCCCAGCCTGGTGTAAAACAACCAAAAGTATCTGTATTTCATGGGGATGCACTTGTCATCACAGCCTTGACTAGAAGTGTTGCCTCTCTTGTCCTGCGGGGACCAAAAAGAAGAAGGTCTGTGTTAGTTAGTAGTGAGAAGTAGTGAAAAGGCTGGTGGATATGAGGCCTGCCAGTGTTGTGTTAGCCAAGCCATCATTACACAAGTCATAGTATTTGTATTGTTTCCCTCAACCATCGTTTATCAGTTAGATTATTTTTTTGCTGGAGGTGTTACTGAGTCATCAGTAGGACACCTTCCTACCAAACTTCCAAGCCCTACCCCATCCCTCCAACCTCCACCTTAACCAAACCACCCACACACAGACGTGTCCTTCTCAACAGCCCTCGATGCAGCAGCGTAACCATGGAGAATAAACCCAGCTCTCTTCCTGCTGCGGAAAACCTCATCTTCCTCTGATCAGAGGGGTGAGAATACCACACATATGGGGGGATGGGGGGTGCGGGTGGATTGATGACTCTTTTAAGACAGATGAGAGGAGGGAACAGGAAGACACCAGGAGAGAGACTTTGGCACCAGTGATGTCTTATCTCACCAAACTAGCAGAAAGCAAACAGCAATGGAACGACAGCAGATTAAGGAGCGACATGAACTCTCTTCCTCTGTGTAGCAGATGAAGGAAGTTCAAGTCCTGTTTGCCTCTGTACTTCCTGTCTGTCTGAGCAAAGAGAGAGTGGTTATGGCTCAGGTGGACAGTCGCTCTGTGATGCGATGCTTTTGTCCCTGGCAGCAGAACATGTTGCTTGTGTCACAAATCATTGTGTGTGAAACGTGTGAGTCAAGCCTTGCTTCCTGCGGTTGGAGGGTCATGGTGGACATGACCTTGGTGTTTTCTACATTTTTCAAAGACGCATGTGGAATATATCTCTGTTAAAAGAGTTGTGAGTACACATTTTAATGTGAGCACAAAAACATACACTACACTATGCACTTATGTGTTCCGGATGTGCTGGAAAGTCCGACATTTCAACTTCTTACTGGATAAATGGGGTCGTTTGGTCCTTTAAGGTGAAGTGTGAAACTCAGAGGGTTTCTTTTCAGTCTGTAGGTCACCAAGAGGCACTTATTAGAGCTCAGCAAGGCTGATTAGCATAATAGTACACAGCATTATTCACAATGTCTTCTCTTAAATACATCTACTACTACTTTCGGCTGCTCCCGTTAGGGGTCGCCACAGCGGATCATCCGTTTCCATTTCTTCCTGTCTTCTGCGTCTTCCTCTGTCACACCAGCCACCTGCATGTCCTCCCTCACCACATCCATAAACCTCCTCTTTGGCCTTCCTCTTCTCCTCTTCCCTGGCAGCTCCATATTCAGCGTCCTTCTCCCAATATACCCAGCATCTCTCCTCCACACATGTCCAAGCCATCTCAATCTTGTCTCTCTTGCTTTGTCTCCAAACCGTCCAACCTGAGCGGTCCCTCTAATATAATCGTTCCTAATCCTGTCCTTCTTCGTCACTCCCTGTGAAAATCTTAGCATCTTCAACTCTGCCACCTCCAGCTCCACCTCCTGTCTTTTCGTCAGTGCCACTGTCTCCAAACCATATAACATAGCTGGTCTCACAACCATCTTGTAAACTTTCCCTTTAACTCTTGCTGATACCCTTCTGTCGCAAATCACTCCTGACACACTTCTCCACCCACTCCACCCTGCCTGCACTCTCTTTTTCACCTCTCTACTGCACTCCCCGTTACTTTGGACAGTTGACCCCAAGTATTTAAACTCAGATGCCTTTGTCACCTCCACTCCTTGCATCCTGACCATTCCACTGTCCTCTCTCTCATTCACGCATAGGTATTCCGTCTTGCTCCTACTGACTTTCATTCCTCTTCTCTCCAGTGCATACCTCCACCTCTCCAGGCTCTCCTCAACCTGCAGCTTACTCTCGCTACAGATCACAATGTCATCCGCGAACATCATTGTCCATGGAGACTCCTGCCTGATCTTGTCCATCAACCTGTCCATCACCATTGCAAACAAGAAAGGGCTAAGAGCCGATCCTTGATGTAATCCCACCTCCACCTTGAACCCATCTGTCATTCCAACCGCACACCTCACCATTGTCACACTTCCCTCATACGTATCCTGCACCACTCCTACATACTTCTCTGCAACTCCTGACTTCCTCATACAATACCACACCTCCTCTCTCGGCACTCTGTCATATGCTTTCTCTAAATCTACAAAGACACAATGCAACTCTTTCTGGCCTTCTCTCTCCTTGTCAATCAACATTCTCAAAGCAAACATCACATCTGTGGTGCTCTTTCGTGGCATGAAACCATACTGCTGCTCGCTGATCATCACCTCTCCTCTTAACCTAGCTTCTATTACTCTTTCCCATATCTTCATGCTGTGGCTGATCAACTTTATACCTCTGCACATCGCCCTTGTTCTTGAAAATCGGTACCAGTATGCTTCTTCTCCACTCCTCAGGCATCCTCTCACTTTCCAGGATTGTGTTAAACAATCTAGTTAAAAACTCCACTGCCATCTCTCCTAAACACCTCCATGCCTCCACAGGTATGTCATCAGGACCAACTGCCTTTCCACTCTTCATCCTCTTCATTGCTGCCCTCACTTCCTCCTTGCTAATCTGCTGAACTTCCTGATTCACTATCCCTACATCATCCAACCTTCTCTCTCTCTCTTATTTTCTTCATTCATCAGCCCCTCAAAGTACTCCTTCCACCTTCTCAGCACACTCTCCTCGCTTGTCAGCACATTTCCATCTCTATCCTTGATCGCCCTAACTTGCTGCACATCCTTTGCAGCTCGGTCCCTCTGTCTAGCCAATCGGTACAAGTCCTTTTCTCCTTCCTTAGTGTCTAATCTGTCATACAACTCACCATACGCCTTTTCCTTTGCCTTTGCCACCTCTCTCTTCACTTTACGCTGCATCTCCTTGTACTCCTGTCTACTTTCTTCATCTCTCTTACTATCCCACTTCTTCTTTGCCAACCTTTTCCTCTGTATAATTTGCTGTACTTCCTCATTCCACCACCAAGTCGCCTTGTCTTCCTTCCTCTGTCCTGATGACACACCAAGTACCTTCCTAGCTGTCTCCCTCACTATTTCTGCAGTGGTTTTCCAGCCATCTGGCAACTCTTCACTACCACCCAGTGCCTGCCTTAACTCCTGCCTTGACTCCACACAACAGTCTTCCTTCTTCAACTTCCACCATTTGATCTTCGGCTGTGTCTTCACTCGCTTCCTCTTCTTGGTCTCCAAAGTCATCCTACAGACCACCATCCGATGCTGCCTAGCTACGTTCTCCCCTGTCACCACCTTGCAGTCTCCAATCCCTTTTAGATGGCGCCTTCTCCATAAGATATAGTCCACCTGTGTGCACTTTCCTCCACTCTTGTACGTCACCCTGTGTTCCTCCCTCTTCTAAAAATATGTATTCACCACAGCCATTTCCATCCTTTTCGCAAAACCCACCACCATCTGTCCTTCCACATTTCTCTTCTTGACTCCATACCTTCCCATCACCTCCTCATCACCTCTGTTCCCTTCACCAACATGTCCATTGAAGTCGGCTCCAATCACCACTCTCTCCTCCTTGGGTACCCTCTCCACCATGTCGTCCAACTCACTCCAGAATTCTTCTTTTTCATCCAACTCACACCCAACTTGCGGGGCATATGCGCTGATAACATTCAGCAATAAACCTTCAATTTCCAGCTTCATACTCATCACTCTGTCTGACACTTTCTTCACCTCCAGCACACTCTTGACATACTCTTCCTTCAGAATGACCCCTACCCCATTACTCCTCCCATTCACACCGTGGTAGAAGAGTTTGAACCCACCTGCCTACCTTTCTTCTTTCCATCATGTCAGCCAGCTCTCTCCCTTTACCAGTCATAGTGCCAACATTCAAAGTTCCAACTCTCACCTCCACATGCCTACCCTTCCTCCTCTCTAGCTGCCTCTGGACATGCTTTCCCCCTCTCCTTCTCCTTCGCCCAACAGTAGCATAGTTTCCACCGACACCCTGCTGGTTAACAGTACCGGTGGCGGTCGTTGGTAACCCGGGCCTCGACTGATCCGGTATGTAAGTCTTATTTATGATCCGCATATTTGATTTGGCAAAGATTTTACGCCGGATGCCCTTCCTGACGCAACCCTCCCCATTTGTCCGGGCTTGGGACCGGCACTAAGGATGCACTGGCTTGTGCATCCTCAGTGGCTGGGTTTTCTCTTAAATACATATAATTTTGATTTTCAACATTGAATGGTCTCAAACTTTATGAAAAATAAAAACTGTGTGTTAAATGGCCAAACACAAGTTTGAAATATTAATTTACAACACAGCTGATACATTTCTTTGGTAATGGGCCAGTTTACATTGCCAAATATTACTGACATAATGCCAGCCATATTAACGTCAGTCTCTTGTGGGTGTCCATATTTGTCCCCTGTTATTTCCAGTCTGGCCACTGGGAGGTGCAGCACTTCTTTTTGTGACCAACCAGCTAGAATTTCTGACGTCAGACATCAAGTGGAACACAACTTAACTGTTTCAACACAGTTTAGAAACAAAAAAGTACCATGATGCAACAGCACGTGTGTCCATGCCCCTGTCTTAGACTTACACTGACTTAGACTTAGACTATCTTAGACTTAGACTGAAATGGATGATCCGCAGTGACGACCCCTAACAGGAGCAGCCGAAAGTAGTAGCAGTAGTAGTAGTAGTAGCAGTAGTAGTAGTAGTAGTAGTAGCCGTAGTAGTAGTAGCTGTAGTAGTAGCCGTAGTAGTAGTAGTAGTAGTAGTATTAGTAGCAGTAGCAGTAGTAGCAGTAGTAGTAGTAGTAATAGTAGTAGCCGTAGTAGTAGTACTAGCAGCAGTAGTAGTAGTAGTGGTAGTAGTAGTAGTAGTAGTAGTTGTATTAGTAGCAGTAGCAGTAGTAGTAGTAGTAGTAATAGCAGTAGAAGTAGTAGTAGTAGTAGTAGTAGTAGACTGTAGCTTCAGTTAGCACCCAGTCTTGTTCTCGCCTGTTTGTTTCTTATTGGTGCACAGATCTTCTCAGACAATACTTGATTTGGGATTAAGTTCATCTCTGGACACAACAATCAGGAATGTTAGACAATAGCAACTGATTTCAGGGAGGTTATTTGAAACTCCCGTCCAGAGGGTTACTGGTTGTGTCAGGGAGGGTATCCAGCGTGAATTTTGTCAAATCGTTTTGCTGATAAAAAAAGAGCAAAATAAATAAGTAAATAAATAAATAAATTATGATGATGATGATGATAATAATAACAATAAAACATTTTATCTGTGGGCACCTTACAGAACACAGTAAAAAACAAGCAGCACTGTATCAGACAGCAGAGCATCAAAACAAAGCAGGTAGACAATAAGAAGTTAACACAACAGATAAGTATAACATCATCATCTGCACCAAACTCAATGAAGCGTGGATCAGACTGAATATGCCAGTTTGAAAAGGTGCGTTTTGAGATGAGATTTGAAGGTTGAAAGAGAGTCAGTCTTGTGACTGTCTTGTGGGAGAGAGGTCCATAGGCGGGGGGCAGAATGACTGAAGGCTCTAGACCCCATGGTAGTCAAGCGGGCCAAAGGTGCAGTGAGTTAGAGAGCAGAAGAGGATCTGAGAGTGTGGGAGGGCGTGTGGATATGAAGGAGTACAGAAAGATACGAAGGAGCTAGGTTATTAAGGGACTTAAAGGTGAGGACAAGACCAGACCGGATCTGTCAAGGCCTGGGTTAACAACGGCCTCCATTGGTGCTGCGCCCAGTTTCCATCAGTACGATGGAAACTGTAAAATCCACTGTGGTGACCCCTGAGAAACAGGAAACAAGCTGAAAGACAAACAAGAAGATCTGCATATGTAGGGGAGCTTGTATTTGGACATAAATGAAAAACCCTGAGAGAAGTTTTTTTTTTTCTTCCAGTTTCATCATGAACTGGATTTGTGTTCCAGTGTGTGAACGGTATAATCTGAATATCATAAAATCAAAGCATGACAATTTCACATAACTTCTCAAGGTGTTACGAAGTGTTATAGAGTGTTCTTAATCCAAGATCATTTCTTCTTCATCTAACTTGGCATTAGTCACAGAAGGTGGTGGTGACTACTGTAATAAGTGGCTGGAGCACACACAAGACGGTGTGTCCTCACAGGACATGATATACACATCTGCTACTAACAGCAGTCTCACCAGGAAGCTCATTTGCATAGAGAGGACCCTTCTTGTTTGAAGGACATGCTTCAGTGCTCATGAAACCTTTATAACTCTGCAAGTCCAAAGCAAAGCCACCAACACTTGTTCATTGTGACAGCAAAGGTAAAAACCATGTGTTGGAGCAGCATTTTCATCCTGACATGTGCTGCCTTTATTCAAGGTAAGACCGGCAGAGATGATTCACTGTCTTCCTTGTTTTCCTCATCTCAACTTTTCCTCTCCTGAAAGAACTTTCTCTGATCTCACCAGTTTGTGTTTCCCCACCTGCACATTGTTTCTACCAAGTCCCTGTTTGTGTTTTACACTGTTGAGTTTCAGTTAAAACAACACCTGAAAAAAGGAATTCTATGTGTTTATGTGATGTAATGAGTAACACATCTGTCCTTTCACAGAGATTTCCAGATGTACATGTGAGACAATGAAGGCCTTCACTTTCAGTCTGTTTGTGTGTTTCTGTTTTCAGGATCAAGCAGTCAGGTCACTGTGACTCAGACTCCTTCAATGAAAGCTGCCAATGTAGGAGAATCAGTCAGTCTGGCATGCAAACTGAGTCAACCTCCTCATATTCATGAGGGCAATCCACTTATCTCCTGGTACCAACAGAAACCTGGAGAAACTCCTAAACTCTTCATTTATTACGCAAACACTCTTCAGTCAGGAACTCCATCGAGGTTTAGTGGCAGTGGGTTTGGGACTGACTTCACCCTGACCATCAGTGGAGTCCAGGCTGAGGATACAGCAGTTTACTACTGTCTGAGTCAACACAATATCAATAGTCAGTATGTGTTCACACGGTGATAGAGAGCCGTACAAAAACCTCCCTCTGTTTCACAGTGACTGATCTGCCAGCTGGGACATACGGTAAGCTCTATAACAACAACATCACCATTAATAACAGTAATGATAATAACAATAATGATAATAATAATAATAGCAATAGTAATAATAATAATAATAATAATGATAATAATAGTAATAATAATAATTATAATAATAAACATATAATTGTACTAATAGGTTGTTCTTGGTCTTCTTCTAATATATGGTATTAGTTGCATTGTCTATTTTTCTATTCTATTATTGTTATTGTATTACTGGTTTCATACTAATGCACAAATAAAAAAAATATTAAATATTCTTTTCAAATTTGTCAGTTTTGTCAGTGTTTCTCTTTTGTTGTCCTCACATCTGTATACATCCTATGATCACACAAAAAGTACCATTTCAATAAAATGGAAAGTAAATCCTACATGACATGAAAGTGTGAGATTTACTTTGAACAATTACTGAATCCCCCAACCTCTGAAACCAGAGTTTAGCCTCCTCAGAAAATGGACAAAATAAATGTGGTCATCCATTGATAAAAGTCGGTGCTTCACACAATATGTTTAGAAAACTGCTGATTTCAGAGTTTTCAGTCACGTTGCCTTGTTGTTTGAGAGCAATGGAAAGAATCATGATTTTAACCAAATATAACCTGATGCACCAACATGTTTAATGATGTGTTCACCTACATGGTGCAATAATTAAAATCAGTTGATCATTAATGGTGTGATTATTACCTTCTTTAAATAAATTAACATAAAACTGCCACAAGTATGTAAGTAAGAATTTGCCACTGAAAATATTTTCGTTGGTTTTGTGTACAAAATAATCTCCTATTGACATGTCGAGTGGATTTTTTTTCTATCAAGTTATATATTTATTTAGTGGTAATTATAAAACGTATAATCAATCTCAAAATTAAAATAATTCCTGGAAAAGTTAGAAATTGGAATATATTTTGTTCAGTTTTGAAAGCAGAAGTTTTACTTAACAACATTGATAATTTGTTGCCCAAATATCTTTTCAAAATATCATCCTGACATTTATTTAAAGTTTAATAAAAGCACTCATATTTTAGAATGACCTAATTTTTCTTTTTCTTTTGGTTTTTATCATTTGTCAATGTTGTGTCCAATTTTAACATTTCTGGTGTTAAAACTATTTGGTTGTATGTGTAGTGAGAAAGAGTCTCAATCCCAAGGGAAATGTTTTTTGGAGGAAACAGAAAACACTGGAAATAATTAATAATAACAATAATAATAACAATAATAACAATAATAATAATAATAATAATAATAATGGGGGTATGGGGTACCGGGATAGTTGCTACAAGCCATCCGGTCCTTGTATAACCAAAGTGAGAGCTGTGTCTGCATTCTCGGCACAAAGTCAAACACATTTTCAGTGGGTGTCGGACTCCGCCAAGGTTGTCCCTTGTCTCCGATTCTGTTTGTGATATTCATGGACAAGATCTCAAGCGCCGCCAAGGTAAGAAGTGTGTCCGTTTTGGGAACCTCAGAATTGCGTCTCTGCTCTTAGCAGATGATGTGGTTTTGTTGGCTTCATCAGAACGTGACCTCCAGCGAGCACTGGGGCGGTTTGCAGCGGAGTGGGAAATGGCCGGGATGAGAGTCAGCACCTCCAAGTCTGAGGCCATGGTCCTCTACCGGAAAATGGTGGATTGCCCCCTCCGGGTTGTGAATGAGTTGTTGCCTTAAGTGACAGGGTTCAAGTATCTCGGGGTCTTGTTCACGAGTGAGGGTAGGACGGAGCAGGAGATTTACAGGCGGATTGGTGCAGCATCAGCTGTAATGCGGAAGTCGTACCGAACCGTTTTGGTGAAGAAGGAGCTGAGCCGGAAGGCAAAGCTCTCAATTTACCACTCAATCTTCGTTCCAACCCTCACCTATGGTCATGAACTTTGGGTAGTGACCTAAAGGGTGAGATCGTGGATACAGAATGAGTGTCCTCCGTAGGGTGTCTGGGCTCAGCCTTAGAGATAGGGTGAGGAGCTCGGACATCCGGAGGGAGCTCAGAGTAGAGCCGCTGCTCCTTCGCGTCGAAATGAGCCAGTGGAGGTGGTTCAGGCATCTGATTAGGATGCCTCCTGGGCGCCTTCCTTTGGAGGTTTACTGGGTACGGCCAACTGGGAGGAGATCTCGGGGTAGACCCAGAACTCGCTGGAGGGACTACATGTCCAATCTGGCCTGGGAACGCCTTGGAAACCCCAGGAGGAGCTGGAGGGCGTTGCTGGGGAGAGAGACGTCTGGAGTGTACTGTACTTCAGATGAGTTCACTGACCACACACCTTCAGCCAAACACAGGAGGAATGGTCAGTGAGCTCAGCAGCTGTAGTGTTGGTCTGAAAGAAAACCTGTGTACACACAGCTCTTCACGACACATGGTTGAGTGCCACAGTCGTACGATCTGAATCTCCAGCTATATAATAACCTCCTCCCTCCCTCCCGACCCATTTTCCCAGTCTCACACGATCCTCTCCCCCTTCCTCAGCTGTTGAGGGTCAATCAGGGCCTGATGAGGTCTGGCCCCGTGATCAGCCATTAGAGGAAGGTGAGGAAGAGGAGGAGTCCGCTTTAGTTGAGTACA
Source organism: Lampris incognitus (assembly GCF_029633865.1). Lineage (NCBI taxonomy): Eukaryota > Metazoa > Chordata > Actinopteri > Lampriformes > Lampridae > Lampris > Lampris incognitus. The sequence continues at coordinate 54,019,632 of NC_079221.1, read as the reverse complement.
ATGACCCCTGTACAGAGGAGGACCCTCCCTGGGCTCCAACAACCTACCTTGAGAAAGGTAGAGGATTTACGAAGAGACTGATTCTAAAACCAGATGCTAACCATCAGCACAACATATGGACCAAGCGAGACAACAGCTGGGATGAGAGTAAAGAACAAAAGAAGATGAACATCGCAATTTCGATGCTTAAAGCAGCCAATATGTCAACACCATGTCATCATTACGAGATTAGATCTTATCCAGCACAAAAGACATGGAATTGTTATTATTGTGTTTTTTCTCATTATTATTGTTGTTAATAAATATAGTGTTGGCAGTGTTGGTGGTGGTAATAGTAATCACAGTAGAACTAGTAGTAACAGACCTAAAGATGTGATTATTATCACAGTCTATTTTCTTTATTAGTGGGAGTAGTGGTCACAGCAGTAGTTATAATGGTAGTGTCTCTCGTAGGAGCAGTGATAGCTGTGTTTGTAGTACTTAGCTTTAATAGTACTAATAATTAGTAATAATAGTGGTAATATAAGCACTGTGAATATTACTTGTACTACAAGTTGTTAATGTTATTGTTGGTTTACTGTTAACCAGCAGCGTGCTTAACTGCGTGTTTGTCTCCCTCTAGTGGTGGCCATCTATGACTACATGGCTGATCAGGAGGACGAGTTGTCCTTCCAAGAGGAGCCATTATCTGTGTAATCAAGAAAAACGAGGATGGCTGGTATGAAGGTGTGATGAACGCCACCACAGGCCTGTTTCCAGGAAGCTACGTTGAGGCCATCATGCACTACGCTGACTAAGGGGGAGGGGGGGTGTCTTTCTGTCTCCAGCTCACTTTTCACTTTATCTTCCTTTTTCTGGAGTTTCCACTTTTCTGTCCTCACGCTGTCGACTGCTCTTTTTCTCCTCCTCTCTTTCATTACCGTCACGTCTCTTTCTCACTTTGTGCCTTGCTGTCTCGGTCTTCACCCGCTCCCAGACTCACCTTGACCCCTCATCTTTGCTTGTGACCCTCCCAGCCTGGTGTAAAACAACCAAAAGTATCTGTATTTCATGGGGATGCACTTGTCATCACAGCCTTGACTAGAAGTGTTGCCTCTCTTGTCCTGCGGGGACCAAAAAGAAGAAGGTCTGTGTTAGTTAGTAGTGAGAAGTAGTGAAAAGGCTGGTGGATATGAGGCCTGCCAGTGCTGTGTTAGCCAAGCCATCATTACACAAGTCATAGTATTTGTATTGTTTCCCCCAACCATCGTTTATCAGTTAGATTATTTTTTTGCTGGAGGTGTTACTGAATCATCAGTAGGACACCTTCCTACCAAACTTCCAAGCCCTATGCCTCTGCTGATTGTCATCCTTGGTAAACATCTTGAGGTCATCGATGTAGAACAGATGGGTCAGTTTGCCTTTCTGTGATTTGTACCCATAGCTGCTGTTGTTCAGTAGACTGCTGAGTGTTGCTAGTACAAGGCAAAAGAGCAGTGGTGATAGTGAGTCCCCTTGGAAGATTCCACTTCTGATGTTGATCGGTCTCGATGTTAACCACCCCTCTGCATGATGGAGATTCAGGGTGGTCTTCCAGGTCTTCATGCTCTCCGTGATGAATTTGACAGTTGTTGGGCAGACTCTGTGGATCTTGAGGCTCTTCTCTATCCAGGAGTGTGGCATGCTGTCAAATGCCTTCCTGTAGTCAATCCAAGCTGCTGACAAGTTCTTTTCCTTCGATTTGACCTCTTACAATATGGCTTTATTGAGGAGTACCTAATATTATCATTATCATTATTTTTATTGTAATTATTATTATTAGTATTAGTATTGCTGTTATTATTATTATTGTAATTGTTGTTATTATTATTATTAGTATTAGTATTGCTGTTATTATTATTATTATTGTAATTGTTATTATTATTATTAATAATATTAGTATTGCTGTTATTATTATTATTATTATTAGTATTAGTATTGCTGTTATTATTATTATTATTGTAATTGTTAGTATTATTAGTAGTAGTAGTAGTATTGCTGTTAATATTATTATTATGAGAAAAAGCGATGCTTGTAAGACCAACGTTGACAAGTTCTTTTTTTTTCGATTTGACCTCTTGCAATATGGCTTTATTGATGAGTAGCTATACTTCATCTTCGTCTTCTTGTTCTTCTTATTATGGACTGTGGGAGGAAACCGGAGCCTCCAGAGGAAACCCACGCAGACACGGGGAGAACATGCAAACTCCACACAGAGGACGACCCGGGGCGACCCACCAAGGTTGGACTACTCCGGGGCTCCAACCCAGGACCTTCTTGCTGTGCGGCGACCGTGCTAAACATTGCGACACCGTGCCACCTATTATTGTTATTGATATTGTTATGATTGGTATTATTGTTGTTGTTGTTGCCATATAAACCGACTTACGGCAAGTTGCAGATTTTTTCTCAGGTTTTGCAGTAATGACCAAACGGCAGCAGGATAAGCGGTTTGGATGATGGATGGGTGGATGGATGGATGGAAGTAGCTTTGGAATATAAGTCGCAGGAACAGTCAGATGAGTAAAAAAAAATCTAAAAACAGACAGTAACATTATGGTTCCTGTAATACACATTAATGTGGATGGGTGGAGTGGGTGGAGAAGAGTGTCAGGAGTGATGTGTGACAGCAGGGTACCAGCAAGAGTTAAAGGGAAGGTTTACAAGATGGTAGTGAGAACAGCTATGTTGTATGGTTTGGAGACAGTGGTACTGAAGTAAAGACAGGAGGTGGAGCTGGAGGTGGCAGAGGTGAAGATGATAAGATCTTCATTGGGAGTGATGAAGAAGGACAGGATTAGGAACGAGTATATTAGAGGGACCGTTCAGGTTGGACGGTTTGGAGACAAAGCAAGAGAGACAAGATTGAGATGGTTTGGACATGTGTGGAGGAGAGATGCTGGGTATACTGGGAGAAGGATGCTGAGTATGGAGGTGCCAGGGAAGAGGAGAAGAGGAAGGCCAAAGAGGAGGTTTATGGATGTGGTGAGGGAGGACATGCAGGTGGCTGGTGTGACAGAGGAAGATGTAGAAGACAGGAAGAGATGGAAACAGATGATCCACTGTGGCGCCCCCTAACGGGAGCAGCTGAAGATAGTAGTAGTAGTAGTAGTAGTAGTAGTGGTAGTAGCAGTAGTGGTATTAGTAGTGGTAGTATTGGTAGTAGTGGTAGTAGCAGTAGTAGTAGTAGTAGTGGTAGTAGCAGTAGCAGTAGTAGTGGTAGTAGTAGTAGTAGTAGTAGTGGTAGTAGCAGTAGTGGTATTAGTAGTGGTAGTATTGATAGTAGTGGTAGTAGCAGTAGCAGTAGTAGCAGTAGTAGTGGTAGTAGCAGTAGCAGTAGTAGTAGTAGTAGTAGTAGTATTAGTGGTAGTAGCAGTAGCAGTAGTAGTAGTAGTAGTGGTAGTAGCAGTAGTAGCAGTAGTACTGGTAGTAGTGGTAGTAGTGGTAGTAGCAGTAGTAGTGGTAGTGGTAGTAGTAGTGGTATTAGTATTAGTAGTGGTAATAGTGGTAGTAGTAGTGGTAGTAGCAGTAGCAGAAGTAGTAGTAGTAGTAGTAGTGGTAGTAGCAGTAGTGGTATTAGTAGTGGTAGTATTGATAGTAGTGGTAGTAGCAGTAGTAGTAGTAGTAGTAGTGGTAGTAGCAGTAGCAGTAGTAGTAGTAGTGGTAGTAGCAGTAGCAGTAGTAGTAGTAGTAGTGGTAGTAGCAGTAGTAGCAGTAGTACTGGTAGTAGTGGTAGTAGTGGTAGTAGCAGTAGTAGTGGTAGTGGTAGTAGTAGTGGTATTAGTATTAGTAGTGGTAATAGTGGTAGTAGTAGTGGTAGTAGCAGTAGCAGAAGTAGTAGTAGTAGTAGTAGTGGTAGTAGCAGTAGTGGTATTAGTAGTGGTAGTATTGATAGTAGTGGTAGTAGCAGTAGTAGTAGTAGTAGTAGTGGTAGTAGCAGTAGCAGTAGTAGTAGTAGTAGTAGTGGTAGTAGCAGTAGTAGTAGTAGTAGTAGTAGTAGTAGTAGTAGTGGTAGTACCAGTAGTAGTGGTAGTGGTAGTAGTATTAGTAGTGGTAGTAGTGGTAGTAGCAGTAGCAGTAGTAGTGGTAGTGGTAGTGTAAGGGGTTGAAAATAGCCTCAATGAAAAGTTTAACTTAAAAACTATACCCCCCCTATTTTTTAGATTTAGATCTAACTTAGATACGTGATTGCAATGCAGTAAGGGTGTTTCTCCACCAAGCCAGTAGAGGGCGCTGTAGCGCTTCTGTGGATCCCCGGAGTCAAGCTACTCCCAGCTTCCTAAGCAGCTCAGAATAAACTGGTTCGAGCTGGAGTGAACATGGACTCATGCGTTTCTCTTCTATGATCCACAGGTACACTGCACCAACACATTAAGCGCTTGGTTGGTTCATGGGAAAGGTAACTAGATAGGTGACAGCAAGAGCTGCTAGTGTCCAATGTTTTGGGAATTGATTGATGTGCTGGTTTGGATGTGACGAACTCTACGCTGGTGGTTAGCCAGTCTAGGTTAGTTGCTGAAGTAATACTTGGGGTAGTATTGGTCGAGGATCAATGACCACACCGGGTTATAGAACTCAGGTTTAATCGTGTCCCAGTAGGCAGACATAATAACCATACATGGTAGTGGTGTAACCATAATAACAGTCCGGGTAGTACATAACACCTAGTGTAGTTCCAGTGTATATACATGGCGTTATATCACTACATCCCCCCTGTTAAGTTTTCAATTTTTACAGTATCAAAATACAAACATATTCAGAGCCCTCCTTTTGTGTGTGATTGTCTCTACTCATAGTCCTTGTAGTGAGCTGGTTTGGAAACAGCTCTTCCATATCTTGTGCGTACTGTCTTGTGTGTTTCACAGGTTTGGCTGGAAGAAGTTCCAGCTGCATGAGTGTCCCGTTGAGGTTCTGTGAAGCGGGTTCTTGCGCTCCTCAGTGCATGGGGGTGGTGAATTTCCCGCAGGTGGCTCCTGCCACGTCTGAGTTTGTTCCCATTTGATGTTTGCACAATGTAGCTCCTTATCTCATCGCACTTTTGTACGACGGTGGCTGGATACCAAGTCCCTTTTTCCTTGTTTAGGACAGATACGTGCTGTCCGGGACCGAGTGGAGGTAGTTCTCTGCCGCTGCTGCGGTCATGATGTTCCTTCATGTTTGCTGTTCTCTGCTCCAGGTAGAGTCGGTTTTCCTCCTTGCCTGGGTCCCCTCGACTCAGCAGCAGGGTGGTGACCGGCCTTCCGAAGATCAGTTCTGCTGGTGATGGTAGTTTACTGTCGATGGGTGTTGCTCTGACCTGTAGTAAGGCATTTTTTGTGCAACTGCCCGGCTGGACACAGGCATGGGCATTTCATCCACTAGAGGGAACTTAGAATATCTGTCCACAATCTGTAAATACTGATGTCCATCGATCTCGAATAGATCAGAAGCTAGGGATTGCCATGGTTTTGACGGTGTGTTGTGTGGGTTGAGAGGTTGCTTTGGATTTGCATCCTGATGTTCCACGCATACGCTACATGACCTGCAGACTCTTTCGATGTCATCGTTCATTCTGATCCAGTAGACACTTTCTCTCGCCAGTCGCCGTGTCTTTTCGATGCCCTGGTGTCCTACATGCAGCTGTTCGAGTATAGAATCAGTCATGGAGTCTGGGATGAGCCCCTGTCTGCCTTTGAATATGACTCCTGCTTCAACTGCGAGCTCATCTCTGAATGACCAGTACTCACGTAGTTGTCTTGGTAGAGCTTTGATGTTGTCTGGCCATCCCTGGTGGATCAGCTCTTTCAGTGCATTGAGTCTGGGGTCGCTGGTGGTTTCCGTGCGGAGTGCGTCCTGTTTCTCGGGAGAGAAGTTTATCATTGCAACAGTGAGCATCTCTGGATCCTCGACTTCTGCCTCTATTCCGTCAATGCGCTCGTCCAGCTCGACCTCAAGTGTCAGAGGTGTGCTTGGATCATAGTACTTCAGGCAGTCATGTTCGTTGATAACTGATTTCAGGTCCTCAAAGCTCTTTTGGTGGTCAGTGTCCCATGTCCAAGGCACGTCACTTTTCAGCAGCACCCTCAGTGTGTGTGCTTTGTCTGCGAACTTTGGGATGTAGGGTGACAGGTAGGTCAGCATCCCCAAGAATCTGCTCAGTTCATCTTTGTTCTGGGGTGTCGGCATTTTCTGGATGTCCCTGATTTTGGCTGGGTCAGGTTTGATACCTTTGTCTGTGTACAGGTTGCCAAAGAATGAGATGCTTGTCTGTTTGATTTTGCACTTGTCACTGTTGAACACAATAGCTGTCTTGGCTGCTCTCTCCATCAGGTTGGTCAGGTTCCTGTCATGCTCCTCTTCGCTTGCTCCGTAGACTGCGATATCATCGGCTATGCTGACGACACCGTCGAGCCCCTCCAGGATTTGGTCCATCTTTGCCTGGAAGAGATCTTGAGAGACACTCAGACCAAATGGCAAACGTTTCCAGCAGTATCTACCAAATGGAGTTCGGAATGTGGTTAGCAGTTGTGACTCTTCCTCTAGGTGTATTGACCAATATCCAGCTTTTGCGTCAAGTTTGCTGAATATTTTTGCATTTGCAAACTTCGGGTTCAGTTCCTCCACAGTAGGAATCTTGTGTGGGCATCTCCTAAGGCTGGCATTAAGCTTTTGGGGGTCTAAGCATATGCGAAGGGAACCGTCTTTCTTTGTGCTGTATGCCAGACTCGAGCACCAGTCTGTGTGCTGTTCTACTTTTCTTAACACATCTTGTTCGACTAGGTTATTCAGTTCATCTTTCAGTTTGTCTTTGATGTGAATGCTGCACTTACGTGGTGGGTCTATGGATGGTTCAGCATCCTTTTTCAGGAAGAGCTTGGCCTTTCCACTGAAGTTGCCAATTTTGTCAAACTGGTCTGGGTATGCTCTCTTTAGGTCTGCACTGTTAGATATGGTCATTTTGGGTTTTGTCTGTCTTGTGTTGGCTTTTTTCTGGTTTGCATGTCCTTTCTCGGTCACTGCATCTACATTGACAGTCACTAGGTTTAACAGTTCACATGTTGGCAGCCCAACTATGGCTGGCCCTGGTACGTCTACAACATAGAACTTTGCATTGATCCATTTGGATTCTTTGTACTGGCATGGAATGCCAATGGTGCCTAGGCAGGGGATGGCGTGACCACTGTATGCAGATAGCCTCCTGTTGGTTTTTTTCAGTCGTTTCTGGGTGCATGCATTTTCACCGTACATCTGCTTGAAGGTACGCAATGGGAGTGTGTTGCCTGACGCACCTGTGTCTATCTTCAGACGTAGTGTGTATCCACGACCAGGTAGGTCAGGTGGTGTCACCTTCAGGACTGTGTACGCCTCCTCTCTGGCCGACTTGCTGTCTATGCTATGCATGCACTTTTCACTGATAGTTATGGAGTGGAACTGTTTCTGGTAAGTACTTTCGTTCTCACTGTCTGTTTCACTGCTACTCTCTACAGCATGTATGCGAGTCCTGCTCTGTTGCTTTTTGCCTATATAAGTTTTGCGCTTGAGCTGTTAGTCTTGTGGTGTGTGGGACTTACTTCCCCCGCTCCTGCTCTGGCTGGAGTGTTCCTGGCGCTCTCGTTTGGCCTTCCTGCAGCACCGCTCCCATTGACCTTTTGCACCACACGCATTGCATTCATCATCATATGCAGGACATCGACGTGGTTTGTGGCTTCTCCCACAGTTACGACCTATGCGGTCCCTGTCCACAGCGTGGATTCTCTCATTGTGTGACAGGCTAAGTTTGTCTAACTGTTCATTGCCTGCTGTCAGGGCTTCATATTTTCGTCCCTCGGCCAGAACCTCTGCTAAGGAACATCCTTTTGGTTTGCTGTATAGATCATTCCTCAGGGCATCATGGGGAGTGCTCGCAATAATAAGCTCAATCATACGCTCGTTAAGCTCTTCGTCTGAAAACTGACATTTCTGTGCTAGTGTTCTGGCTCTGGTCACAAAATCATCAATATTCTCATGTGGTTTCTGTCTGTGTTGCATCAGTTGCAGTCTATGGATTCTGAAATTTACGTTCAACTTTAGCTGTTTTTCAAAGAAGTCCCATAGTTTGGCAGGCTTTTTCTTTTCATCATCAGTGAGACCACTGGCGTTCAGTCTTTTTAATCCTTCATCTCCGATTCCACGACATATTTTCCTAGCTTGTTTAGCTGCGCCATTTATTTCTATCCTGTCTATCAAAAGTTATATTCTAAATGATATTTTAACTATCCTGTCAATCAAAAGTTATATTCTATATTATATTATAACTATCCTGTCTATCAAAAGTTATATTCTAAATTAACTATCCTGTCTATCAAAATTTGTATTCTAAGTGATATTTTAACTATCCTGTCTATCAAAAGTTATATTATAAATGATATTTTAACTATCCTGTCCATCAAAAGTTATATTTTAAATGATATTTTAACTATCCTGTCTATCAAAAGTTATATTCTAAGTGATATTTTAACTATCCTGTCTATCAAAAGTTATATTTTAAATGATATTTTAACTATCCTGTCTATCAAAAGTTATATTCTAAATGATATTGTAACTATCCTGTCTTTCAAAAGTTATATTTTAAATGATATTTTAACTAGTTAAAATGTAGTTTTGCACATCAACAATTCAAATCTTGACATCAAATTAAATCCTAACTACTGAGGATTACAACTTTCCCCCATTCATTTCAGCGAGAACTGGAATTTAAATTAGTGGGATATTAAGTAGTTTAAGTGCCAATCGTTGAAATATTTTTTTTTTTTTTGCAATATCAACATTTGGAACATAATTGTTGATATCAAAAACGAAATGTCTGACATCAACAACTGAACCTCTTATATCAACAACTGGTGTTTCAACTACTTAAAAGTGAATTATAACTACTTAAAATTCAATTCCTGATATGAAAATTGGATATTTTAACAAGTAAAAAATGAATTGGTTATGATAATAAAGGACATTAAAAGCTGGAACAGCTTGCCATATTGTCCTCCATGGATATCCTGTGGCCAAAATGTTGATCCAGTCCCCACAGGGATTTCTGTTTTCTTGTCCATTCAGACTTTGCATTTTTCCTTTGTCCGACTGCATGGTCCTTTGTAGTGTGCCCCCTGTAGGCAATAGATGTCCTGTGTGAATCCCTACACATCAACTGTTTATGCTGTGTAGAGTTCCCTGTGTTTAAACTGTGTCCTTTCAAGATGCATGTGTCATAAATGTCCGAAATACCAAAGATGAAGATCAAAAAAGGTCCATAAATTGACACCACGTATGGAAGAAAAGGAACGGGTTCATATGGTGTTACTGACATGTCACCTGAGAACAGGACCTGTTCAAGTCTTGTTGGGGTCCTAAGCAGAATTTGATTTGTCCTCCTGGTGTCCAAGCAGCACTTTGTTAATCGTAGGACTTCACAGTCTAAGAGGCAGCTTAGTTGTCTTATATCTTAGGTGGTCCTGCCTACATGGCAGATGTTTGTACAGCCTTCTATCACTGTGTGGTTGCTCAGCCATGAACACAGATATCACTCTGACAGTAGGAAATCCCTGCGTCCTCAGCCTGGACTGCTGTGACAGTCAGGGTGAAGTCCCCCCCAGATCCGCCGGCGCTGAACCGAGAGGGACTTCCTGCCAGGAGAGTGGTCCCTGTGCCAGTCAAGGCTTTGGGGACTGTTCCTGGTTGTTGGTAGTACCAGGCTTGACATTGTTGGGTACGTTGAAGGTATATGGTGGGTTAGCCTACTTGTATATTTGTAGCTCATCTCCTGAATCAGTGGAGACACATTTCAGGCAGTCTGGTTAATGTGACAAGTCACTGTTTCATCTAGAAATGTCTTCTGATGGGTCCTGTTCAGCTGTTACAGACACCTTGTCTTTCATCAGAGGAAGGTCTTTGTGCAGGTCTTCGTCACTGTTTGAGTGGTGAGACTTCATGTTGCTGACAGTAGTAAACTCCTGTGTCCTCTGTCTGGATGTTACTGATGGTGATTCTGAAATCATAACCGTTGCCACTGCTGCTGTAACCACCTGAAATAAAACCCCAATAGAAATTAATAATGAATGTGGGAGCTTCTCCTGGTTTCTGATGATACCAGGCTAAGTCATTACCAATGGCTCCACTGGCTGATGGAGGCAGGACCTCCTGTCTGGACTGAGAGAGACTCTGGAGTCTGGGTCAGTAAAGTGTCTCCTTTACACCCTGAAACAAAACACATGGAGCTTTTACTATTATTTTATTCATAAATCATATCAGTCATGTTTATCATGTCACATGGGAGGACAGTGAAATAAAGACATAAAATAAACAACTCATGTGCTGTGCAGCATTGTTGAACGACAACAACACAGTGGATGTAAAGGACAGCTAACTTAGTTGTCTCAGTAGGGTACCAAATGGGACAGCTATGCCACCAGCTGAATAAAGAAGCCCATAGCAGTATAGTAATAAGGAATAAAACACAATCAATAGTGATACTATGGCAGGATGAGGAAAAACACAGGAGACCAAGGCGAGTTTGATGTTTATTCCTCAACTCCAAAAACCAACTGCAGCAGGAACAACCCTGCACCAGCAAGCCCGGGAACGTAAACCACGCCCCCAGCTCACAGCCCTGCTTGGGTGAGAGGCATAGCCCCTAGTGTCCGCCACACAGCCCCCCCCCCCGAACACCCAGAAGGGACTCCTGGAAAGAAAATGAGTGTCTCACTGGAGGCTTAAGCAGCCTGCCATAATGGCTGCGCCGTCCCTCAGCCGAAACAGTAGGTGAAACACAGTCCAAAGCCGGCTGAGAAGCAGAATGCTGAACCCGTGAAGACACTGCCGGGGTCCTGGAAGGAGGGCGACCCCGACGGGGAACCTGGGCCGGAAACACAACTAAGCCTGCCACCCTGTGCGCCGGTTTAAGCCTATCAAGCCTGCCACGTTCCCTACGCCCACCCATATCCAGCACAAAACCCTTAGGACCCGTCTCAAGAACCCGAAATGGACCATCGTATGGGGGTTGGAGGGGCGAGCGGTGAGCATCGTGCCGTACAAAAACAAAACGAGCCGACAAGAGCTCCGCAGGCACGAACGACCGCGGAAAACAGTGGTGAACGGGGCCTGGAACCCGAGTGCTGTCGGACAAAAAAGGATAAACGGCCGGACGGGGTCGAGGAGCGGAACTCCCAGACAAAATTCCCCAGGGACGCGGAGCGGCTGACCGAGCACCAGCTCAGCGGGCGCAGCGTCGAGGTCCTCCTTAGGAGCCGAACGCAACCCGAGCATAACCCAAGGTAAACGATCCACCCAGTTACCATCCGAGAGCGCAGCGCACAGAGCTGCCTTGAGCGACCGGTGAAAACGTTCACACAAGCCGTTAGCCTGCGGGTGGTACGTGGTAGAGCGGTGTACCTGCACAACCAGGGATCGCGCAAGTGCCGAACAGAGCTCTGACACGAACTGGGGGCCCCTGTCTGAGGTGATATCTGACGGAGTGCCGAAACGGGCGACCCAGGAGGAAAGAAAAGCGCGTGCAACATCCGAGGATGTTGTGGAGGACAGAGGGACAGCCTCTGGCCACCTGGTGGTCCGATCTACCATTGTTAGCAGGTGCGTAAACCCTGTGAAGAAGGTAGAGGGCCCACCAGGTCCACATGCACGTGGTCGAAACATCTGGCCGGGACCGGAAACGGTTCGAGGGGCGATTTAGTGTGCTGGTGGACCCCTTGACTTCCTTGCGGAGGCCAGGCTAAACGAACTTGGAACCGACCAACTTCACCGACGCCCGAACTCGAGGGTGCGAGAGGGAGTGAATCGAATCGAAAACTCGACGGCGCCAGGCCACTGGAACAACGGGACGGGGACGGCCGGTGGAGACATCGCAGAGGAGGGGAGGACTGCCCTCCTGCATCACAGCGTCCTCTAGCTTGAGACCGGTACGAGTTGACCTAAGGGCAAGGACGTCCGGGTCGCTGGGCTGGTCGGCAGCCATAGCGGAGAAATCCACACCGAGGTCCACAGGACACACAAGCACACACGACAGACAATCAGCAACAGGGTTGGACTTCCCGGCCACATGCTGAATGTCCATTGTGAACTCGGAGATTGCCGCTAGGTGGCGCTGCTGACGAGCAGACCACGGCTCAGTCACCTTGGACATGGCGAAAGTCAGCGGCTTATGATCCACATAAGCCGTGAATGGGCGACCCTCTCGCAGTTTGCGGCTAAAAAATGCGAGTGGCTGCCACGCATTCGCCACACGCTGTTCAACCACAGCCCCCACGGCTATGTCAGACGCATCGGTTGTTAAAGCTATGGACGCCGTGGGTGTGGGATGGGCGAGGAGGGCAGCGTTAGCCAGGGCGCACTTAGCTCCGTCAAAGGCCTGGACCCGTTCGGGAGTCCAGTCGACAGGGTCGTTAGCCTTCTTAAGCCGCAGGGCTTCGTAAAGTGGCTGAAGGAAGTGGGCAGCGCGAGGGAGGAAACGGTTATAGAAATTCACCACGCCTAAGAATTCCTGCAATGCCTTAACAGAGACTGGGCGGGGAAATTCCGCCACCGCTTGCACCTTTTATGCGGGATTTATACTATTACGTGGTGGCAATTTATACCCGAGCTTTCACCCATTACGTCCTTGCGGCCCCCCCTTACGTCCACTTACGTCCACCGCAAGGGCCTGACGTGTGCCTCCCCGAAATCCTAGACGCACGTCGAGGCGACGTAGCCCGAGCGCAGCAGCATTGGTTGTGATTGGTCCACTAACCACATCCGCTGTCGCCTTCTTTGTTGTCTTTGTCGAGCCCTTATTATTTGTAATAGCAGTATTTCTCCCTCGGTTTCGATCATTTCGAGCTCCAACGCCAATCTCTCTTCATCTAGCTCTGCCTCGGTCGCCATCGTTCACTGTGACTAGGACAATAGCCGGAAGATAAACAAATAGGCTACGAGGCTGACGACGACATACATAACAAGAGTCTCGGTCGGTCGGTCGGTCGGTCAGTCTTTACAAAAAACAGCGCCCTCTACAGGTGTGGCATTGAATTGCACCTCGACACGTAAACCCCACGCAGAACCATCACGGTCTCATGACGGCGTCCAAGCAACGGCGTGGTTCTTACGTGGCCATTACGTGATCACCACGGACGACCATAACACATTAGAAGGCAACGGGACCGCGCCAAGAAGTCAATCACCGGCAGTCCAAACTGACTCTTGGCCGGGTTGACTATCAGGCCGTGTTCGTCCAGACGACGGAAAACCTGTTTCAGGTGCGCCAGGTGCCCTTCAGCTGACGGACTGGCCACTAATATGTCGTCGAGATAAACGAACACGAAAGCAAGGTCACGCAACACCGAGTCCATCAGCCTCTGAAAGGTTTGCGCTGCCCCCTTCAAGCCAAAAGGCATGCGCTTGAACTCAAAAAGCCCAAACGGGGTGATCACTGCGGTCTTGGGCACGTCCTCTGCGCGCACAGGAACCTGATGATAGCCGCGCACCAGGTCCACCTTAGAGAAAGTAGTGATACCCGCCAGGCGTATGGAAAAGTCCTGTATGTGTGGGATGGGATAGTGGTCATTGGCGGTGACGTTGTTCAGGCGGCGAAAGTCGCCGCAAGGCCGCCACGACCCATCCGCCTTGGGCACCATGTGAAGCGGCGAGGCCCACGGGTTGTTGGAACGCCTCACTATACCCAGACGCTCCATGATGGCGAACTCCTCCTTAGCTATAGCCCATTTTACCGCGTCGGGGCGCCGCGCGCGCGCAAAAACTGGCGGTCCCAGAGTGGGAATGAAATGTTCTACTGTAGAGCCGAAGGAACGGAGAAGACCGTAGGTTCACACTTTAGCCGTGTAGGCAACTTTGTTTAATCCACGGTAAATCAGAGAGACAACAAAACCACAGCTCGACTGAGCAGAAGCGGCAAGAATAACCAGAAAACTGGCTGACCAACCATAACTTAACCCTGAGTTAACCTGCCAGGGCAACCCTGACTTAACCCTTAGTTCCTGGGGTGAATTATATCCCCAATACGTGTCCACCACAGTGTGATTATTACCTTCTTTAAATAAATTAACATAAAACTGCCACAACAAGTTTGTAAGTAAGAATTTGCCACTTAAAATATTTTCGCTGGTTTTGTGTACAAAATAATCTCCTATTGACATGTTGAGTGGATTTTTTTCTATCAAGTTATATATTCATTAATTGGTCATTATAAAAAGTATAATCAAATTCAAAATTAAAACAGTTCCTTGAAAAGTTATAACTTACAACATATTTTGTTCAGTTTTGAAAACAGAAGTTCTTTGTGATCCGGTGTTAAGCAGCGACGGTCAAACACCTGAGGGGAGCTTTAAAAACCTGCGGCTACCCCAGTTGGACCTTTGTGAAAACTGCAAAAGGTTCCAGAAAGACCAACCAGGTGAGCGATGAGGAGAAGAGGAACAGAAGGAATAACATAGTCATCCCGTATGTTTCTGGGGTCTCCGAGAAACTCAGGAGAATTTTTAACAAACACCGCATCCTGGTATACTTCAAACCCAGCAACACACTCCGAAAAAGACTGGTTCATCCCAAAGACCGTGTACCACACACCCGGAAAAGCAGTCTGGTGTATGCTGTACAATGTAATGAGGACTGCACTGACCATTACATAGGAGAAACCAAACAACCACTACACAAACGGATGGCCCAACACAGAAGGCCAAACTCCTCAAGACAAGACTCAGCAGTCTATCTACACCTAAAGGAGAAGACACACTCCTTCCAGCACAGCAACGTACACATTTTGGACAGAGAAGATAGATGGTTTGAAAGAGGGGTGAAGGAAGCCATCTATGCGAAACTGGAAAAACCATCCCTCAACAGAGGAGGAGGTCTGCCACACCACCTACCTCCCACTTACAATGCCGTCCTTTCATCTCTACCCAGGAGACTCAAGAAGCCTAGCCTCCAAGAACAACAGTCAGCCACTAACGGCTCCAACGACTCATGACCACTGAATGGAGCACTAACAAAGTCAAAACTAACACCTCCAACGACCGTCGCTGTTTAACATCGGATCACAAAGAGCCATTGACATCAATAGCTCTGATAACGACTCCAAAGAGGATAAATATCTGAGTTTCATCACCAGCCAGTCAGACGAGCTTGGCCTAGTCAGAAAGGCACGAACTGATGAAGCCTCTTGGATGAGAGGCGAAACGTCTTCACGGATATGTACCAAATCCAGCTGCACTCGATTCAATTCCTTTGGACAACCATGACCTGGATGAATGAGAACATTCACAGACTTCCTGTAGTGTGGTATTCTAACACAGGTAGAAGGTTTTGTCTGCAGCATTGTGAGGATGTTTTGGGGACGTTGTTGAGGTAGCAGATTATATAAATTCACTTTATGAAACATTACCACAATGTTTCAAAATAAAAGAATAACATTCTCACTGCAACATTCATAACATGTTTGAGGATGTAATTGAGGCTGAGATGATGGAACATTTCCTATAACATGTTCCTGTCATGTCATATAATAACAAGGTCTCAGTCAAGGTCACATTTATTTTTAGAGCAACTCAACACCAAGCCAGGTTTGTGCCAAAGTGCTTTACATCCATCAGAATTGAGCAACAGTTATCGTAAAACATAAGTACATACGTACACACATGCATCATCATCATCATCATCATCATCGGCGGTCACTCGAAGCGAGTATGACTGTCCTCTCAATTGGTTTGTCTGCTTGTGGGTCTTCAGATGGTTGTAGAGGCAGATCTGCGATCCACATACTTTGGTGCAGTGTGGACAGGGGAAAGTGGTGGTGGTTGGTGGTGGTGGTTGAGTCTTGTTCTCTGTCTCCTTGTGGTGCTGTGGTTTTTTCTCTGCAGCACAGTGGAGCTCCATTTCATGACATGCAGCTACCTCCTGCACGGATTTCTTCCAGGAGCATCTATCCAGTGCAATGTCTTCCCAGGTGCTCGATGTGATGGTGAATTTCTTCAGACTGGGCTTGATATTGTCCTTGAAACGGTTTTTTTCTTTTGCCTGCCGGGAGCTCACTGACCTTCCTTCAGCTGGGGTACAGGATCTCTTTGGGGTGACTTGTGTTGGACATGCGGATGACACGGCCTGTCCATCAGAGTTGGTGCTGCATTATTGTGGTGGTGATGCTAGTCATGTTGGCTTCTTCCAGAACACTGATGTTGGTGCGTCTGTCCTTCCAGCTGATCCTCAGCATCTTTCATAAGGATCTTTGGCGGTATTGTTCCAGGACTCTCAGGTGCCTGCTGTAGGTGGTCCATGACTCTGCTTCATACAGCAGGGTGGGGGGAACCACCCCTCTGTAGACCAGGAGTTTTGTTTGGGCCTTTAGGTCTCGGTCTTCAAAGACTCTTACTGAGTCTGGCATAAGCACCACTGACACAACTCAGGAGATGGTTGACCTCAGACTCGATGTCAGTTTATGAGGAGAGAAGGCTGCCGAAGTAGGAGAAGTGATCAACGTCTTCAATAAACACATACATACGTATCTCTGTTAAAAGAGTTGTGAGTACACATTTTAATGCGAGCACAAAAACATATACTACACTATGCACTTATGTGTCCCGCATGTGCTGGAAAGTCCGACATTTCAACTTCTTACTGGAAAAATGGGGTCGTCTGGTCCTTTAAGTTGAAGTGTGAAACTCAGAGCGTTTCTTTTCAGTCTGTAGGTCACCAAGATGCACTTATTAGAGCTCAGCAAAGCTGTATAGCATAATAGTACACAGTATTATTCACAATGTCTTCTCTTAAATACATATAATTTTGATTTTCAACATTGAATGGTCTCAAACTTTATGAAAAATAAAAAACTGT
This sequence comes from Lampris incognitus, assembly GCF_029633865.1. NCBI lineage: Eukaryota > Metazoa > Chordata > Actinopteri > Lampriformes > Lampridae > Lampris > Lampris incognitus. The sequence goes on along the minus strand of NC_079221.1, from coordinate 54,002,772 downwards.
TAAATGGCCAAACACAAGTTTTAAAATATTAATTTAACACACAGCTGATACATTTCTTTGGTAATGGGCCAGTTTACATTGGCAAATATTACTGACATAATGCCAGCCATATTAACGTCAGTCTCTTGTGGGTGTCCATATTTGTCGCCTGTTATTTCCAGTCTGGCCACTGGGAGGTGCAGCACTTCTTTTTGTGACCAACCAGCTAGAATTTCTGACGTCAGGCATCAAGTGGAACACAACTTAACTGTTTCAACACAGTTTAGAAACAAAAAAGTACCATGATGCAACAGCACGTGTGTCCATGCCCCTGTCTTAGACTTAGACTGTCTTAGACTTAGACTGTCTTAGACTTAGACTGAAATGGATGATCCGCAGTGACGACCCCTAACAGGAGCAGCCAAAAGTAGTAGCAGTAGTAGTAGTAGTAGTAGTAGTAGTAGTAGCAGTAGTAGTAGTAGTAGTAGTAGTAGTAGTATTAGCAGTAGTAGTAGTAGCAGTAGTAGTAGTAGTAGTAGTAGTAGTAGTATTAGCAGTAGTAGTAGTAGTAGTAGCAGTAGTAGTAGTAGTAGTAGTAGCAGTAGTAGTAGTAGTAGTATTAGTAGTAGTAGTAGTATTAGCAGTAGTAGTAGTAGTAGTAGTAGTAGTAGTAGACTTTAGCTTCAGTTAGCAACCAGTCTTGTTCTCGCCTGTTTGTTTCTTATTGGTGCACAGATCTTCTCAGACAATACTTGATTTGGGATTAAGTTCATCTCTGGACACAACAATCAGGAATGTTAGACAATAGCAACTGATTTCAGGGAGGTTATTTGTATATGTGGCGCCATCCTGTGCTTTACCTGTGCCCCCGTCCAGAGGGTTGCTGGTTGTGTCAGGAAGGGTATCCAGCGTGAATTTTGTCAAATCGTTTTGCTGATTAAAAAAAAAATGAAATAAATAATAACAATAATAATGATGATGATGATAATAAAAAAACATTGTATCTGTGGGCACCTTACAGAACACAGTAAAAAACAAGCAGCACTGTATCAGACAGCAGAGCATCAAAACAAAGCAGGTAGACAATAAGAAGTTAACACAACAGATAAGTATAACATCATCATCTGCACCAAACTCAATGAAGCGTGGATCAGACTGAATATGCCAGTTTGAAAAGGTGCGTTTTGAGATGAGATTTGAAGGTTGAAAGAGAGTCAGTCTTGTGACTGTCTTGTGGGAGAGAGGTCCATAGGCGGGGGGCAGAATGACTGAAGGCTCTAGACCCCATGGTAGTCAAGCGGGCCAAAGGTGCAGTGAGTTAGAGAGCAGAAGAGGATCTGAGAGTGTGGGAGGGCGTGTGGATATGAAGGAGTTCAGAAAGATATGAAGGAGCTAGGTTATTAAGGGACTTAAAGGTGAGGACAAGACCAGACCGGATCTGTCAAGGCCTGGGTTAACAACGGCCTCCATTGATGCTGCGCCCAGTTTCCATCAGTACGATGGAAACTGTAAAATCCACTGTGGTGACCCCTGAGAAACAGGAAACAAGCTGAAAGACAAACAAGAAGATCTGCATATGTAGGGGAGCTTGTATTTGGACATAAATGAAAAACCCTGAGAGAAGTTTTTTTTTTTCTTCCAGTTTCATCATGAACTGGATTTGTGTTCCAGTGTGTGAACGGTATAATCTGAATATCATGAAATCAAAGCATGACAATTTCACATAACTTCTCAAGGTGTTACGAAGTGTTATAGAGTGTTCTTAATCCAAGATAATTTCTTCTTCATCTAACTTGGCATTAGTCACAGAAGGTGGTGGTGACTACTGTAATAAGTGGCTGTAGCACACACAAGAGGGTGTGTCCTCACAGGACATGATATACACATCTGCTACTAACAGCAGTCTCACCAGGAAGCTCATTTGCATAGAGAGGACACTTCTTATTTGGAGGACATGCTTCAGTGCTCATGAAACCTTTATAACTCTGCAAGTCCAAAGCAAAGCCACCAACACTTGTTCATTGTGACAGCAAAGGTAAAAACCATGTGTTGGAGCAGCATTTTCATCCTGACATGTGCTGCCTTTATTCAAGGTAAGACCGGCAGAGATGATTCACTGTCTTCCTTGTTTTCCTCATCTCAACTTTTCCTCTCCTGAAAGAACTTTCTCTGATCTCACCAGTTTGTGTTTCCCCACCTGCACATTGTTTCTACCAAGTCCCTGTTTGTGTTTTACACTGTTGAGTTTCAGTTAAAACAACACCTGAAAAAAGGAATTCTATGTGTTTATGTGATGTAATGAGTAACACATCTGTCCTTTCACAGAGATTTCCAGATGTACATGTGAGAGAATGAAGGCCTTCACTTTCAGTCTGTTTGTGTGTTTTGTTTTCAGGATCAAGCAGTCAGGTCACTGTGACTCAGACTCCTTCAATGAAAGCTGCCAATGTAGGAGGATCAGTCAGTCTGGCATGCAAACTGAGTCAACCCCCTTATATTTATCAGAGCAATCCACTTATCTCCTGGTACCAACAGAAACCTGGAGAAACTCCTAAACTCCTCATTTATTACACAAACACTCTTCGGTCAGGAATTCCATCGAGGTTTAGTGGCAGTGGGTCTGGGACTGCCTTCACCCTGACCATCAGTGGAGTCCAGGCTGAGGATACAGCAGTTTACTACTGTCTGAGTTCCCACTATATCAATAGTCAGTGGGTTTTCACACGGTGATAGAGAGCCGTACAAAAACCTCCCTCTGTTTCACAGTGACTGATCTGCCAGCTGGGACATACGGTAAGCTCTATAACAACAACATCACCATTAATAATGATAATAATAATAATAATAGTAATAATAAAAATATAATAGTAATATGTTGTTCTTGGTCTTCTTCTAATATATGGTATTAGTTGCATTATCTATTTTTCTATTCTATTATTGTTATTGTATTACTGGTTTCATACATATAAAAAATATTAAACATTCTTTTCAAATTTGTCAGTTTTGTCAGTGTTTCTCTTTTGTTGTCCTCACATCTGTATACATCCTATGATCACACAAAAAGTACCATTTCAATAAAATGGAAAGAAAATCCTACATGAAAAAGTGTGAGATTTACTTTGAAAAATTATTGAATCCTCCAACCTCTGAAACCAGAGTTTAGCCTCCTCAGAAAATGGACAAAATAAATGTGGTCATCCATTGATAAAAGTCGGTGCTTCACACAATATGTTTAGAAAACTGCTGATTTCAGAGTTTTCAGACACGTTGCCTTGTTGTTTGAGAGCAATGTAAAATAATTATGATTTTAACCAAATATAACCTGATGCACCAACATGTTTAATGATGTGTTCACCTACATGGTGCAATAATTAAATCAAATGATCATTAATGGTGTGATTATTACCTTCTTTAAATAAATTAACATAAAACTGCCACAAAAGTATGTAAGTAAGAATTTGCCGCTTAAAATATTTTCGTTGGTTTTGTGTACAAAATAATCTATTGACATGTCGAGTGGATTTTTTTTCTGTCAAGTTATATATTTATTTCGTGGTAATTATAAAACGTATAATCAAACTCAAAATTAAAATAATTCCTTGAAAAGTTACAAATTAGAATATATTTTGTTCAGTTTTGAAAGCAGAAGTTTTACTTAACAACACTGAGAATTTGCTGCCCAAATATCTTTTCAAAATATCCTCCTGAAATGTATTTAATGTTTAATAAAAGCAGTCATAATTTATAATGACCGAATTTTTCTTTTTCTTTTGATTTTTATCATTTGTCAATGTTGTGTCCAATTTTAACATTTCTGGTGTTGTATGTGTAGTGAGAAAGAGTCTCAATCCCAAGAGAAATGTTTTTTGGAGGAAACAGAAAACACTGGAAATAATTAACAATAACAATAATAATAATTATAATAATGGGGGTATGGGGTACCGGGACAGTTGCTACAAGCCATCCGGTCCTTGTTTAACCAAAGTGAGAGCTGTGTCTGCATTCTCGGCACAAAGTCAAACACGTTTTCAGTGGGTGTCGGACTCCGCCAAGGTTGTCCCTTGTCTCCGATTCTGTTCGTGATATTCATGGACAAGATCTCAAGGCGCAGCCAAGGTGAGGAGTGTGTCCGGTTTAGAAACCTCAGAATTGCGTCTCTGCTCTTAGCAGATGATGTGGTTTTGTTGGCTTCATCAGAACGTGACCTCCAGCGAGCACTGGGTCGGTTTGCAGCGGAGTGGGAAATGGCCGGGATGAGAGTCAGCACCTCCAAGTCTGAGGCCATGGTCCTCTACCGGAAAATAGTGGATTGCTCCCTCCGGGTTGGGGATGAGTTGTTGCCTCAAGTGAAGGAGTTCAAGTATCTTGGGGTCTTGTTCACGAGTGAGGGTAGGATGGAGCGGGAGATTGACAGGCGGATTGGTGCAGCATCAGCAGTAATGTGGACGTTGTACCGGACTGTTGTGGTGAAGACGGAGCTGAGCCGGAAGGCAAAGCTCTCAATTTACCAGTCAATCTTCGTTCCAACCCTCACCTATGGTCTGGTCATGAGCTGAAATGAGTTTCCTCCGTAGGGTGTCTGGGCTCAGCCTTAGAGATAGGGTGAGGAGCTCGGACATCCGGAGGGAGCTCAGAGTAGAGCCGCTGCTCCTTCGCGTCGAAATGAGCCAGTGGAGGTGGTTCAGGCATCTGATTAGGATGCCTCCTGGCCGCCTTCCTTTGGAGGTTTACTGGGTACGGCCAACTGGGAGGAGATCCCGGGGTAGACCCAGAACTCGCTGGAGGGACTTCATGTCCAATCTGGCCTGGGAATGTGCTGAATTAACGTTAGCCATCCTACAGCGAATTAATTGTCTTGCCAAGACATAAACATAAAGTGTGCCATTCAGGCGGAAAATGACACACACCCACACTGTGCTCTTGCGTTCGAACAAGAGAAGAAGAATAGTTATTTGTCACATGTGCAGATCTATATATACAATACGGGTCCTCACAGGATCAAAAAGCTGGTCATTGACAATGCGTGGATGAGACTGCATTAGATCACATGTTCAACACCCCCACTCAGGCTCATCTTTATAGCAGTGTCAAAATAACAGAACAAAATAATGTCACCCATGATCCCATACACCAGTAGACTGTTTTTCATAGACACAATTGTCTGCTGCGTTCTGTTCAAAACCATTTTCTACCAGGTGATCATGAAATAGCTTATTCCAATTACGTCCAGATTGCTTTAGACCATACAAAGACTTGTTGAGTTTACATACTAAATGTTAATTAGTTTTAGACTTTACTTCAAATCCCCCAGGTTGCTCGATGTAAACCTCACAATCTACTGGAGCGTGTAAATAAGCTGTTTTGACATCCATTTGGTGGAGCACAAGGTCATCCTGTGCGGCTTTCTGCATGAGAATCCTCACTGAGGTCATACTAGTGGTCGGAGAGAAGGTCTCCTTGTAATCTATACCTTCTACCTGGCTGTACCCCTTTGCTACATATCTAGCTTTGAAAGTCTCAGGTTGGTCAGGGCTTTCTTTGACAGCAAAAACCCAACGCTCCCCCACTGCTCTTTTTCCCTTTTGCAGTGGACACAGGGTGAAGGTGTCATTCTCTTTTAATGAGGTAAATTCGTCCTCCATTGCTTTGACCCACTTCTGAGATCTTTCAGAGCTAATAGCCTCTGTATATGTTTTGGGTACATCATAGACAGCTCTATAGAAATAACCCACCTCCTGTTCATCTTCAATATGTTCAGTCTTACACTGATAGTCCCTAAGATATGCTGGTGGTCTTCTACTTCTGTCTGGGTAGCGGCGTGTGCCCCCACTATCATCTTGAACCCTAGGTGATGTGCCACTTTCACCCCTTGCCTCTGTAGGCGCTGTCTGACTAGCCTGGGGCTGTTCACCCATCCTAGTTGGTGCTCCGTTGAGCTCAGTGTCATCATAACAATCATCATCTGAATAGTCATGTAGACCTGTCTGGATCTGGCTGCCCTTCACTATGGGCTTGACTTGTCTGTGCTTTGACACTCTCCCTGTCTCTGGGAAGTACACGTTGTATGCAGGGCTATATTTGTCATACCCTATTAAAATGCCCTTTTCACACCTTGGATCAAGTTTCTTTTTGTCTTGCTTATAAGCATAACACTCAGTACCAAATACCATCATGTGAGCAATATTGGGAGTTTTACCTGTGAAAGCGCTATATGGAGTTAGCCCAAGTCGCTTGCAATAGCATCTGTTGCGTATCTGTGCAGCCATTTGCACTGAAAACCTCCATAGCTTTTTTTGGTTATTTACTCTCAATAAGCATGCACCGGCCCATGTCAAATAATGTTCTCCAATTTCTCTCTGCTGTGCCGTTTTGATGCGGCGAATAAGGAGCACTAGTCTGATGACTGATCCTGTTCTCCCTAAGAAGGTCTTGGAACTCTCTCCCCAGTGAATTCTGTACCATTGTCAGAGCGTATAGTCCTGACTTTCCCGTACGGGGCAGTATCAGCTAGGAATTTCTCTGTGGCTCTGGATGTGTTGCTTTTTGTCTTAAGGAAATAGGTCCAAGTCATACCACTATAGTCATCTGTGAAGGCTACTGTGTATCTATACCCGTCTCTGTCGGTTGGGTCCATAGGACCACACAGGTCAGTGTGAACTACTTCTAGTATCTCTGTAGCTTTGCTATCGGCCTGTCTGTTTCTCATCTCAACAGTTTTGCCCTCTATACATATGTCACAGTTGAGAGTGGACTTATCACACTTTCCCTTGATTTTCATGCCATCGACCACATTCTCCAATCGGGAGACATCATCAAAGTTACAGTGTCCAAGTATTCTGTGCCACGGTTGAATATCATGACACACCTTGACCTTGTCATTGTTTTCATCAGTAACCGTGGGCAGATAATACAGTGTACCACATACCTCAATGTTAAACCTTGTAGCATCATGGACACCCATCCAGTTATCACCATCTTTGAAATGCAATTCTGCCCCGTTGCCTGTAGCTGCCCTCACAGAGAACACATCTTGTGGAAAGGTTGGTATATACAAAGCATTTTTCAGCAGTGCTGTCACCTTGTCACCCTTACTGTCTACAAGGGAGATTTCTGCTTCTCCTCTGGCTTTGGCAACCCCAGTAACTTTAGTACCATCAGCTAGTTCAGTCACATGGTTCTCAGGTCTGAAAGCTTTATCGATAGTCTTAAACTTCTTAAAGTCACTTATCATGTGCGATGTCGCACCACAGTCCACCATTAAGCCTTTAGTGTTAACCGTCCCCTTCACTGGACTACCGCTACCGATCAGCTTAAAACAATACGACCTGTTATCGCCGCAGTCCCCATCGTCTGCGTCTCGTCTTCGCCCATGCTGGTCTGCGGCTCTTCGTTGCGGCTCTTCTCCCATCGCCCACGACATGGAGTCCCGCTGTCTACCCCGGCGTGGCGTGTCGCTCCTGCGGTCTCGTCTCCTCTCGTCAGGCAGGTTGTTGGGACACGTCCTGGAAATGTGTCCCCTACGGTGGCATCTCCAGCACTCAACTTTGGTCGAATCTGGTCCTCCGTCCTCCGGTCCTCCGGTCCTCCGTCCTCCGCCTCGTCCCCGCGGCTGGTGGCTGGCTGTCCCCGCGGCTCGCATCACGTTGTCCTCGGTCAGGTCACTCGGCTTGAATCTTTCGGCGTCCTCGAAGTTCCTCAGCTTTGCCTTGAAGTCACCGAACGTCAGATTCTCGCCCGTCTGAGTAATGTGGACCACAGACGGTTTAAATAAGTCCGGCAGGCCTTTCACTACCATCGCAACTTTCAGCCCGTCACTGATATTCTCGTCCGCCCCGCCAACCAAGCGAGTATCGTCTCAGCGCGAGCAACATATTCTGTGACAGCCTCGTTGCTTTGCACGTGGAGGGCCGCGAGCTCGCAGTATAAACTCGCTGCACGCGGCTTTCCTTTGCCTGCATAATGCCCCCGTGGTATCGCCAACGTCTTGCGTCCGTCTCCTGCCGCCTCGCTCATAACAAGCGGCAAACTCTTGTCGTCTAAAACGTGCAGCAGTTCCGCGTGTGCCTGTGCGTTCTTCGCAGCGTCGGCTGCTGGTACAGCGTTGGCGTCCTCATCTCCGCCAACCTGCGGCTCGGCTTTGACTGCTGCCGAAAGCCCGCGCAGTTCCAAATGTGCGAGGCATCTCGTTTCCCACAGTTCGTACCACCTTTCATCGCCGTCAAACAACAGCCGGCTAAATCGTTGGCTAGACATAGTGCTGGGCCCAGAACCTGCTGAGTTAACGTTAGCCATCCTACAGCGAATTAATTGTCTTGCCAAGACATAAACATAAAGTGTGCCATTCAGGCGGAAAATGACACACCCACACCGCGCTCCGGCGTTCGAACAAGAGGAGTGTGGTGGACACGTATTGGGGATAGAATTCCCCCCGGGAACTAAGGGTTAAGTCATGGTTGCCCTGGCAGGTTAACGCAGGGTTAAGTTATGGTTGTCCAGCCAGTTTTCTGGTTCTTCTTGCCGCCTCCGCTCAGTCGAGCTGTGGTTTTGTTGTCTCTCGGATTTACCGTGGATTAAAGAAAGTTGCCTACACGGCTAAAGTGTGAACCTACGGTCTTCTCCGTTCCTTCGGCTCTACACTGGTGACCCCGACGTGATTTTCGGATAAGTTTTCTGAAACCACACACATTATGGCTACGAACGCCGTTGCAATTAAACTGCCGGAGTTTTGGGAGTCTTCCGCGGCTACATGGTTCGCGCAGGCTGAGGCACAGTTCGCGCTCAGAGACATAACAGCGGACGAGACCAGGTACTACTACGTAGTGGCGGCGCTGGGGGGCGCTACGGCTTCCAGGATAAGCGGTTTCATAACCAACCCACCGGCCGATGGTAACGACGCCGCACTTAAACATCTCCTCCTTGAAACTTTTGAACTGTCAATAACGGAGAGAGCACGTCGCCTCTTCGCAATTCAGGGCTTGGGAGATGGCAAACCTTCGGCGCTAATGAGCAGGATGTTAAACCTACTGGGTCAAGAAAAGCCATGTTTCCTGTTTATGGAGCTGTTTCTGCGCAACATGCCGCCCCACGTCCAGACTGCGCTCGCTAACTCCACCATCACTGATCCCCGTGAGCTGGCAAAGGAGGCTGACCGATTCTTCGTCGCTACACAACGTTCCTCCCATGCCGGGGTGCTGGCTCCTACCTTCACTGGCCCCCCGCCGACATCGCGGGCGTGGCCCGACGGTGGCGCCACAGCGTCAGACCGCTACAAGCCCTCTGGACTCTGTATGTACCACGCTCGATTTGGTGCGAAAGCTAAACGGTGCCGTTCCCCCTGCAACTACAGGCCGACGGGAAACGAGAGGGCCAACACTCAGTAGTGGCCATGAGTGTTGGCGATACGAGCAGGCTACTCTTCATCCTCGACACCATCTCCGGTCGGCGATTTCTCTGTGACACGGGCGCACAGAGAAGCGTGCTCCCTGCTACTGACGTCGACATCATGGGCGGGGAGCGGGGCCCCCAGTTGGCGACGGCCGACGGCAGCCCTATCCACACCTACGGCGTGCGGTCTGTAGAACTGTGTTTTGGTGGACAACGTTTCACGTGGGAGTTCGTCATGGCCAATGTAACGCTTCCCCTCCTCGGAGCTGATTTTTTATGCGCTTACGGTTTGCTAGTGGACATTCAGAACAGCCGTCTGGTCGACGCCTTAACCTTCTCCTCCTTCGCATGTACGCGGGGGGAAGCAGCCTGTGCAGGTCTAGCCAACTCTCTCTCAGAGGCAGACAAGTTCAACCGCCTCCTCGCTTAGTTCCCCGACCTCACCCAGCCTACCTTCTCTGCACCCACCGCTAAGCATGGGGTGGTGTTGAGATATGACACCAGTGTATTTGTATGACTATGTGTTACTGTGTACTATTATTTTGTTTACGACTTTGTTTGTCCACAAGTGGGCGGTGTTGCGCTTGCATGCGCGGATTGATTACGTCACTGAGACGCCGTTCATTTTCTTCTTCTCCCAAAACGACCGAATAAAGGAAGGCTGCATTTTTTCCCTCCAGCAGAAGTTCGATAGTCAGTACGATTCTTTATAACGGTTTAATAATCCACTTCATCTGCGCAGAGATAGACATAAAGTATTAGTCTAGTCTTCTAACAGGTTATGGGCCCAGATAACGTTGGATTATTTAGTAGCTTGATAAAAGAAATACACAAAGTGTGATAACCTCGGATGGCGGGATGCGCACAGGTTAGCACGGAGTAGCAAGTTAGCAAGTGTGAAGCTAGTTAGCATCGAGAGAGGCTATCGGGAAGCTAACGGAACGCTAAGCTAAGCTAACGCTACCTAGGGAGATGGAGCGAAAGAAGAGCAGGTGGCCCACATTCAACGGACAGGCCGATGAGTATGAACTGTGGGAAGAGCGAATGCTCTGCTGCATGCAGGATGTGGGGCTGAAAACCACCATTCTTACCGAGCCCGTGGGACCTTTGACAGTGGAAGAGCAGGCCCTAGACGAGGAGCGGAACGCGGACGCCTACTGCGCATTGGCGCCTTTATTGGACAACACAAGCTTGGGACTGATCTTCAGAGAAACGCAGAACAACGGTAGAGAGAGTCTACGGGTGTTGCGGGAACATTACATTGGTAAGGGCAGACCCCGGATTGTCACTCTGTATGTAACATTGACTGGGCTAAAGAAAGCTGATAATGAGACGATAACCGAATACATTATCCGAGCTGAACAAATCATTACGGCTCTCAAAGGGGCGGGAGAAGCACCGAGTGAGGGACTAATGATGGCCATGGTGATGAGGGGGTTACCCGAGAGATATAAGCCATTCACTCTAATGGTGACACATGGCGACAGTGAGTTGACATTGGGACAATGTAAGGCCAAATTGAGAAACTTTGAGGCGGCTGAAGATGTAGCTAATGTTACAGCATCGGACGAGACGTCCGAGAGGGTGATGAAGGCCCACGCAGCGCCTAAGAAAAAGCCAGTGAAACGCTGTGAGGGAGATGATGAACAAACGGTGTGCTGGCGATGCGGTGACAAAGGCCATCGGAAATCGGACTATTCACGCAGCGTGTGGTGCAGCTTCTGCCGGATCAAGGGTCACACGGACAAAGTGTGCAAGAAGAAGGACCGCGCTGATGGAGCCAGGTGTGCACGCGAGCAAGGTGGCGGCGGCGGTGGTGGTCACGGAGCAGGTCGAGGTAAGGGACCGGGGAATGCTGCGGAAGAAGAGAACTACATCTTCAGAGTGCAGGCTGGAGAGACCAGCTCAGCAGGACCAGGACGACGGCAACAGTTCAAACCAGGAATGATTGTGGACTGTAGGGCTTCTTCCCACATGGTGTGGTGCAGGGCAGGGGAGATGCTACGGTATGTCTGCTCGACAGTGAGTGGCGACGGTGTAGAGTGACACTGCGGAACGCACTATATATTCCATCGTACCCCCAAGAGCTTTTCTCTGTGAAGTCTGCGACAGCACACGGAGCCAGTGTGTTCTTCGAAGAGGGTTGAGATGCCCTGATGTCACCGGATGGTACCAGGTTTGACATTTTTGTACAGGGGAAAATGTACTATTTGCAAACTGAATGTGTTGTTGAAAAGTGCCATGTGAGCCATGATATAGAAACTTGGCATGAGATAATGGGCCACTGCAACTATGACGATATCATAAAGATACAGGATATCACTGATGGTATGCATATAAAGGGTAAAGTGTGTAAACCTGACAAAGAGTGTGCAGTATGCATAGAAGGGAAGTTTACCCAAAACAGGAACAGGAAATCTACAGACAAAGCCAAGACACCACTGGAGTTGGTAAACACTGATTTAGCCGGTCCTGTGGCAAACGAGTCCATTAATGGTTTCAGGTACATGCAATCATTTACAGATGTGTGCACAGGGGCTGTGTGTGTTTATTTCTTAAAAACAAAGAGTGACACAGTGCAAGCGACCGAGAAATTTCTGGCAGATGTAGCTCCCTATGGGACAGTGAAATGCATAAGGTCAGATAATGGAACTGAGTTTACAGGCAAGGAGTTTCAAACCCTGTTGAGACGGAACAAAATAAGACATGAGACGTCCTGCCCATACTCTCCCCATCAAAATGGCGTTGCAGAGAGAGAAGGACGCACACTATTCGAGATGGCAAGGTGTATGCTAATAGATAGTGGTCTACCAAAGAGCCTCTGGCATTATGCTGTACAGGAGGCAGCCCACACCAGAAACAGATGCTTCAACAAGCACACAGGCACTACGCCATACACGGCAATGACAGGTAAAAAGTGCAACATGGCTAGAATGCAAAAGTTCGGGACAGAATGCTATGCTTACCAGCAGGACAAGGGAAAGTTAGATTCTAGATGTGAGAGGGGGCGTTTTGTAGGACACGACAAGAACAGCCCGGCCTACCTAGTCTACTACCCTGACCAAGAGAAAGTACAGAAACACAGACTAGTTAAGTTTATACACAAGGCAACTAGTGAAAATTATACTCAGACACCAGGTCTGCACCCAGAAGACTGGGTAAGAGAGAGAAAGTCTGTTGAGACAGCTGCAACTCAGCCTAGAGTACAGACTGACGGTACACAGTCAGCACCCGAGGATGATGACGAGGAGCACCCAAGGGTGACATCACAAGCCTCAGCCAGTGGGAGGTACCCCCAAAGGGAATGCAACCCTCCGAGATACCTGATTGACTATAGTCAGGGCGACAGTGATGACAGCTCACTCACTACTATAGATTATGCATACAGGGCAGTGTGCGGTGTCCCTCTGACCTTTAAAGAGGCCATGGAATCGCCAGAATCAGAAAAGTGGTCCAGGGCAATGGACGAGGAAATGGAGTCTCTAAGAGACAACAAAACATTCACCCTTACGAAATTGCCAGAGGGCAAGAAAACAGTGGGAGGAAGGTGGGTGTATTCGATAAAGACAGATATAGACGGACACGACAAGTACAAGGCTAGATTTGTAGCAAAGGGATATAGCCAGAGAGCTGGGGTGGATTATGGGGAGACATTTTCGCCGACAGCCAACCTAACAAGTGTTCGAGTGCTTCTACAGAAGGCGGCTCAGTATGACTTGATTTTACACCAGATGGATGTAAAGACGGCCTATCTTCATGCCCCCATAGACTATGACATATACATAGAACAACCTAAGGGTTATATTGAGAAGGGAGAAAAACTTGTGTGTAAACTAGAGAAGTCAATCTACGGCCTCAAGCAGTCTGGCCGCAATTGGAATTTACTGTTACACGAGTGTTTGACAGGTGATGGTTTTACACAAAACCAATCAGACCATTGTGTGTACTCCAAGGAGTCAAAGGAAAGGATGTCATTGGTGTATTGCCCTACAGACGAAATGGTTGCGGATGTAATGACGAAGCCCGCATCCAAGGTAAAACTGAAGACATTTGCTAAGGCAATGTTTGGTGTGTGAAATGTGAGTGGTATGGGTTATACCAAGTTTTATTTTTATTTTTGTTCTATGAATAAGAAAATGTATACAGTAAGCACATGATTCATAAGTGGGAGTGTTGAGATATGACACCAACGTATTTGTATGACTATGTGTTACTGTGTACTATTATTTTGTTTACGACTTTGTTTGTCCACAAGTGGGCGGTGTTGCGCTTGCATGCGCGGATTGATTACGTCACTGAGACGCTGTTCATTTTTCTTCTTCTCCCAAAACTACCGAATAAACGAAGGCTGCATTTTTTCCCTCCAGCAGAAGTTCGGTAGTCAGTACGATTCTTTATAACGGTTTAATAATCCACTTCATCTGCGCAGAGATAGACATAAAGTATTAGTCTAGTCTTCTAACAGAGACAAGATTGAGATGGCTTGGACATGTGTGGAGGAGAGATGCTGGGTATACTGGGAGAAGGATGCTGAATATGGAGCTGCCAGGGAAGAGGAGAAGAGGAAGGCCAAAGAGGAGGTTTATGGATGGGGTGAGGGAGGACATGCAGGTGGCTGGTGTGACAGAGGAAGATGTAGAGGACAGGAAGAAATGGAAACAGATGATCCGCTGTGGCGCCCCCTAACGGGAGCAGCTGAAAATAATAGTAGTAGTAGTAGTAGTGGTAGTAGTAGTAGTGGTAGTAGCAGTAGTGGTATTAGTAGTGGTAGTATTGGTAGTAGTGGTAGTAGCAGTAGTAGTAGTAGTAGTGGTGGTAGCAGTAGCAGTAGTAGTAGTAGTAGTAGTAGTGGTAGTAGCAGTAGTAGTAGTAGTAGTAGTAGTAGTGGTAGTACCAGTAGCAGTAGTCGTAGTATTAGTGGTAGTAGCAGTAGTAGAAGTAGTAGTGGTAGTAGTGGTACTAGCAGTAGTAGTGGTAGTGGTAGTAGTAGTGGTAGTAGTATTAGTAGTGGTAGTAGTGGTAGTAGTAGCAGTAGTAGTGGTAGTAGTGGTGGTAGTAGTGGTAGTACTAGTGGTAGTAGTGGTAGTAGCAGTAGCAGTAGCAGTAGTAGTGGTAGTGGTAGTGTAAGGGGTTGAAAATAGCCTCAATGAAAAGTTTATCTTAAAAACTATACCCCCCCCTATTTTTATATTTAGATCTAACTTAGATACGTAATTGCAATGCAGTAAGGGTGTTTCTCCACCAAGCCAGTAGAGGGCGCTGTAGCGCTTCTGTGGATCCCCGGAGTCAAGCTACTCCCAGCTTCCTAAGCAGCTCAGAATAAACTGGTTCAAGCTGGAGTGAACATGGACTCATGCGTTTCTCTTCTATGATCCACAGTTCATCTACCCAGCTCACCTCACCGGTCCACAGTACCCACAGTCTGTGGATCCTTGCTACCACCCAGATTCCCCTAGGTCTAGGCCGGTAACAGTAGTAGTAGTGATAGTAGCAGTTGTACTACTACTACTAGTAGTAGTAGTAGTAGTAGTAGCAGTAGTAGTAATAGTAGTAGTAGTAGTAGTAGTAGCAGTAGTAGTAGTAGTAGTAGTAGTAGTGGTAGTAGCAGTAGTAGCAGTAGTAGTAGTGGTAGTAGTAGCAGTAGTGGCAGTAGCAGTAGCAGTAGCAGTGGTAGTGGTAGTGGTAGTGGTAGTAGCAGTAGCAGTAACAGTAGCAG
Organism: Lampris incognitus; assembly: GCF_029633865.1. Lineage (NCBI taxonomy): Eukaryota > Metazoa > Chordata > Actinopteri > Lampriformes > Lampridae > Lampris > Lampris incognitus. The sequence goes on along the minus strand of NC_079221.1, from coordinate 53,987,693 downwards.
TAGCAGTAGCAGTAGCAGTAGTAGCAGTGGTAGTGGTAGTGGTAGTAGTAATACACATGAATGTGTGTCCTACTGTCTGAGTGGTCCGGGTGCAGGCTGCTGACTGTCTATATCAGTCTCTTATCCACAGTTACAGCAGTGGGTTTTACTGTCATTGCATTACTCAGCCATGTTGCAGCACATTGTTAATACACACACATTTACAGTTAAAAGGGTTAACACATGTCCTGGGACTTTCATACTTCTACCAAGGAGAATACCATTTCCTGCTCCGGTGAACCTTCAGAGTGAAATATCACCAATAGTCTACCAGATGACATCACAGCAGGTGGATTATTTCAATAGTGGCGGTTATTTCATAAGAGGACTGAAAGTCAATATGATGGCCAGCTGGCGGGGAATATTAGTGTGTAATGTACATACTCAGCACTTCCTGGTTTTGACTGCTGTCAGATTATATAGAGATACCTTAGAAGAGACATGTTCCTTTGTCACATGACAGATGAGCAGGAGCAAGAGCACAGCAAGATGATAAACTGGTTTATTACTGGATCACCATAAGACCATCTGAAATAAGAGCACTGTTAGAAAAGCTGCTCAACATTTAAGTGGGTCAAGCTCATTTTAAAGGACAGCTTAAGTCTGTCTGACAGAAGGACAACACTTTTACAGATGCTCCGCTCTAAACCTCACACACACCAAACAATTAGCACCTGTCAACTGTTTGTTTCTCTCCCAAACAGGATTTTATATCATGTTGGAAATAAACTTCTCAGTTCTTTGGTGAAACGTGTCTGAAAGCTGTAATTTCCATAGTCGAGGTTCACTGGTTCCCCCGGTCCAAGAATAGAGATGCACTTCAGAAGGTGTTTGTTTCATGCTCCATATGCAAACTCTGCTGTAGACTACAGGAAGGACTTGTGGGACTTCCTCAAATGGGTGGTGTGCTGCCTCCACCCTGTGGTTTGCATAGTCAAGCTTCACTGCTCCCTGCCGGGGCCAGAATAAGCCCTGTCAACACATGTCCACGTCTCAGAGGGACTCTACACCAGGTTTCTAACCCTTCTGTTTCAGCTCATGGTCAACAATATGTGCTCTGTAATGTCCCAGTCCATTTCTAATTGTGTTTTCCAGACCAACCTAGTCCTGCTGCTGCTGCTGCTGCTCTGAAGTATTAGCTTCCCTTCAGGACTTTTGCAGCTGCACTTCTCTTGTTTCCAACTCCAGCAAGGGCTTGTGGGTATATATGGTGAGCACATGCTGATGGGACTAGTTGGTCAGGGCTGTACTCATAGTGAGGCACTCTGGATAAACATGTCAGCTATGACACAAGTGTAAAAGCTCATCTCACTTTATTGTCATTACTGGGATGAACTCTCTACAGCGCAGGTTAGAGTCCCTATCTTGTTACTACAGCAGATTATAAACCCACATTACAGGCCTGCCTGCTGTGGGCTGGCCAGGATTTGTAAATTATTTAAAGGGGTTTTATTTCAGCTTTAGCTGGTGCCACAGTTTGTAAATTCATGACAAACCAACAAATACAAAACTGGATCACTTGACAAAAACTTTATTAACTTCTGAGCAGCAGACAAGCAGGAATACATTCAGCAACAGAAACCAACAGTAGAAGCAACAGATGAACTTAACCAAAGTGCCCCTCTCCCCAAACTCACCCCTACACACTTAACTACAACACACCTAAGCACGCACATGTTAGAAACTGCTGCAAGGGGGCTTTTGTGTTCACATTCCTGCCTCATTTTTATTCATCTCTTTTTATAAACCCATGCATTTGAGGGAAGGTTGCTTCCAGCCAGTAGGGGGCGTTTCTCTAGCCGCTGCACTGTGTCCTCCTGAGCTCGGTGGACTGCCTGCGGCCACCATGGGCCACCAAGCAGGTGTAGAGGTCTCCTTCATCCCAGCTGGCTTTGCTGAGGGTCAGGATGCTGCTGCGGCTGTACCCAGTGCTGCTCCACACCTCTTGTCCCGTCAGGACGCCCGCCGTCACCTCCCTCCCATCCTTCTGCCAAGTCACCAGCGCTCCTTTTGGGGAGTAGCTGCTCAGCAGACAGGACAGCGTGGCCGAGCCCTTGGACAACTCCTCAGAAGAGGGGGGGAGCAGGGAGAGGGTGGGTTTGACTGAGACCCCCGCTGTAAAGAGAGACACAACTGAATACACCGACTTGCTGAACTATGTGTTACTGAGAGCACTGCAGCACCACCACTACTCACCAGGACCATGTTAATGCTACTGTGCTGTGTGAATAAGCACATGCAGCATCAGTGTGTCATGTTGTAGTCTTTGTTTCCATGTGTTTATGTGTGCAGTGTGTTTTCCATAATCTATTTGTACAGTAGTCTATGTGTGTTTCCTTTATTCTGCCGTCTCTACTGTACCTGCAGGACCACAGTTGAAAATGAGTGATGCTGCTAAACTGCCACATTTACACAAATGTGTATCAATGTGCCCTGTCTGTGTGTAACTAAAGGCAACAAACTAAACTAATACTCACAATTTACATGACTTTTTACAACCTTAACAGTAAATAAAGGATGAAATAAACAATATGCCATAGGCTGTAAATCACCAGTTAAATATTCTGCAAGTTTACAATAAAATTAGTTTTAACAGCAGTTTTCAGGTGTGCGTATATGAATGTGTGTGGCACATAAAGTGAATATGAATGAGCTCATTTCTCAGACTGCCAGTGATTTAGCAGATTATAAATGTGTAAGTTAAACACGACTTTACATGGGACTGTACACTGTGTGCAGCCTCTATTCAACATGTTCAGTGTGAGTAAAGCTCATTTAACCACCGTTGTACCTGCAGCTGATTTACACTGCTGCGGTGCAATCCTCATGCAACAATTTCTGCAGCTTTTACTCATACAAGACACCTAAAATATACACGGGTTAGAGACCAAACGTCGAATAAATAGCTCAGTGTTGAAGATTGTGATTTCAGTTTGTCTTGTAAGATTTCCAAACTGACAGCATTGTTCAGGCTTTAACCAATGGTCGACTAAAGCTGTAATGTCAAGTTATGTGACGATGCTACGGCATACTGATGTTGTTAGAATAACATGGACTACTTTACAATATTCAGCCATTGCCTTTCCACCCTGGAGTCCTGTTAAATGTCACGACTGACTCCAAATGAATCATTAAACAAATCAAAATCTAGTTTTGTTTTCCCAAACCAACACTCGACATACGTAGCAACACGTTGTGAGAAGCAGCTAATGTAGAAAATGACTATGGACACACAAATGTACAAGAGAAATCACTTACATGAGACGATGACCTCAGTGCCGCCACCAAAAGTGATCCACAGTGATAGAGCCTGGTTAAGACGCCGTACAAAAACCTCCTTTCCACTTGACACACCTCGATGGCTGCTGCTCAACACGCTCACGTGCTGCAGCTCAGCCTTATTAGTGTATATGGCAGGAAGTTTTAGCTTTTAACCCCTCTGTTTTTACTCCAGCTCCACCACTTAGCCATGTCCTTATCAGAAACTGGATGACAACCAGCCTACTTATAATCCCACTGTACATCACAAGTATCCAGGCAAAATACCAAACTCATGATATCCACATTCTATTTTAACTATCCTGTCTATCAAAAGTTATATTCTAAATGATATTTTAACTATCCTGTCTATCAAAAGTTATATTCTAAATTATATTTTAACTATCCTATCAAAAGTTATATTTTAAATGATATTTTAACTATCCTGTCTATCAAAAGTTATATTCTAAATGATATTTTAACTATCCTGTCTATCAAAATTTATATTTCAAATGATATTTTAAGTATCCTGTCTATCAAAGGTAAAGTCTAAATTATATTTTAACTATCCTGTCTATCAAAAGTCATATTCTAAATGATATTTTAAGTATCCTGTCTATCAAAAGTTATATTTTAAATGATATTTTAACTATCCTGTCTATCAAAAGTTATATTCTAAATGATATTTTAACTATCCTGTCTATCAAAAGTCATATTCTAAATTATATTTTAACTATCCTATCAAAAGTTATATTCTAAATGATATTTTAACTATCCTGTCTATCAAAAGTTATATCTTAAATGATATCTTAAGTATCCTGTCTATCAAAAGTTATATTCTAAATGATATTTTAACAATCCTGTGTATCAAAAGTTATATTCTAAATGATATTTTAACTATCCTGTCTATCAAAAGTTATATTCAAAATTAACTATCCGGTCTACCAAAAGTTATATTTTAAATGATATTTTAACTATCCTGTCTATCAAAAGTTATATTCTAAGTGATATTTTAACTATCCTGTCTATCAAAAGTTATATTTTAAATGATATTTTAACTATCCTGTCTATCAAAAGTTATATTCTAAATTATATTTTAACTATCCTGCCTATCAAAAGTTATATTTTAAATTATATTTTAAGTATTCCGTCTATCAAAAGTTATATTCTAAATGATATTTTAACTATCCTGTCTATCAAAAGTTATATTTTAAATGATATTTTAAGTATCCAGTCTATCAAAAGTTATATTTTAATTTATATTTTAACTATCCTGTCTATCAAAAGTTATATTCTAAATTAACTATCCTGTCTATCAAAAGTTATATTCTAAATTATATTTTAACTATCCTGTCTATCAAAAGTTATATTCAAAATTAACTATCCTGTCTATCAAAAGTTATATTCTAAATTATATTTTAAGTATCCTGTCTATCAAAAGCTATATTCTAAATGATATTTTTACTATCCTGTCTATCAAAAGTTATATTTTAAATGATATTTTAAGTATCATGTCTATCAAAAGTTATATTCTAAATTATATTTTAACTATCCTGTCTATCAAAAGTTATATTCTAAATTAACTATCCTGTCTATCAAAATTTATATTCTAAATTATATTTTAACTATCCTGTCTATCAAAAGTTATATTCTAAATGATATTTTAACTATCCTGTCTGTCAAAAGTCATATTCTAAATATTATAACTCTCCTGTCTATCAAAAGTTATATTTTAAATGATATTTTAAGTATCCTGTCTATCAAAAGTTATATTCTAAATTATCTTTTAACTATCCTGTCTATCAAAAATTATATTTTAACTATCCTGTCTATCAAAAGTTATATTCTAAATTATATTTTAACTATCCTGTCTATCAAAAGTTATATTCTAAATTATCTTTTAGCTATCCTGTCTATCAAAAATTATATTTTAACTATCCTGTCTATCAAAAGTTATATTCTAAATTAAGTATCCTGTCTATCAAAAGTTATATTCTAAATGATATTTTAACTAGTTAAAATGTAATTTTGCACATCAACAATTCAAATCTTGACATCAAATTAAATCCTAACTACTGAGGATTACAACTTTCCCCCATTCATTTCAGTGAGAACTGGAATTTAAATTAGTGGGATATTAAGTAGTTAAAGTGCCAATCATTGAAATATTTTTTTTTTTTTCCAATATCAACATTTGGAACATAATTGTTGATATCAAAAAAGAAATGTCTGACATCAACAACTGAACCTCTTATATCAACAACTGGTATTTCATCTACTTAAAAGTGAATTATAACTACTTAAATTTCAGCATTTCAAATTTAAGCAGAATTTGATTTGTCCTCCTGGTGTCCAAGCAGCACTTTGTTAATCGTAGGACTTCACAGTCTAAGAGGCAGCTTAGTTGTCTTATACCTTAGGTGGTCCTGCCTACATGGCAGATGTTTGTACAGCCTTCTATCACTGTGTGGTTGCTCAGCCATGAACACAGATATCACTCTGACAGTAGGAAATCCCTGCGTCCTCAGCCTGGACTGCTGTGACAGTCAGGGTGAAGTCACTCCCAGATCCGCCGGCGCTGAACCGAGAGGGACTTCCTGCCAGGAGAGTGGTCCCTGTGCCAGTCAAGGCTTTGGGGACTGTTCCTGGTTGTTGGTAGTACCAGGCTTGACATTGTTGGGTACGTTGAAGGTATATGGCGGGTTAGCCTACTTGTATATTTGTAGCTCATCTCCTGAATCAGTGGAGACACATTTCAGGCAGTCTGGTTAATGTGACAAGTCACAGTTTCATCTAGAAATGTCTTCTGATGGGTCCTGTTCAGCTGTTACAGACACCTTGTCTTTCATCAGAGGAAGGTCTTTGTGCAGGTCTTCATCACTGTTTGAGCGGTGAGACTTCATGTTGCTGACAGTAGTAAACTCCTGTGTCCTCTGTCTGGATGTTACTGATGGTGATTCTGAAATCATAACCGTTGCCACTGCTGCTGTAACCACCTGAAATAAAACCCCAATAGAAATTAGTAATGAATCTGGGAGCTTCTCCTGGTTTCTGATGATACCAGGCTAAGTCATTACCAATGGCTCCACTGGCTGATGGAGGCAGGACCTCCTGTCTGGACTGAGACAGACTCTGGAGTCTGGGTCAGTAAAGTGTCTCCTTTACACCCTGAAACAAAACACATGGAGCTTTTACTATTATTTTATTCATAAATCATATCAGTCATGTTTATCATGTCACATGGGAGGACAGTGAAATAAAGACATAAAATAAACAACTCATGTGCTGTGCAGCATTGTTGAATGACAACAACACAGTGGATGTAAAGGACAGCTAAGTTAGTTGTCTCAGTAGGGTACCAAATGGGACAGCTATGCCACCAGCTGAATAAAGAAGCCCATAGCCTCATCAGACTACTCACCCTGAGAGTACAGCACCACCACCAACATGTTCATATGAGAAGACATGTTGGTTTGGTGTGTGTGTCACAGTACAAAGTGTGTGTGCTATTTTCTCCTGATAACCTTGGAGAGACTCTTTCTCACACAAGCACAAATAGTTTTAAACAACAAAACGTTAAAAGTGCAGTTTGCAACTAGGATAAAAATCAGTTTTAGTAAAGTTAAATATGTTTATACTGTTTATAAGTTACCAGCTGTGTACTTTATACCTTGGAAAACAAAACCGGGCATGTGTTGCATAACTATCATGAGAGTATGTTGTACACAAAACAAAAAACAGGTATTAAGTGGTGTAAATGTGACATGAGTCTTGCCATGTTTTGGTGTTAAACTACGTATATGTGACTGTAAGGCTGAGTCCTTACAGCAGCGGCCTGGGTTTGAATCCAGCCCAGCCCTTTGCTGCATGTCCTTCCCTCTCTCTCCCCTGCCTTTGCTGTCTCTCTCTACTACCACTACCACATAAAGCAGAAATGCCAAGGAAAAGAAGTCATTATTCTTTATGTTGCTGTCAAACAACACAACTTCTTTTAACAGCTCTTAATTCAGCTCAGTTTTCCAGAACACACGTTCTGGGTAGCACTGACTTTTATCAATGATGGACCCAGTTTATTTTGTCCATTTTATGATGAGATCAGTCTCCAGCTAAACCTCACCATTTAATGTAACGTGAGATTTTTTTTTAAGTGGTGGTTTTTGGATAATCAGGGGATTATTAGCAGATTTGAGAACAACAAAGAAGAACACTGACAAAACCTGGCAAAAATATAATACACTTTTCATTCATGCATTAGTATGATAGCAGCAGTATAGTAATAAGAAATAAAACACAATCAATAGTGATACTATGGCAGGATGAGGAAAAACACAGGAGACCAAGGCGAGTTTGATGTTTATTCCTCAACTCCAAAAACCAACTGCAGCAGGAACAACCCTGCACCAGCAAGCCCGGGAATGTAAACCACGCCCCCAGCTCACAGCCCTGCTGGGTGAGAGGCATAGCCCCTAGTGTCCACCACAATACTAATATTACTCATGACAGGAACATTTGTACATTATTATTATTAATAATATTATTGTTGTTGTTGTCATTATTATATTATTATCATTATTATTATATTATTATTATTGTTGTTGTTATTATTATTGTTATTATCATTGTTGTTATAGAGCTTACCGTATGTTCCAGCTGGCAGATCAGTCACTGTGAAACAGAGGGAGGTTTTTGTACGGCTCTCTATCACCGTGTGAACACAGCCTGACTATTGATACTGTGGAGACTCTGACAGTAGTAAACTGCTGTATCCTCAGCTTGGACTCCACCGATGGTCAGGGTGAAGTCAGTCCCAGACCCACTGCCACTAAACCTCGATGGAGTTCCAACATCTTGACCCCTTCAGTGGGCGAAACACCTCACCATATCCAAAACTCCATTGATTTCGAGGACAAGGTCCAAGGCGTAAAACTGGAACCGGATGAAACCATGGTATCCTACGACGTGACCTCGTTATTCACCTGCATCCCAACCATGGAGGATTTGGAAACTGTGAGGCAACGTTTGCTATGTGACAACACCTCCACAATAGGACCAACCTCAGCCCAGACCAGATTTGCCTACTACTGGACCTTTGCCTGAACATTACATATTTCCAATTCAGGGGCCAGTTTCACAGACAGAAACACGGCTGTGCAATGGGCTCACCGGTATCTCCCATTGTGGCCAACTTATATACGGAAGAGGTAGAACACAGGGCCCTGAACTTCTTCAGAGGAACACCTCCGAGCCACTAATTCAGATATGTGGACGACACATGGGTCAAAATCCAAACATAAGAGGTGTAAGCGTTTACCAAACACATCAACTCAGCGGACAAGAACATTAAGTTCACAAGGGAAGACGTAAAGAACAACAGTTTGCCCTTCTTGGACTGTGACGTCCACATTGGGGAAGACAGGAGCCTCCACATTGGGTTTTACAGGAAACCTGCACACACAGACCAATATCTACTTTTCGACTCACACCACCCTCTGGAACACAAGCTGAGCATCATCAGAACTCTGCAACACAGAGCTGATAATGTGCCCAGCAGCACTCAGGACCAACGGGAAGAACACAAACACCTGAGGGAAGCTTTAAAAATCTGCGGCTAGACTTCCGGTAAGATGGCGACTTGAATAGCAGCACAACTTTCTGCCTCTCGCAAATTGGCTAAAATAAATCCTCTAAAACACTAAACTCGACGCAAAAAAAGGAGAAATGAGAAGAGGAGGTAATTCGAATAAAGGTAGCCGTACAGTCCAAAAGGGTAACGCACCAGATACACAGGGAGCGAAGAAACAGTCGGAGCAAGGTAGTAGCAAACACGAGGTAGAAGAAGCTACAATGGCGGCGGCCACAGCTGAGACATTGCGTGCCGGATTAGCAGCTATCGCTAAAGAGATACAAGAATTCAAACAAGAGCTACGAGGTGACTTTGCCAGCCTCAAAGATGAGGTGAAAAGGGAAGTGAAGGAAGAGATTGCTTGCTTCCGAGAAGAGATGACACAGAAGTTTGCAGAGAGCAACGGCGAAATACAGGCGCAGAAAGCGCACATGAGTGAAGCCCAGAAGCGCATAGCCGAGCTAGAGGAATGGCAGGCGGACTCGACAGAACTGCTGATGGACATGTCGACCCAAACGCGCCAGATGCAAGAAAAAATAATGGACCTGGAAGGAAGGTCAAGGAGGAACAATATTCGAATCTTTGGTGTGCCAGAGGAGACGGAGGGAGGCTCCATTACCCAGTACGTGGAACAACTCTTGAATACTCAACTTGACTTAGAAGAAGGGACCAATCTCCAGATACAAAGAGCTCACAGAGCCCTCGCTCAGAAACCCCCTCCGACAGCTCCCCCCAGGTCAGTAGTGGTGAACTTTAAACAGTTTGATATAAAAGAAATGATTCTCAAGAAAGCATGGAAAAAGAATAAGATAGAGATGGGGGACAAACGTATTTACTTTGATCACGATGACGCAGCTGAAGTGGTCCGGAAAAGAAAATCATATTTGGGCATTAAGAAAGTGCTCAAGGTTAAAGGAATTCGTTTCCAGACACCCCTCGCCAAAATAAGGATCCACTGGAACGAAGACATACGACAATGCCAGGGAAGCCGCGATGGACATGAAGACAAGAGGCTGCGACATCGAGATACCAGACGATGATGCGGCAACCACGGCCGCAGAGCAGGTGGAGGCGACTGGGACGCGAGCAGGGTGGCAACGAGTCCAAGGCGCGAAAGGAGGACGTGAAGCTGCACAACGAGCGAAAGAGAAGCTCCGGGCCTATCGGAGAAAGTAGGATTGGTATCGTTCTGACTGAGTTGAGCTCCATTACAAAAGGCTTTTTCATCACATGCCACGGAGAGAGGTAGGCTATACGGTTGCCAAACGTTGGCCATGCCTAGACAAGGCTGTAGGCCTATCCCATGTGATGGGCAAAATGTCAAGTCTAGAGTGGGGCCCTTTCTGAAAAGGATTTCCCCTTCACCTACCAACGGGGACTCGGGGTGGTTAGGCCCCTTTAGTTGGAAGTTATTTTTGTTGTTGATTAATGTGTTTTATATTTGTAGTTTTTTTGTCTGGAGCTCCGTGGGAATATATGGAAAAAGAGTATCAAGATGTCTAGATGGTTCACACTACTAAAATAATGTCGCTGAATGTTAATGGTCTAAATATGTTAAAGAAAAGGGAAAAGGTTATGATTAAGCTAAAAAAGGAGGATGTACAAATCATATTCCTCCAAGAGACCCATTTAACACAGACAGAGCATGGGAAACTTAAGAAATATGGGTACAGACATTCATATTATAGCTCCTACAAGGAAGGGCGCAGGAGAGGTGTTGCAATTTTAATATCAAACAAAACTCAATTCGATTATGATAGGGAGATTGGAGACAAGGAGGGGAGATATATTATAGTGAAGGGGAGGTTAGAGAACAAACCAGTGACATTGGTAAATATATACGCCCCTCCTGAAAGTGATAAAATATTTTTTAAATCTTTGTTTGATGAGATAGCAAACGAGTCAGAGGGGGTCTTAATTTGTGGGGGAGATTTGAACGTCGTTTTGAATCACAAAATGGATACGACCAGTATCAAAAGGACTACAACACAGGTCACTCGATTTGTAAATATATCACTGGAAGAGATGGGGATGGATGATGTGTGGAGACAATTACACCCTCAGGAAAAAGACTATACACATTACTCAGCTGTACATGAAGTTCATTCAAGGATAGACTATTTCATTATGAGCAAAGACGATATTTACAGAGTAAAGGGGTGTAGGATTGGAGGGGTGGATATCTCAGATCACAATCCAGTACATTTATAAATTAATTTGAATTGTAGAAAGCGAAATACGGTTTGGAGGTTTAATGTGGGTCTACTGACTAGTGAGCAGAGTAAGATTATGTTAAAGGCGGATATTCGGACATATCTAGAAGAAAAGAGCAATGGGGAAGTAGACCCAACAATATTTTGGGATGCCATGAAGGCGGTCATCAGGGGAAAGTTAATAGCGCATTCAGCATTGATCAAAAAGGCAAGATCAATTATATCCAGAAAGAATACGGACAGGTTAAGAGAAGTGGAGAGGGAATACCAGACTGCGGGAAACCCCGTGGTGTTGGAGCAAATCAAATCGGCTAAGTTAGACATTACTAAAGAACTGTTAGATGAAGTTTAGAAAAAAAAGCTTGTTTCTCAAACAAAGATATTATGAAACAGGCCCGCGCGCAACTAAACTGTTGGCAAAACGTATTCGCAAACAGCAAGCAGTTGGCCATATACATAAGATCAGAGACCCCCATTCAAATGAGTTAACGAATATACCAGAAAGCATAGAGGACATATTTTTGGGATATTATAAAGAGTTATATTCACAACCCACGCCTGCATCCGAAGCGGAAATTAATACCTTTTTGAATTCATTAGATTTACCCTCAATTGGACGGCTCCAAAATGACAAATTAACAGCTGACATCAAGATGGAAGAGGTGATAGATGCAATAAATTCTTTGAAAAACAATAGAAGCCCGGGCAGCGATGGATACCCTGCAGAATGGTACAAAGTGTTTAGGGAAGAGCTGGCACCGTTACTTCTGAGATCCTTCAATTGGACACCTCACAATAATAAGATACCACCATCATGGTCAGAGGCAATAATCACAGTCATTCCAAAACCGGGAAAGGATAAAGAATATTGTGGGAGCTACAGACCTATTTCATTATTAAATGTAGATTATAAAATATATACGACAATTATCTCCAAAAGGTTAAACTCATTCATAGGTGATTTGATAAATGAAGATCAAACAGGATTCATGAGAGAAAGACAAACGCATGATAATATCAGAAGGACATTGCATATTGTTGATCAAGCGAGTAAGAGACAACAAGCTACACTATTAGTAAGTTTAGATGCAGAAAAAGCATTCGATCGGGTGTCTTGGAATTTTTTGTATGCAGTATTGGAACGACTAGGGTTCAGCAATAAGTCAACACAGTGTATTAAAACATTATATCAACAACCTAATGCTCGGATTAAAATAAACGGGAGTTTAACGAACAAGTTCATTTTGCAGAGGTCGACAAGACAAGGATGCTGTTTGTCTCCGACACTGTTCGCGTTATTCATTGAGCCTTTAGCGGAGGCCATTCGCCAAAATGAAGGAATTAATGGAGTGACAGTGAATGGCACTGTCCACAAGGTGGGGCTATTTGCTGATGATGTCATAGCCTATCTTGCGCAACCACATACATCACTCCCTCAACTAATGAAGCTACTAGAACTATATGGTCATTTATCTGGATATAAAATTAACATCTCAAAAACACAGGTGCTAGTTCTCAATTATACTCCAACCACAGAATTCAAGGGAAAATTTGACTTTAATTGGAATCTAAACAAAATCAAATATTTGGGAATTTACATTACCAAGGAATTGTCTAAATTACATAAAGCAAATTACGGCAAGATCAACGATGTGATGCAAAAGGATATTGATAGATGGTCCACTCTGCCACTTGACTTCAGCTCAAGAATTGAGACAGTTAGAATGAATATTCTACCAAGGCTTCTTTACCTATTCCAATCGTTGCCTGTAGAGGTGACTCAAGCTCAATTTGATAGGTGGGATAGGACAATATCTAGATTTATTTGGGGAGGGAAGAAGCCCAGAGTAAGGTATGAAACTCTCCAACTCTCAAAGGAAAAGGGAGGTATGGGTTTACCAAATCTAAAAGAATATTTCAAAGCTGCCCAGCTGAGATATGCTGTTGACTGGTGTAGGCAAGATTACATGGCCAAGTGGAAAGTCATGGAAAGGGAATATGGTGGGTACCCTATCCAGAATATTTTAGGGGATAAAGAAGTATACAAGAAAACGAAAACCCACATGGATTCAGTCACATTATTTACACTGGAGTTATGGTTTAAATTGATTAAAATCAACAAATTACAAGATGAGATACAGTTATTGAGATGGGTAGCATATGACAGAGACTTTACTCCAGCGAGGCATGACACAGTTTTTAAACTGTGGGTTAACTGGGGAATCACAGCATGGTGCACTATAGAGGAAAAAGGGGAGATGGAGAGTTTTCAGGGTATGAAAGACAAGTTTGATTTGGAAAATCATGACTTCTTTAGATATTTACAATTAAGGGATTATTACAACAAACGTATCAGGAGAGGACCCTCCATGGAGGTGAACAGTGTGATTCAAATTATAATCAACGCATATAAAGGGAGAAAATCTAGGACTATATCTGTACTATATCAAGCTCTCACAACTAATAAACACTCAACTACATATATAAAAGAAAAATGGGAATTAGAATTTGGCACAGAAATTACAGAGGAGGACTGGCAGAATATGTGGAAAGTTCATCAATCCTCCACTAGTTCGCGGATATGGAGGGAATTCTCCTGGAAAAATCTGATACGTTTTTTTATTACACCAAAAATCAAAAATAGATACTCCAGCACCAAACTGTCATGCTGGAGGAAATGTGGAACAGAGGATGTAGACCACTCGCATATATTTTGGAAATGTAATAAGTTAGCGATGTTTTGGGAGATGGTTCATGATGTAATACAAAAGGTACTTGGATATGACTTCCCTAAGAGCTATATGACCCTCTATTTCTGTAATTTTAAAAACGACGATATAGGGTCAAGTGATAGATGTTTGGTTAAGATACTGCTAATTGCGGCTAAGAAGGCAATCACAAGAAAATGGTGCCAAGTGGACGCCCCCACACAAGGACAATGGATGGAAATAGTGGAAGACATTCATACAATGGAAAAACTGACTCATCGATTGAGACTTACAGTACCTCGGATGGAAGACCATTGGAAGAAATGGACATGGTTTAAGGAGCAAACACGCGACAACATAATTCATGACAACACTTAAGACTGGAAAGTTAGACCCACAGGAAGCTCATGTAGTTCATTTTTTGTGTGTTTTTTTGTTTGTTTGTTTTGAGTTGCCCTGTTGGGCTTGTGTGCAAGTGAATGTAGATAATTCAATGTTTACTTCTGAATACGGATGCCATGTTTGTATTGACCTAAAAACTTAAATAAAAACTAAAGTGATAAAAAAAAAACAACCTGCGGCTACCCCAGTTGGACCTTTGTGAAAACTGCAACACGTTCCAGAAAGACCAACCGGGTGAGCGATGAGGAGAAGAGGAACAGAAGGAATAACATAGTCATCCCGTATGTTTCTGGGGTCTCCGAGAAACTCAGGAGAATGTTTAACAAACACCGCATCCCGGTATACTTCAAACCCAGCAACCCACTCCGACAAAGACTGGTTCATCCCAAAGACCGTGTACCACACACCCGGAAAAGCAATCTGGTGTATGCTGTACAATGCAATGAGGATTGCACTGACCTATACATAGGAGAAACCAAACAACCACTACACAAACGGATGGCCCAACACAGAAGGCCAAACTCCTCAGGACAAGACTCAGCAGTCTATCTACACCTAAAGGAGAAGACACACTCCTTCCAGGACAGCAACGTACACATTTTGGACAGAGAAGATAGATAGTTTGAAAGAGGGGAGAAGGAAGCCATCTATGTGAAACTGGGAAAACCATCCCTCAACAGAGGAGGAGGTCTGCCACACCACCTATCTCCCACTTATAATGCCGTCCTTTCATCTCTACCCAGGACACTCAAGAAGCCTAGCCTCCAAGAACAACAGTCGCTCACTCTACTACTACTTTCGGCTGCTCCCGTTAGGGGTCGCCACAGCGGATCATCCGTTTCCATTTCTTCCTGTCTTCTGCGTCTTCCTCTGTCACACCAGCCACCTGCATGTCTTCCCTCACCACATCCATAAACCTCCTCTTTGGCCTTCCTCTTCTCCTCTTCCCTGGCAGCTCCATATTCAGCATCCTTCTCCCAATATACTCAGCATTTCTCCTCCACACATGTCCAAGCCATCTCAATCTTGCCTCTCTTGCTTTGTCTCCAAACCGTCCAACCTGAGCGGTCCCTCTAATATAATCGTTCCTAATCCTGTCCTTCTTCGTTACTCCCAGTGAAAATCTTAGCATCTTCAACTCTGCCACCTCCAGCTCCGCCTCCTGTCTTTTCGTCAGTGCCACTGTCTCCAAACCATATAACATAGCTGGTCTCACAACCATCTTGTAAACTTTCCCTTTAACTCTTGCTGGTACCCTTCTGTCGCAAATCACTCCTGACACACTTCTCCACCCACTCCAACCTGCCTGCACTCTCTTTTTCACCTATCTACTGCACTCCCCGTTACTTTGGACAGTTGACCCCAAGTATTTAAACTCAGATGTCTTTGTCACCTCCACTCCTTGCATCCTGACCATTCCACTGTCCTCTCTCTCATTCACGCATAGGTATTCCGTCTTGCTCCTACTGACTTTCATTCCTCTTCTCTCCAGTGCATACCTCCACCTCTCCAGGCTCTCCTCAACCTGCAGCCTACTCTCACTACAGATCACAACGTCATCCGCGAACATCATCGTCCATGGAGACTTCTGCCTGATCTTGTCCGTCAACCTGTCCATCACCATTGCAAACAAGAAAGGGCTAAGAGCCGATCCTTGATATAATCCCACCTCCACCTTGAACCCATCTGTCATTCCAACCGCACACCTCACCATCGTCACACTTCCCTCATACGTATCCTGCACCACTCCTACATACTTCTCTGCAACTCCTGACTTCCTCATACAATACCACACCTCCTCTCTCGGCACTCTGTCATAAGCTTTCCCTAAATCTACAAAGACACAATGCAACTCTTTCTGGCCTTCTCTATACTTCTCAATCAACATTCTCAAAGCAAACATCGCATCTGTGGTGCTCTTTCATGACATGAAACCATACTGCTGTTCGCTGATCATCACCTCTCCTCTTAACCTAGCTTCTATTACTCTTTCCCATATCTTCATGCTGTGGCTGATCAACTTTATACCTCTGTAGTTGTTACAGTTCTGCACATCGCCCTTGTTCTTGAAAATCGGTACCAGTATGCTTCTTCTCCACTCCTCAGGCATCCTCTCACTTTCCAGGATTGTGTTAAACAATCTAGTTAAAAACTCCACTGCCATCTCTCCTAAACATCTCCATGCCTCCACAGGTATGTCATCAGGACCAACTGCCTTTCCATTCTTCATCCTCTTCATAGCTGCCCTCACTTCCTCCTTGCTAATCCGCTGAACTTCCTGATTCACTATCCCTACATCATCCAACCTTCTCTCTCTCTCATTTTCTTCATTCATCAGCCCCTCAAAGTACTCCTTCCACCTTCTCAGCACACTCTCCTCGCTTGTCAGCACATTTCCATCTCTATCCTTGATCGCCCTAACTTGCTGCACATCCTTTGCAGCTTGGTCCCTCTGTCTAGCCAATCGGTACAAGTCCTTTTCTCCTTCCTTAGTGTCTAATCTGTCATACAACTCACCATACGCCTTTTCCTTTGCCTTTGCCACCTCTCTCTTTGCTTAACGCTGCATCTCCTTGTACTCCTGTCTACTTTCTTCATCTCTCTTACTATCCCACTTCTTCTTTGCCAACCTTTTCCTCTGTATAATTTGCTGTACTTCCTCATTCCACCACCAAGTCGCCTTGTCTTCCTTCCTCTGTCCTGATGACACACCAAGTACCTTCCTAGCTGTCTCCCTCACTATTTCTACAGTGGTTGCCCAGCCATCTGGCAACTCTTCACTACCACCCAGTGCCTGTCTTAACTCCTGCCTTGACTCCACACAACAGCCTTCCTTCTTCAACTTCCACCATTTGATCTTCGGCTGTGTCTTCACTCGCTTCCTCTTCTTGGTCTCCAAAGTCATCCTACAGACCACCATCCGATGCTGCCTGGCTACGCTCTCCCCTGTCACCACCTTGCAGTCTCCAATCCCTTGTAGATGGCGCCTTCTACATAAGATATAGTCCACCTGTGTGCACTTTCCTCCACTCTTGTACGTCACCCTGTGTTCCTCCCTCTTCTTGAAATATGTATTCACCACAGCCATTTCCATCCTTTTCGCAAAACCCACCACCATCTGTCCTTCCACATTTCTCTTCTTGACTCCATACCTTCCCATCACCTCCTCATCACCTCTGTTCCCTTCACCAACATGTCCATTTAAGTCCGCTCCAATCACCCCTCTCTCCTCCTTGGGTACTCTCTCCACCATGTCGTCCAACTCACTGCAGAATTCTTCTTTTTCATCCATCTCACACCCAACTTGCGGGGCATATGCGCTGATAACATTCAGCAATAAACCTTCAATTTCCAGCTTCATACTCATCACTCTGTCTGACACTCTCTTCACCTCCAGCACGCTCTTGACATACTCTTCCTTCAGAATTACCCCTACCCCATTACTCCTCCCATTCACACCGTGGTAGAAGAGTTTGAACCCACCTGCCTACCTTTCTTCTTTCCATCATGTCAGCCAGCTCTCTCTCTTTACCAGTCATAGTGCCAACATTCAAAGTTCCAACTCTCACCTCCACATGCCTACCCTTCCTCCTCTCTAGCTGCCTCTGGACATGCTTTCCCCCTCTCCTTCTCCTTCGCCCAACAGTAGCATAGTTTCCACCGACACCCTGCTGGTTAACAGTACCGGTGGCGGTCGTTGGTAACCCGGGCCTCGACCGATCCGGTATGTAAGTCTTATTTATGATCCGCATATTTGATTTGGCAAAGATTTTGGATGCCCTTCCTGACGCAACCCTCCCCATTTGTCCGGGCTTGGGACCGGCACTAAGGATGCACTGGCTTGTGCATCCTCAGTGGCTGGGTTTTCTCTTAAATACATATAATTTTGATTTTCAACATTGAATGGTCTCAAACTTTATGAAAAATAAAAACTGTGTGTTAAATGGCCAAACACAAGTTTGAAATATTAATTTACAACACAGCTGATACATTTCTTTGGTAATGGGCCAGTTTACATTGCCAAATATTACTGACATAATGCCAGCCATATTAAAGTCAGTCTCTTGTGGGTGTCCATATTTGTCCCCTGTTATTTCCAGTCTGGCCACCGGGAGGTGCAGCACTTCTTTTTGTGACCAACCAGCTAGAATTTCTGACGTCAGACATCAAGTGGAAAACAACTTAACTGTTTCAACACAGTTTAGAAACAAAAAAGGTACCATGATGCAACAGCACGTGTGTCCATGCCCCTGTCTTAGACTTAGACTGTCTTAGACTTAGGCTGTCTTAGACTTAGACTGTCTTGGACTTAGACTGTCTTAGACTTGGACTGTCTTAGACTTGGACTGAAATGGATGATCTGCTGTGAAGACCCCTAACAGGAGCTGCCAAAAGTCGTAGTGGTAGCAGTAGTAGTAGAAGTAGTAGTAGTAGCAGTAGTAGTAGCAGTAGTAGCAGTAGTAGTAGTAGCAGTAGCAGTAGTATCAGCAGTAGTAGTAGTAGTAGTAGTAGTAGTAGTAGTAGTAGTAGTAGACTGTAGCTTCAGTTAGCACCCAGTCTTGTTCTCGCCTGTTTGTTTCTTATTGGTGCACAGATCTTCTCAGACAATACTTGATTTGGGATTAAGTTCATCTCTGGACACAACAATCAGGAATGTTAGACAATAGCAATTGATTTCAGGGAGGTTATTTGTATATGTGGCGCCATCCTGTGCTTTACCTGTGCCCCCGTCCAGAGGGTTACTGGTTGTGTCAGGAAGGGTATCCAGCGTGAATTTTGTCAAATAGTTTTGCTGATTAAAAAAATAATAAAAAAATAAAGTAAAAAAATAAATAATAAGAATAATAATGATGATGATGATGATGATGATGATAATAATAATAAAACATTTTATCTGTGGACACCTTACAGAACACAGTAAAAAACAAGCAGCACTGTATCAGACAGCAGAGCATCAAAACAAAGCAGGTAGACAATAAGAAGTTAACACAACAGATAAGTATAACATCATCATCTGCACCAAACTCAATGAAGCGTGGATCAGACTGAATATGCCTGTTTGAAAAGGTGCGTTTTGAGATGAGATTTGAAGGTTGAAAGAGAGTCAGACTTGTGACTATCTTGTGGGAGAGAGGTCCATAGGCGGGGGGCAGAATGACTGAAGGCTCTAGACCCCATGGTAGTCAAGCGGGCCAAAGGTGCAGTGAGTTAGAGAGCAGAAGAGGATCTGAGAGTGTGGGAGGGCGTGTGGATATGAAGGAGTTCAGAAAGATACGAAGGAGCTAGGTTATTAAGGGTCTTAAAGGTGAGGACAAGACCAGACCGGATCTGTCAAGGCCTGGGTTGACAACGGCCTCCATTGATGCTGCACCCAGTTTCCATCAGTACGATGGAAACTGTAAAATCCACTGTGGTGACCCCTGAGAAACAGGAAACAAGCTGAAAGACAAACAAGAAGATCTGCATATGTAGGGGAGCTTGCATTTGGACATAAATGAAAAACCCTGAGAGAAGTTTTTTTTTCTTCCAGTTTCATCATGAACTGGATTTGTGTTTGAGTGTGTGAACGGTATAATCTGAATATCATGAAAACAAAGCATGACAATTTCACATAACTTCTCAAGGTGTTATGAAGTGTTATAGAGTGTTCTTAATCCAAGATCATTTCTTCTTCATCTAACTTGGCATTAGTCACAGAAGGTGGTGGTGACTACTGTAATAAGTGGCTGGAGCACACACAAGACGGTGTGTCCTCACAGGACATGATATACACATCTGCTACTAACAGCAGTCTCACCAGGAAGCTCATTTGCATAGAGAGGACCCTTCTTATTTGAAGGACATGCTTCAGTGCTCATGAAACCTTTATAACTCTGCAAGTCCAAAGCAAAGCCACCAACACTTGTTCATTGTGACAGCAAAGGTAAAAACCATGTGTTGGAGCAGCATTTTCATCCTGACATGTGCTGCCTTTATTCAAGGTAAGACCGGCAGAGATGATTCACTGTCTTCCTTGTTTTCCTCATCTCAACTTTTCCTCCCCTGAAAGAACTTTCTCTGATCTCACCAGTTTGTGTTTCCCCACCTGCACATTGTTTCTACCAAGTCCCTGTTTGTGTTTTACACTGTTGAGTTTCAGTTAAAACAACACCTGAAAAAGGAATTCTATGTGTTTGTGTTATGTAATGAGTAACACATCTGTCCTTTCACAGAGATTTCCAGATGTACATGTGAGACAATGAAGGCCTTCACTTTCAGTCTGTTTGTGTGTTTCTGTTTTCAGGATCAAGCAGTCAGGTCACTGTGACTCAGACTCCTTCAATGAAAGCTGCCAAAGTAGGAGGATCAGTCAGTCTGGCATGCAAACTGAGTCAACCTGCTGATACTGTTTATACTTATCAGAGCAATATACTTATCTCCTGGTACCAACAGAAACCTGGAGAAACTCCTAAACTCCTCATTTATAACGCAAACACTCTTGAGTCAGGAACTCCATCGAGGTTTAGTGGCAGTGGGTCTGGGACTGACTTCACCCTGACCATCAGTGGAGTCCAGGCTGAGGATACAGCAGTTTACTACTGTCAGAGTCTCCACGATATCAATAGTCAGGATGTGTTCACACGGTGATAGAGAGCCGTACAAAAACCTCCCTCTGTTTCACAGTGACTGATCTGCCAGCTGGGACATACGGTAAGCTCTCTAACAACAACATCACCATTAATAACACTAATGATAATAACAATAATAATAGTAATAATAATAATAATAATAATAATAATAACAAAAATATAATTGTAGTAATATGTTGTTCTTGGTCTTCTTCTAATATATGGTATTAGTTGCATTGTCTGTTTTTCTATTCTATTATTGTTATTGTATTACTGGTTTCATACTAATGCACAAATAAAAAATATTAAATATTCTTTTCAAATTTGTCAGTTTTGTCAGTGTTTCTCTTTTGTTGTCCTCACATCTGTATACATCCTATGATCACACAAAAAGTACCATTTCAATAAAATGGAAAGTAAATCCTACATGACATGAAAGTGTGAGATTTACTTTGAGAAATTACTGAATCCCCCAACCTCTGAAACCAGAGTTTAGCCTCCTCAGAAAAGGGACAAAATAAATGTGGTCATCCATTGATAAAAGTCGGTGCTTCACACAATATGTTTAGAAAACTGCTGATTTCAGAGTTTTCAGTCACGTTGCCTTGTTGTTTGAGAGAAAAGAGTTATGATTTTAACCAAATATAACCTGATGCACCAACATGTTTAATGATGTGTTCACCTACATGGTGCAATAATTAGTTAATGATCATTAATGGTGTGATTATTACCTTCTTTAAATAAATTAACATAAAACTGCCACAACAAGTATGTAAGTAAGAATTTGCCGCTTAAAATATTTTCATTGGTTTTGTGTACAAAATAATCTCCTATTGACATATTTACTGGATTTTTTTTTCTATCAAGTTATAAATTTATTTAGTGGTAATTATAAAACGTATAATCAAATTCAAAATTAAAGTAATTCCTTGAAAAGTTATAAATTAGAATATGTTTTGTTCAGTTTTGAAAGCAGAAGTTTTACTTAACAACATTGAGAATTTGCTGCCCAAATATCTTTTCAAAATATCATCCTGACATTTATTTAAAGTTTAATAAAAGCAGTCATATTTTAGAATGACCTAATTTTTCTTTTTCTTTTGGTTTTTATCATTTATCAATGTTGTGTCCAATTTTAACATTTCTGGTTTTAAAACTATTTGGTTGTATGTGTAGTGAGAAAAAGTCTCAATCCCAAGGGAAATGTTTTTTGGAGGAAACAGAAAACACTGGAAATAATTAACAATAACAATAACAATAATAATAATAATAATAATAATAATAATAACAATAATAATAATAATGGGGGTATGGGGTACCGGGACAGTTGCTACAAGCCATCCGGTCCTTGTATAACCAAAGTGAGAGCTGTGTCTGCATTCTCGGCACAAAGTCAAACACGTTTTCAGTGGGTGTCGGACTCCGCCAAGGTTGTCCCTTGTCTCCGATTCTGTTTGTGATATTCATGGACAGGATCTCAAGGCGCAACCAAGGTGAGGAGTGTGTCCATTTTGGGAATCTCAGAATTGCGTCTCTGCTCTCAGCAGACGATGTGGTTTTGTTGGCTTCATCAGAACGTGACCTCCAGCGAGCTTTGGGGCGGTTTGCAGCGGAGTGTGAAATGGCCGGGATGAGAGTCAGCACCTCCAAGTCTGAGGCCATGGTCCTCTACCGGAAAATGATGGATTGCTCCCTCCGGGTTGTGGATGAGTTGTTGCTTCAAGTGAAGGAGTTCAAGGATCTCGGGGTCTTGTTCACGAGTGAGGGTAGGATGGAGCGGGAGATTGACAGGCGGATTGGTGCAGCGTCAGAGTGTACATTGTACCGGACTGTTGTAGTTAAGACGGAGCTGAGCCGGAAGGCAAAGCTCTCAATTTACCACTCAATCTTCGTTCCAAGCCTCACCTATGGTCATGAGCTGAAATGAGTTTCCCCCGTAGGGTGTCTGGGCTCAGCCTTAGAGATAGGGTGAGGAGCTCGGACATCCGGAGGGAGCTCAGAGTAGAGCCGCTGCTCCTTCGCGTCGAAATGAGCCAGTGGAGGTGGTTCAGGCATCTGATTAGGATGCCTCCTGGGCGCCTTCCTTTGGAGGTTTACTGGGTACGGCCAACTGGGAGGAGATCCCGGGGTAGACCCAGAACTCGCTGGAGGGACTACACGTCCAATCTGGCCTGGGAACGCCTTGCAAACCCCAGGAGGAGCTGGAGGATGTTGCTGGGGAGAGAGACGTCTGGAGTGCCCTACTTAGCTTGCTGCCACCGCGACCCGACCCCGGAGAAGCGGCTTATGATGAATGAATGAATGAATGAATGAATAATAATAATGATGATGATAATGATAATAATAATAATAAATTGAGGTTGTGCCCAAACATTATGAGCAGAGCGGATCATAAAACAGAAGTTGAGAAAGGGAAAGTCCAGTTAAACATTTACTTGGCCACGGTAAAGCAAAAGCTTATTTTCAGCGTCAGTGTGAAGACAACAGTTCTTTATCAGTAGCAGCTAAACAAAGGCAGGTCTGCATGGAGGAGACTCTGTGCATCAGTCCCACTCAGTGGTTTATAAGGACAGACTCAACTCCTGTCACTCAGTGACACCCATCACACCTACATGTATCTCATCTGCATGTGTAGCACTGTAGAAGTTGACAGTTGACTAGGACCAGTTCTAGGTTCCTAGGATTAGTTTATAACTAGCATCAAATGATTGCAGACCACAGACCAGGGATAATGTTTGAACTACCAGCTTGTTTTTACGTATATAAAGAATTGTAAACATAGACAGAGAAACGTACACAATTACACAATAACACAGTGAGAATGGATAAATTCGTTGAAACCTCTTGTTTTATGATTTAACACTTATTAAACCACTATTTTGAGTTTCAGATAATTTAGATAGATATTTTAGTTCTAATTTAGGATCATTTTAATTCTAATTTGAAGTTATCTCTTGTTTGAGTTGACAAATTATGTTAATTTGTTTTATGTTCTATTTTGTTCCATTAGGCCTTTAAGTTTCAGTTCTAATTTCCATTAACCTAAGTTACTTAACCAGTAAATCAGAATGCCAAAAGTAACACACAATTGCATTACCCCATGAACAGTATGAATGCTTAACAAACTCAGCCGATACTGCAATTAACAATACAATATCAGATCAAAAATCAAAATCAATAATCAATGTAGGCTTTAATTCGTCCTCTTTGGAAAGTCCGTTGTTGGTCCACTGAGTCCAACTGCGTTTTGCAGTAACAAACTGGAAATGTCAGTCCTACCACAATCCAGGTGCTCGAATCTGTAGGCTGCTGTCCTGAGAATGAGCTGTCTGAAGCCGCAGACAGACCACGTGGATCCAGCAGGGCCCCTATAGGTGGCTCGCCATCGTGGGGGATGAAACACCAAGCGCGATCTTCCCAATCCAAGAAAAACCCCTGGCCTGCATTATAACAGGCACATCACACATGCAAAGACATTAGTTTACATATCTCTCAATAAAATAATCAAAAGAAAATAACAGAAGTACCGACTGACATGGTCAATCTGCCCACCGCTAAAACGTGACGCAGTGTAATGTCTGTGCTAATACACCATGCTGCTGCTGCTGCAGCCCAGCTGGAAGGAGCTAGCTTAGCAACTCGGTTTGCACAAAAGAAACATACATTCTGAATTCGGTTCACAAAAGAAACACGTAGCTCCTCAATAATCTTTACACAAGTTATGATCCCCAACATAACGGAGCTACTTAGAGCTTTAACTAGCCTATGCACACACACATTAGAAACGGACAAGTTGGGCTAGTTAGCAGTTGACTCACCAAGTCCTGGACGACACTCGGACACAACACAAACCCAGGGCTCGGAGGAGGACCAGACCAACAAAATACTCAACTTGGATAAAGAAAGAACCAATTGTAGCTCGCTGCTATTTCAAAGTAGAATCTTCTATCTCTCGTTCCAGTGGCTTCTCTCAAGCGCTTGCCTGGCGTTCTGGAACCTAGCTGCTTCTGGGACGCCCTCCCTCTCGAGCAAGGCAGCTGATTGGCTAATCAGCAGTGCACGCGCTGCGTTCAAGAAATAGCATTGTGAACCAACAATATGAATATGAATTTATTTGTACCATCAATTACAGCTACTGTTCACTATTTACTTGCAAAATGAATAACTATGATTATTTACCTATTTATTTATTATGATTCAAATGTAATTATATGTAGGTTATTTTAACCTGGGTTACACATGTGCGTCTTGACTCTCACATGTTACAGCGCAGGTAAGTGATCTTTTAAATCTGTACTTCATTCTGCTGGTTCATTGTCTGTGTTGCTAGCTGTCTTGTTAAGACAATGTGAGTTATCTCTCTTATCCTCCATAAACTACCATCACAGCTCATATATGAAACTCAGCTTATTTTCCATGTATGTGTAGCGAATTCGGGGGGCAGTCTGGGAGACCGTCGCTACAGCCGGGACGCGAACCCGTGTCTCCCACTCCGCAAGCAACAACGTTAACCAGCCGACTAAAGGGTCCGACCCGTTAGTCAAGGACCAACGTGTCTACTTATCCATGCACGTTACACTACCCCCCCCCTCCTTCGGGAAGCGCGTCCCCGCGCTTAAGCATATCAGCTCCTTCACGCCTCTGGGCGCATACGCTTCCGATGGCCTTACGGTCTCATCACCCCACTCCTGGTACCAAAATATGCAGCCTGGTAAAATTAATGATCCCAAGACAACATAAAAAAACAGCGTTCTTTATTTCGATCAATTTTATGATTTAGAAAAATGACATTAATAAATGTAGAGTTTCAACAATGATCCTGCTCAACATAAATCTCAGGCTCTTAGCCTATACAATGCCTAATCCCTTGTGCAGCTAGCCGGTGGAAACTAGCTAGCATACAAGGGCCTAATCACATGAAAGACAATAACCACATAGAATAACTGCACAATAAATAACTGCAGGGTCCTCCCTGTTACACGTGTAGCCGGGTGGTAAATCTGTTAAATATGTTAAATGATTTTCCACTTAAATTTAGTATAGCTTAACTGTTAATATATGTAATGTTACACTGTCAAGCCATGTAAAATGTCATTTGATGTATTTAAATTGTGAGGCAGATTGTGAGTGTATTTTTATAGTTTTGGTTGTCATTGCATGTTTTGACCAGTAAGTGGCAGTGGTGGACTTTTATTGTAACTCCGTGCAAGTTATCCAAGTGCATCTTGGGTATTCTTTCTTTTTTTCTTGTGTGGAGCGCCTGAAGATTGCGGTGTGACGAGGCTCTGACTCCGTAGTAAGTAGGGGTAAATATCTTGTAAAATATACCTGTAACATTATTCCAAACAATATTGTATGTCGGTAATTTGACAAGATGGTTTGATTTAGACGCTACTGGAGTTGATGTTCGGTGATTTTGGGCGCGAGCCGTCGACCACTGTTCGCCATTGCAGGCATGACAAGGTAATGTTGGCGTGCATAAAGCCACACCATGCCATTGTATTTGGGATGTAAAGGTTTTATATGCATTTTAATTCTGTTTAAAGGTAACTGACAGAGTGAGAAGTTGCGCGATCTTCAGGAAGTTCCACATGTCTTTGTTAAACCCTGTTTAACGTACATAGTCCACTGCCGTATTTTGCACCGTATTTTGTATTTATTATTTCCCTTTTTAAAATATTTTCTGTTAAACTTGCCACATCTGTGAACATTTATGAGCTGTTTGCTCGAAAGACACAGGAATGTATGCACTCAGTAAAACGATCTGCATTCGAAGGTTCAAACAATAAAATTAAATCTACAAGAACCCCGGAAGTAATTGTGTCCTGTGTGGTATCTAATTCCACGGGCTACACACGAAAATAAATGAAACAAATGAAAAGCACAAAGTTAGTTGCCACCAAACACAACATCTGTAGCTAGTAAATGTGATTAGCCTAGCTAACACTCACAAGTACAGCGTTTTACATGGTCCTCCCCCACATGGTGTGATGGATGCCTGACTCTGATTGGCTATCCGTTACCCATGGAAACGCTCTAACGATAAATCTGCGAAGATCACACAGTATAACATTACAATCGGCAACAGATCTCTCATATTACATCTAACACAGCATTATTAACATGAATCTTTCCATATGTTCTGCATTAGACACCATTTAACATAGAACGTTACCTCTTTTACAAGCTCTTAGAAACACAGCCGACCACTCCATTGTACTTGAGGAAGGGAACAAAAAACCCGGAACTTCCGGTTTAATCTCCGCTGTTCTAGCTCGCGCTGGGGGGGGGGGGGGGGCTCCACAAGGCACAGCGCCCTCTGGTGGTTTTTTACTTTAGAAATCAATCCCCACCCGGCTACATATGTAAATATTCACAGTGTATGATCTGGCATGTTAATGTAATATTCTAACTCATGTACACTCCGTAACGGTCATGGTTGTGTGGTCTGGACCATCGGGGCTCGCCTGTTCTCCATCCCCTGATTGGTGTTTCTGTTCACCTGCGCCCCATTTGCCTGAGTACCCTTGATTGGGGTGTTTCTGATAATCACACCAGTGAGAGTTGATTTGTTTGGGCATCATGACAATCAGTTGGAAATCATGGCACTCCATGGCACATGGGTGATACCAGCCATGTGCCATGGAGTGCCATGTGCGTGCAGGTTTTTCTCCCCAACCCAACACTGCTGTACTTAAGATGAGTTCACTGACCACACACCTTCAGCCAAACACAGGAGGAATGGTCAGTGAGCTCAGCAGCTGTAGTGTTGGTCTGAAAGAAAACCTGTGTACACACAGCTCTTCATGACACATGGTTGAGTGCCACTGTCGTACGATCTGAATCTCCAGCTATATAATAACCTCCTCCCACCCTCCCGACCCATTTCCCCAGTCTCACACGATCCTCTTCCCCTTCGTCAGCTGTTGAGGGCCAACCAGGGCCTGATGAGGTCTGGCCCCGTGATCAGCCATTAGAGGAAGGTGAGGAAGAGGAGGAGTCCGCTTTAGTTGAGTACAATGACCCCTGTACAGAGGAGGACCCTCCCTGGGCTCCAGCAACCTACCTTGAGAAAGGTAGAGGATTTACGAAGAGACTGATTCTAAAACCAGATGCTAACCATCAGCACAACATATGGATCAAGCGAGACAACAACTGGGATGAGAGTAAAGAACAAAAGAAGATGAACATCGCAATTTCGATGCTTAAAGCAGCCAATATGTCAACACCATGTCATCATTACGAGATTAGATCTTATCCAGCACAAAAGACATGGAATTGTTATTATTGTGTTTTTTCTCATTATTGTTGTTGTTAATAAATATAGTAGTGGCAGTGTTGGTGGTGGTAATAGTAATCACAGTAGAACTAGTAGTAACAGACCTAAAGATGTGATTATTATCACAGTCTATTTTCTTTATTAGTGGGAGTAGTGGTCACAGCAGTGGTTATAATGGTAGTGTCTCTCGTAGGAGCAGTGATAGCTGTGTTTGTAGTACTTAGCTTTAATAGTACTAATAATTAGTAATAATAGTGGTAGTATAAGCACTGTGAATATTACTTGTACTACAAGTTGTTAATGTTATTGTTGGTTTACTGTTAACCAGCAGCGTGCTTAACTGGGTGTTTGTCTCCCTCTAGTGGTGGCCATCTATGACTACATGGCTGATCAGGAGGACGAGTTGTCCTTCCAAGAGGAGCCATTATCTGTGTAATCAAGAAAAACGAGGATGGCTGGTATGAAGGTGTGATGAACGCCACCACAGGCCTGTTTCCAGGAAGCTACGTTGAGGCCATCATGCACTACGCTGACTAAGGGGGAGGGGGGGTGTCTTTCTGTCTCCAGCTCACTTTTCACTTTATCTTCCTTTTCTGGAGTTTCCACTTTTCTGTCCTCACGCTGTCGACTGCTCTTTTTCTCCTCCTCTCTTTCATTACCGTCACGTCTCTTTCTCACTTTGTGCCTTGCTGTCTCGGTCTTCACCCGCTCCCAGACTCACCTTGACCCCTCATCTTTGCTTGTGACCCTCCCAGCCTGGTGTAAAACAACCAAAAGTATCTGTATTTCATGGGGATGCACTTGTCATCACAGCCTTGACTAGAAGTGTTGCCTCTCTTGTCCTGCGGGGACCAAAAAGAAGAAGGTCTGTGTTAGTTAGTAGTGAGAAGTAGTGAAAAGGCTGGTGGATATGAGGCCTGCCAGTGTTGTGTTAGCCAAGTCATCATTACACAAGTCATAGTATTTGTATTGTTTCCCCCAACCATCGTTTATCAGTTAGATTATTTTTTTGCTGGAGGTGTTACTAAATCATCAGTAGGACACCTTCCTACCAAACTTCCAAGCCCTACGCCTCTGCTGATTGTCATCCTTGGTAAACATCTCGAGGTCACCAATGTAGAACAGATGGGCCAGTTTGCCTTTCTGTGATTTGTACCCATAGCTGCTGTTGTTCAGTGGACTGCTGAGTGTTGCTAGTGCAAGGCAAAAGAGCAGTGGTGATAGTGAGTCCCCTTGGAAGATTCCACTTCTGATGTTGATCGGTGTCGATGTTAACGACTCCTCTGCATGATGGAGATTCAGGGTGGTCTTCCAGGTCTTCATGCTCTCCGTGATGAATTTGACAGTTGTTGGGCAGACTCTGTGGATCTTGAGGCTCTTCTCTATCCAGGAGTGTGGCATGCTGTCAAATGCCTTCCTGTAGTCAATCCAAGCTGCTGACAAGTTCTTTTCCTTCGATTTGACCTCTTGCAATATGGCTTTATTGAGGAGTAGCTAATATTATCATTATTATTATTATTATTGTAATTATTATTATTAGTATCGCTGTTATTATTATTGTAATTGTTGTTATTATTATTAGTATTAGTATTGCTGTTATTATTATTGTAATTGTTGTTATTATTATTAGTATTAGTATTGCTGTTATTATTATTATTATTGTAATTATTATCATTATTATTATTAGTATTACTGTTATTATTATTATTATGAGAAAAAGCGATGCTTGTAAGACCAATGTTGACAAGTTCTTTTTTTTTCGATTTGACCTCTTGCAATATGGCTTTATTGATGAGTAGCTATACTTCATCTTCGTCTTCTTCTTATTATTATTATTATGGACTGTGGGAGGAAACCGGAGCCTCCAGAGGAAACCCAGGCAGACACGGGGAGAACATGCAAACTCCGCACAGAGGACGACCCGGGACGACCCACCAAGGTTGGACTACCCTGGGGCTCGAACCCAGGACGTTCTTGCTGTGAGGCGACCGTGCTAACCACTGCGACACCGTGCCACCTATTATTGTTATTGATATTGTTATGATTGGTATTATTGTTGTTGTTGTTGTTGTTGTTGCCATATAAACCGACTTACGGCAAGTTGCAGATTTTTTCTTTCTTTTCTTCTCAGGTTTTGCAGTAATGGCCAAACGGCAGCAGGATAAGCGGTTTGGATGATGGATGGGTGGATGGATGATGGATGGGTGGATGGATGGATGGATGGATGGATGGATGGATGGATGGATGGATGGATGGATGGATGGATGGATGGATGGAAGTAGCTTTGGAATATAAGTCGCAGGAACAGTCAGATGAGTAAAAAAAATCTAAAAACAGACAGTAACATTATGGTTCCTGTAATACACATTAATGTGGATGGGTGGAGTGGGTGGAGAAGAGTGTCAGGAGTGATGTGTGACAGCAGGGTACCAGCAAGAGTTAAAGGGAAGGTTTACAAGATGGTAGTGAGAACAGCTATGTTGTATGGTTTGGAGACAGTGGTACTGAAGCAAAGACAGGAGGTGGAGCTGGAGGTGGCAGAGGTGAATATGAAAAGATCTTCATTGGGGGTGATGAAGAAGGACAGGATTACGAACGAGTATATTAGAGGGACAGCTCAGGTTGGACGGTTTGGAGACAAAGCAAGAGAGACAAGATGGAGATGGTTTGGACATGTGTGGAGGAGAGATGCTGGGTATATTGGGAGAAGGATGCTGAATATGGAGCTGCCAGGGAAGAGGAGAAGAGGAAGGCCAAAGAGGAGGTTTATGGATGTGGTGAGGGAGGACATGCAGGTGGCTGGTGTGACAGAGGAAGATGTAGAGGACAGGAAGAGATGGAAACAGATGATCCGCTGTGGCGCCGCCTAACGGGAGCAGCCGGAAGTAGTAGTAGTAGTAGTAGTAGTAGTAGTAGTAGTGGTAGTAGTAGTAGTGGTAGTAGCAGTAGCAGTGGTAGTAGTAGTGGTAGTAGTGGTAGTAGCAGTAGTAGCGGTAGTGGTAGTAGCAGTAGTAGTGGTAGTAGTAGTAGTGGTAGTAGTAGTAGCAGTAGCAGTGGTAGTAGTGGTAGTAGCAGTAGTAGTGGTAGTAGTGGTAGTCGTGGTAGTAGCAGTAGCAGTAGTAGTAGTAGTGGTAGTAGCAGTAGCAGTGGTAGTAGCAGTAGCAGTACTAGCAGTAGTAGTAGCAGTAGTAACAGTAGTAGTGGCAGTAGCAGTAGTAGTGGTAGTAGTAATAGTAGCGGTAGTGGTAGAAGTAGTAGTTGTAGTAGCAGTATTAGTAGTAGTACTGGTAGTAGCAGTAGTAGTTGTAGTAGCAGTAGTAGTAGTACTAGTAGTGGTAGTAGTAGTAGTCGTAGTAGCAGTAGTAGTAGTAGTAGTGGTATGTAGCGCTATCTATCCCTTTTAACTGTCAAGGACAACGCTCCTGAGTTCTCTATACAACTCGGTATCCAATAAACTATTGAAGTATGCTAACTTCGCTTTTTATGTGCTTAAAGTATGTTCTAAAGGCTCTAAATGTCTTACAGTGTCATCTGGTAACTCCAACTAAAAAGGTTGACTACCCCTTTAAGGCGCTCAAATATGGCATATGACCCCTTTAAGGCAATCTAACATGGTCTAGACACCTCCATGTGTCACCGAGTAACTTATATTAAAATGGTGGACTAGCCCTTTAAGGTTGTCTCAACATGTCACTTACCATAGCCTAGACACCACAGGAATAAACACACATGAATAATCCACACTCACACAGGTACACAGAATTATATATACAAATGTATTATGAGTAATAATTATTAGAATGAATGAAAGTAATGAGCCTCAATGGCTAACAAGCATCTGCATTCAGATATACACAAATTAATCAGACTAACACATTAGCATACAGCTCAATAACCCTATAACTAAGCCGGCAATAAAATAAAAGAAAGTCAACCCCCAGTTGCAGGCCTGTTTCTTTATCGGGTACGTGGGGACCCTAAACAGCCCTCTTCGCTCCACTTGGAAGCCCGCACATCCGGCTTGTACTCACAATGAATGCTCCTCTTCGTCTCGCGCTTCTCGCCGCAGCAGTGCAGCAGCGAACGTCAGGCCGGCAGCCATCCTAGCTAACTGGCTAGTTAGCCGTTAGCACCATCTCACGGTCGAACCGTGTGCTCGCCTCGGCAGCCCAACACGGCAACAGACGACACCTTCTGCGTTCCTCGATGGTCGCATGAACACACCACTACACTGTGACTGATAACGTTACTTCGCTAAACTAGAAGACGGCCCGACTCACTGTGGGGAGAGCCCCTTACCGCATCCAGTCCATTCGCCCGTCTTGCTGTGCTAACAACGCACACCAACTGGCTAGCTCGCTCCGTAACGTCGCTGGGTCCACATATGGGACTGACGAGTAGTCAGTTTGTCTCCCCAGTCCACACAAACAGTTCCCGGGATGGGTCTCGGTCAGACACCCGCACACATCACTGTTCACTAAAGTTCAATTACATTTCTCTCACCGCAAAATAGCATATAACAACTCGACATCACACTGCTCCGTTCTGCTCACACCAGGGACGAGTGACCTCTTTCTCCCAGTTCAGTCTGCTCGCGCTGACGTTTTCCGCTGCCCTCTCAACCAATCACATTCAAGGTAAGGTATTCTCTCCACAGCCAACCAATCACAGCAATGGTAAGTTTTCAACAATAAAAGTAAATGCATTTCACATTGGTAAACAACTGTTTTGCAGAACAATATCAACAATATAATATATTCATATTCAAAAGGTAAACAAAATAACAAACATAGGCCAAACTCTTATCTAATAGTGCAGTATAATATATCTAAGGCCTATAATTTAACCACAGGGTTACACATGTTCCTGTCATGTGATATAATAACAAGGTGTCGGTCAAGGTCACATTTATTTTTAGAGCAACTCAACACCAAGCCAGGTTTTGTGCCAAAGTGCTTTACAACCATCAGAATTGAGCAACAGTTTTCATAAAACATAAGTACATACGTACACACATGCATCATCATCATCATCATCATCATCATCATCATCATCGGTGGTCACTTGAAGCGAGTATGACTGTCCTCTCAATTGGTTTGTCTACTTGTGGGTCTTCAGATGGTTGTAGAGGCAGAACTGCGATCCACATACTTTGGTGCAGTGTGGACAGGGGAAAGTGGTGGTGGTTGGTGGTGGTGGTTGAGTCTTGTTCTCTGTCTCCTTGTGGTGCTTTGGTTTATTCTCTACAGCACAGTGGAGATCCATTTCATGACATGCAGCTACCTCCTGCACGGACGGGGTACAGGATCTCTATGGGGAGACGTGTGTTGGACATGCGGATGACACGGCCTGTCCATCAGAGTTGGTGCTGCATTATTGTGGTGGTGATGCTAGTCATGTTGGCTTCTTCCAGAACACTGATGTTGGTGCGTCTGTCCTTCCAGCTGATCCTCAGCATCTTTCATAAGGATCTTTGGCGGTATTGTTCCAGGACTCTCAGGTGCCTGCTGTAGGTGGTCCATGACTCTGCTTCATACAGCAGGGTGGGGGGAACCACCCCACTGTAGACCAGGAGTTTTGTTTGGGCCTTTAGGTCTCGGTCTTCAAAGACTCTTACTGAGTCTGGCATAAGCACCACTGACACAACTCAGGAGATGGTTGACCTCAGACTCGATGTCAGTTTTTGAGGAGAGAAGGCTGCCGAAGTAGGAGAAGTGATCAACGTCTTCAATAAACACAAACATACATATCTCTGTTAAAAGAGTTGTGAGTACACATTTTAATGCGAGCACAAAAACATATACTACACTATGCGCTTATGTGTTCCGGATGTGCTGGAAAGTCCGAAATTTCAACGTCTTACTGGAAAAATGGGGTCGTCTGGTCCTTTAAGTTGAAGTGTGAAACTCAGAGCGTTTCTTTTCAGTCTGTAGGTCACCAAGATGCACTTATTAGAGCTCAGCAAGGCTGTACAGCATAATAGTACACAGCATTATTCACAATGTCTTCTCTTAAATACATATAACTTTGATTTTCAACATTGAATGGTCTCAAACTTTATGAAAAATAAAAAACTGTGTGTGAAATGGCCAAACACAAGTTTGAAATATTAATTTACAACACAGCTGATACATTTATTTGGTAATGGGCCAGTTTATATTGCCAAATATTACTGACATAATGCCAGCCATATTAACGTCAAGTCTCTTGTGGGTGTCCATATTTGTCCCGTTATTTCCAATCTGGCCACTGGGAGGTGCTGCACTTCTTTTTGTGACCAACCAGCTAGAATTTCTGACGTCTGACATCAAGAGGAACACAACTTAACTGTTTCAACACAGTTTAGAAACAAAAAAGGTACCATGATGCAACAGCACGTGTGTCCATGCCCCTGTCTTAGACTTAGACTGTCTTAGACCTAGACTGTCTTAGACTTAGACTGTCTTAGACTTAGACTGACTTAGAGTGAAATGGATTATCCACTGTGA
Organism: Lampris incognitus; assembly: GCF_029633865.1. Taxonomy (NCBI): domain Eukaryota; kingdom Metazoa; phylum Chordata; class Actinopteri; order Lampriformes; family Lampridae; genus Lampris; species Lampris incognitus. Next base: position 53,953,075 of record NC_079221.1, on the reverse strand, counting down.
TGACCCCTAACAGGAGCATCCGAAAGTAGTAGCAGTATTATTAGTAGCAGTCGCAGTAGAAGTAGCAGAAGTAGCAGCAGTAGTAGTAGTAGTTTTAATAGTAGTAGCAGTAGTAGTAGTAGTAGTAGTAGTAGTAGTAGTAGACTGTAGCTTCAGTTAGCACCCAGTCTTGTTCTCGCCTGTTTGTTTCTTATTGGTGCACAGATCTTCTCAGACAATACTTGATTTGGGATTAAGTTCATCTCTGGACACAACAATCAGGAATGTTAGACAATAGCAACTGATTTCAGGGAGGTTATTTGTATATGTGGCGCCATCCTGTGCTTTACCTGTGCCCCTGTCCAGAGGGTTACTGGTTGTGTCAGGAAGGGTATCCAGCGTGAATTTTGTCAAATCGTTTTGCTGATAAAAAAAAGCAAAATAAATAATAATAATAATAATAATGATGACGATGATAATAATAATAAAACATTTTATCTGTGGGCACCTTACAGAACACAGTAAAAAACAAGCAGCACTGTATCAGACAGCAGAGCATCAAAACAAAGCAGGTAGACAATAAGAAGTTAACACAACAGGTAAGTATAACATCATCATCTGCACCAAACTCAGTGAAGCGTGGATCAGACTGAATATGCCAGTTTGAAAAGGTGCGTTTTGAGATGAGATTTGAAGGTTGAAAGAGAGTCAGTCTTGTGACTGTCTTGTGGGAGAGAGGTCCATAGGCGGGGGGCAGAATGACTGAAGGCTCTAGACCCCATGGTAGTCAAGCGGGCCAAAAATGCAGTGAGTTAGAGAGCAGAAGAGGATCTGAGAGGGTGGGAGGGCGTGTGGATATGAAGGAGTTCAGAAAGATATGAAGGAGCTAGGTTATTAAGGGTCTTAAAGGTGAGGACAAGACCAGACCGGATCTGAGAAGACCTGGGTTAACAACGGCCTCCATTGATGTTGCGCCCAGTTTCCATCAGTACGATGGAAACTGTAAAATCCACTGTGGTGACCCCTGAGAAACAGGAAACAAGCTGAAAGACAAACAAGAAGATCTGCACATGTAGGGGAGCTTGTATTTGGACATAAATGAAAAACCCTGAGAGAAGTTTTTTTTTTCTTCCAGTTTCATCATGAACTGGATTTGTGTTCGAGTGTGTGAACGGTATAATCTGAATATCATGAAATCAAAGCATGACAATTTCACATAACTTCTCAAGGTGTTATGAAGTGTTATAGAGTGTTCTTAATCCAAGATCATTTCTTCTTCATCTAACTTGGCATTAGTCACAGAAGGTGGTGGTGACTACTGTAATAAGTGGCTGTAGCACACACAAGACGGTGTGTCCTCACAGGACATGATATACACATCTGCTACTAACAGCAGTCTCACCAGGAAGCTCATTTGCATAGAGAGGACACTTCTTATTTGAAGGACATGCTTCAGTGCTCATGAAACCTTTATAACTCTGCAAGTCCAAAGCAAAGCCACCAGCACTTGTTCATTGTGACAGCAAAGGTAAAAACCATGTGTTGGAGCAGCATTTTCATCCTGACATGTGCTGCCTTTATTCAAGGTAAGACCGGCAGAGATGATTCACTGTCTTCCTTGTTTTCCTCATCTCAACTTTTCCTCTCCTGAAAGAACTTTCTCTGATCTCACCAGTTTGTGTTTCCCCACCTGCACATTGTTTCTACCAAGTCCCTGTTTGTGTTTTACACTGTTGAGTTTCAGTTAAAACAACACCTGAAAAAAGGAATTCTATGTGTTTATGTGATGTAATGAGTAACACATCTGTCCTTTCACAGAGATTTCCAGATGTACATGTGAGACAATGAAGGCCTTCACTTTCAGTCTGTTTGTGTGTTTCTGTTTTCAGGATCAAGCAGTCAGGTCACTGTGACTCAGACTCCTTCAATGAAAGCTGCCAATGTAGGAGAATCAGTCAGTCTGGCATGCAAACTGAATCAACCCCCTTATATTTATCAGAGCAATCCACTTATCTCCTGGTACCAACAGAAACCTGGAGAAACTCCTAAACTCCTCATTTATTACGCAAACACTCTTCAGTCAGGAACTCCATCGAGGTTTAGTGGCAGTGGGTCTGGGACTGACTTCACCCTGACCATCAGTGGAGTCCAGGCTGAGGATACAGCAGTTTACTACTGTCAGAGTTACCACGATGTCAATAGTCAGGATGTGTTCACACGGTGATAGAGAGCCGTACAAAAACCTCCCTCTGTTTCACAGTGACTGATCTGCCAGCTGGGACATACGGTAAGCTCTATAATAACAACATCACCATTAATAACAATAATGATAATAAAAATAATAATAATAATAATAATAATAATAACAAAAATATAATTGTAGTAATATGTTGTTCTTGGTCTTCTTCTAATATATGGTATTAGTTGCATTGTCTGTTTTTCTATTCTATTATTGTTATTGTATTACTGGTTTCATACAAATGCACAAATAAAAAAAAATTAAATATTCTTTTCAAATTTGTCAGTTTTGTCAGTGTTTCTCTTTAGTTGTCCTCACATCTGTATACATCCTATGATCACACAAAAAGTAACATTTCAATAAAATGGAAAGTAAATCCTACATGACATGAAAGTGTGAGATTTACTTTGAAACATTACTGAATCCCCCAACCTCTGAAACCAGAGTTTAGACTCCTCAGAAAATGGACAAAATAAATGTGGTCATCCATTGATAAAAGTCGGTGCTTCACACAATATGTTTAGAAAACTGCTGATTTCAGAGTTTTCAGTCACGTTGCCTTGTTGTTTGAGAGCAATGTAAAAGAATTATGATTTTAACCAAATATAACCTGATGAACCAACATGTTTAATGATGTGTTCACCTACATGGTGCAATAATTAAAATCAATTGATCATCAATGGTGTGATTATTACCTTCTTTAAATAAATTAACATAAAACTGCCACAACAAGTATGTAAGTAAGAATTTGCCGCTTAAAATATTTTCGTTGGTTTTGTGTACAAAATAATCTCCTCTTGACATGTCGAGTGGATTTTTTTCTATCAAGTTATATATTCATTAATTGGTCATTATAAAATGTATAATCAAATTCAAAATTAAAATAGTTCCTTGAAAAATTATAACTTACAATATATTTTGTTCAGTTTTGAAAGCAGAAGTTCTTTGTGATCCGATGTTAAGCAGCGACGGTCAGACACCTGAGGGGAGCTATAAAAACCTGCGGCTGCCCCAGTTGGACCTTTTACCCAGGGGGCAAAACCCCATTTTGGGGGGAAAACGCGGGTCGGATGCTGTAAAAGGTTTGTTCACCAGAAGTCATATCTAGGACCTTCAGGGATCACAACCTGGGTGGACAACCCGAAAAATAAGTTGCAGGAAATCTACAGGGAGCATCCAAAGTTGCCCACCCTGCCTGAACACAACCATTTGAGGTAGATAGGGTTAAAATTTTAACGAAAAGATTTCTTCATGAACATCACAGTGTTGATTACTCACATTGATACAAACAAAAAAAGGTATTGGAAGTTTTATGAAAAATGTTTTTATACCAGAGTAAATGATGTATATATAATTATGTATCCACTAATTTGCATATGTAATGCCACCACTGCAATAATAATCGAAAACCAAAACATTGTGAAAGGCCAGGAGGGTGCCAGGCTCCCCACATCTAGCACTAACAGAAGAAAAACCCTCTCTGATATCACTTTACAACCTGCTCCCATGTGTCACATATCAGCTAAAGACAGGCAGAGGTCCAGGTCACTTGAGCATATTGAAAAGCAAGAAAGTCTGGAGACTTCCTCAGATGGCACAGCTGAAGACCTGTTGCTTATGTGGCGCATAGCAAGAATGGTTACAACTTCAGAACTGCTAAATCCTCCGCAAGATACAGAGGTAGGACTGCCTGGCTTTTCTGCATTCTGTGCAGAGCTCCACCCACAAAGACCGGCCAGCATCATTGGCTATTTTCCTCTCATCCCAGCATCTCTAACCGATCCTGCTGTTCTGAAAGAAGAGATGAAACGGCTGGTCAAGACATCCCGTGCATTGGGAGACAAATATACAGTTATTATTGGAGATCAAGCTACATATGAACTGGCAGTTGCCATCAGAGACAAACACAGAGAAGAGTTTTGCAATGTGGTGTTGCTGCTGGGGGGCTTTCACCAAGCTTATAACTACATGAAGGCTGTTTGCAAGATCATCAGGGATGCAGGTGCAGAAGATATCCTTGTAGCAGCTGGCCTGTGTCAGGAAGGGACTGCCAAGAAGATGTTTGGGGAGAAGGCTGACTACTACCAAACAATGCATGCCCTCAGGATCCTCAGTGAGGCCATGTGGTGCCTGTACTGGCAAGCATTTGAGGCGTGGTCAGCAGAGAGAGAATCACAACACTGGCAGTCACAAGTCGAAAATGTTGTGAAGGTGTTGTTTGAGAAAGGCACCACAGGTCCTGAGAAGCTAGAGATCATCCAAATGTCGAGTCCACAGTTATCTATCCTATGAGAAGAGATGTCACTTTTCCAGGAATCTCTTGAGGATCAACCAACTGCAGTTTTTTGGTCAAGCTTTCTTGAGATGTCAGACATTCTCCACAGGTTCATCTATTACCAGCGAGAAGGCAACTGGGAAGGACATCTCTGTGAGTCAGCACAGATGCTATCTTATCTCACTGCAGCAGGTCACTACAAACATGGGCAGCAGTCTTTGCCTTTGTATTTGTCTGAGATGAAGAAACTGCCAGAGACAGCTCCAGAGGCACAAAAAGCTTTGATCGCAGGTGCATTTGTAGGGAGGAGAGTAAATGGAAACCACAATGGTGTCTCTCCTGACATGATTCTAGAGCAGACGTACAACGCAGATGCCAAAGAGGCCAGTGGTCTGGATGGTATTACCCTCAACCCTGCCGCCAGGAGGAAGTGGATCTACACAAAACCACTGACTGCAGCCATTTCTGCAGAGCTCAAATCTATGCTGCACCTCCATACCTCAAGCCCACACCATGAATCTGGCAAGAGTCGTGTCAACAAGGATGCAGAGATGGTAGTCAAGGTCACAGCAGCAGTAGAGACCAACCCATTCACAACAGCCACATCATCCCTGATCAATATATCTACTGGTGAGTGTGCAGATGCTATAGTCAAGGACAACCTGTTAAGTGTAAAATAAATTGGTTTGAAGGCACTGTCTGAGTCACTTACCAGTCATCATAAAAAGACAAGTGTTGTTAAGCTTAACACTTTCCACACACAACACATGAAACCAAAGAAGTCTAGGGGGAAAACCTGCACCACTGGCAAGAGCAATGAAGTTCCTGCCCTTCTGTGTATGACACAGATCATTGCTAGTGGTGGAGAACTCGACATTGTTGACTTTGTAGGCAACCACGAGTACGGTGACCTTCCCCCATCCCTCTTCAAGGAAGATGGCAGTATGAGAACTGGCACCAAGTCCAGCCTTGTAAAGGTCCTGAAAGAGGAGACCAAAGTAACCATCAATGCTGATCTACCCCAAAACATCCTCAAGACAGCAGTACTTGTAGATGCTATGTCTGCCATGAGACACTGGTCTTTTCACAAAGATGAACGATTTGGAGCAATCGCTGACAGATACAAACACCTGCTGCTGACTGATGTGCCTCGTGGTACTGAAATAATACACTTCTGTTGTGACAGATACAGTGGAACCAGTATCAAGTCAGCTGAGCAACAACAGAGATATGCTCGATCCAAACCAGCCAAAGTGTATGAAGTCAGTGAACAGTACACAGCTCCAGATCCACATGAGTTTTTTGCTGTGTCTACTAACAAAGCAAACTTGCTGAGCTTTCTCTGTGAAAGATGGTGTGAGGAGGAGCAACTGGGGAGTGATCTTGGCCCTACTCATCTCTACCTGGGTGGTGGATTCAAGGAAGAGACAAAGAGTGTGGTGCTCTCCGCAGGGTCTGTGATGGATGTTCCTGCTCTGGAATCAACACAGCAGGGGGCTGACACTAGGATAATCCTCCACACACTCTACACTGTCCAGAATGAGGGAGTTGAAAGAGTTGTCATACATGCTAATGACACTGATATCATTACAACATGTCTGTACTATGGTGAAACACACTTGAGTGATCTACCAGAGATGTGGGTTAGAACAGGTCAGAATGCATACCTGCCTATACATGAGATGGTTGTAGCTCTGGGACCTTCACAGTGTCGTGCCATGCCATTCATCCACAGTCTGAGTGGTAGAGACACAACTAGCTACCCATATTTCACTGGAAGAAGGTATGGTTCAAGAGCAGCATAAGCCGTGACATCCCTGCACTTGAAGACTTTGGTGAGAACCCTAGCGATACCATAACCGATGACCTTCTCAATCAGGCGCGAGACCTCGCCATATCAGTGTACACATCCACAGCTGATCAGTTTGAGGGGGCCAATCTGGGCAAATTGAGAGTGTACAAATTTTTGAACAACAAGTCAACTCTATTAAAGCTTCTACCCCCAACAGAAGATGCATTTATGCTACACCTGAAAAGGGCTGTGCTGGCAACTATCATTGACAAGAATGCACATATCGCCAAGCCAGAAATTCCCCCATGCACTGAATTTGGTTGGTCTCTGGTTGATGGACATGCAGTTCCTGTTCCGGCAACAAAGCCAGCCTGGCCTGTCTCAGTGAAAATGACAATGTCGTGCATGTGTCAAGGGTTGTCAGAAGAACTGTTCATGTGCAAGGAAGGCAGTTCTGTGCTACATCGGGTGCCTTTGCCAAGGACTGGCGAGCAAATGCAGTAGAATACATACTGCTAGGGTTGAGAGCAGTGATAGCAGCTGTGACTCAGAAAGCGAGTGAGAAAACATGGGCAAAGTTCTATAAAAGATGTCTTTAAAAAGTCCTACTTTTCAAATTCTGGGCTAACTTTTTGTGTTCAGCATATTGTGTTCAAAGTATAAATTGTTTTGTTTGTTTCATGTGTATACTAAAGCATATACCCATCTCATTGTTGTCCTTTAAGGTCCTAGATATGATTTTTTTAATTCATTTTAAATAATTTGTTATAGTTTTGGCACAGATAATTATTTTGTGTTCAGTAAGTATATTGTGTTCAATGTATAAAATAAGAAATAAATCTTACATTATTTACAGTTACAGGAATTTTGTTTGTTTCGTGATTAATTTAAGGTATAGGCCCATCTCATGTTTCTACTGGGAACAAACCAAGGTATAAGATCAGAGCATATTTTCTAATTTCCATAAGCTGTCTTGATGTGTCTTTACTGTGAACTCTTACAGAGATATAAATTCACAAGGAGGATTGTGCAATATGACCCAACCAGCTTAAATGCCTTTTTTCGTATCGGGGGTGGGGGCATGTTTGGGGACTCCCTGTAGCATTTCAGCAACTGGTTTTCCAGGTTGTCCACCCAGGTTGTGATCCCTGAAGGTCCTAGAAATGATTTCTGCTAGACAACTCTTTACAACATGTCGTTAAACCATTTCCTCCAGCTATGTGCTATTTATGCAAATTAGTGCATACTTAATTATATATGCGTCGTTTACTCTAGTAAAAAACATTTTTGAAAAAACTTCCAATACATTTTTTGTTTGTCTCAATGTGAGCAATCAACACTGTGATTTTCATGCAGATATCTATTGGTTAAAATTTTAAATCTATCTACCCCTATTGGTTAATGTTCATAGGCCCGGTGGGCAACTTTGGACGCTTCCTGTAACTTTCCTGCAACTTGTTTTCCGGGTTGTCCACCCACGTTGTGATCCATGTAGGTCCTAGATATGATTTCTGGAGAACAACCTTTTACAGCATCCGACCCGTGCAAAAATCAGTTTGCCCCCTGGGTATTTGTGAAAACTGCAACACGTTCCAGAAAAACCAACCAGGTGAGCGATGAGGAGAAGAGGAACAGAAGGAATAACATAGTCATCCCGTATGTTTCTGGGGTCTCCGAGAAACTCAGGAGAATTTTTAACAAACACCGCATCCCGGTATACTTCAAACCCAGCAACCCACTCCGACAAAGACTGGTTCATCCCAAAGACCGGGTACCACACACCCGGAAAAGCAGTCTGGTGTATGCTGTACAATGTAATGAGGACTGCACTGACCTATACATAGGAGAAACCAAACAACCACTACACAAACGGATGGCCCAACACAGAAGGCCAAACTCCTCAGGACAAGACTCAGCAGTCTATCTACACCTAAAGGAGAAGACACACTCCTTCCAGGACAGCAACGTACACATTTTGGGCAGAGAAGATAAATGGTTTGAAAGAGGGGTAAAGGAAGCCATCTATGCGAAAATGGAAAAACCATCCCTCAACAGGGGAGGAGGTCTGCCACACCACCTATCTCCCACTTACAATGCCGTCCTTTCATCTCTACCCAGGAGACTCAAGAAGCCTAGCCTCCAAGAACAACAGTCGCTCACTAACGGCTCCAACGACTCATGACCAATGAATGGAGCACTAACGAAGTCAAAACTAACACCTCCAACGACCGTCGCTGTTTAACATCGGATCACAAAGAGCCATTGACATCAATAGCTCTGATAACGACTCCAAAGAGGATAGATATCTGGGTTTCATCACAGGCCAGTCAGACCAGCTTGGTCTAGTCAGAAAGGCACGAACTGATGAAGCCTCTTGGATGAGAGGCGAAACGTCTTCACGGATATGTACCAAATCCAGCTGCACTCGATTCAGTTCCTTTGGACAACCATGACCTGGATGAATGAGAACATTCACAGACTTCCTGTAGCGTGGTATTCTAACACAGGTAGAAGGTTTTGTCTGCAGCATTTTGAGGATGTTTTGGGGACGTTGTTGAGGTAGCAGATTATATAATTTTATTTTATGAAACATTACCACAATGTTTCAAAATAAAGGAATAACATTCTCACTGCAACATTCATAACATGTTTGAGGATGTTATTGAGGCTGAGATGATGGAACATTTCCTTTAACATGTTCCTGTCATGTGATATAATAACAAGGTCTCGGTCAAGGTCACATTTATTTTTAGAGCAACTCAACACCAAGCCAGGTTTGTGCCAAAGTGCTTTACAACCATCAGAATTGAGCAACAGTTATCATTAAACATAAGTACATACGTACACACATGCATCATCATCATCATCATCGGCAGTCACTCGAAGCGAGTATGACTGTCCTCTCAATTGGTTTGTCTACTTGTGGGTCTTCAGATGGTTGTAGAGGCAGATCTGCGATCCACATACTTTGGTGCAGTGTGGACAGGGGAAAGTGGTGGTGGTTTGTGGTGGTGGTTGAGTCTTGTTCTCTGTCTCCTTGTGGTGCTGTGGTTTTTTCTCTGCAGCACAGTGGAGCTCCATTTCATGACATGCAGCTACCTCCTGCACGGATTTCTGCCAGGAGCATCTATCCAGTGCAATGTCTTCCCAGGTGCTCGATGTGATGGTGAATTTCTTCAGACTGGGCTTGATATTGTCCTTGAAACGGATTTTTTCTTTTGCCTGCCGGGAGCTCACTGACCTTCCTTCAGCTGGGGTACAGGATCTCTTTGGGGAGACGTGTGTTGGACATGCGGATGACACGGCCTGTCCATCAGAGTTGGTGCTGCATTATTGTGGTGGTGATGCTAGTCATGTTGGCTTCTTCCAGAACACTGATGTTGGTGCGTCTGTCCTTCCAGCTGATCCTCAGCATCTTTCATAAGGATCTTTGGCGGTATTGTTCCAGGACTCTCAGGTGCCTGCTGTAGGTGGTCCATGACTCTGCTTCATACAGCAGGGTGGGGGGAACCACCCGTCTGTAGACCAGGAGATTTGTTTGGGCCTTTAGGTCTCGGTCTTCAAAGACTCTTACTGAGTCTGGCATAAGCACCACTGACACAACTCAGGAGATGGTTGACCTCAGACTCGATGTCAGTTTATGAGGAGAGAAGGCTGCCGAAGTAGGAGAAGTGATCAACGTCTTCAATAAACACACACATACGTATCTCTGTTAAAAGAGTTGTGAGTACACATTTTAATGCGAGCACAAAAACATATACTACACTATGCACTTCTGTGTTCCGGATGTGCTGGAAAGTCCCAAATTTCAACTTCTTACTGGAAAAATGGGGTCGTCTGGTCCTTTAAGTTGAAGTGTGAAACTCAGAGCGTTTCTTTTCAGTCTGTAGGTCACCAAGATGCACTTATTAGAGCTCAGCAAGGCTGTATAGCATAATAGTACACAGCATTATGCACAATGTCTTCTTTTAAATACATATAATTTTGATTTTCAACATTGAAGGGTCTCAAACTTTATGAAAAATAAAAACTGTGTGTTAAATGGCCAAACACAAGTTTGAAATATTAATTGACAACACAGCTGATACATTTATTTGGTAATGGGCCAGTTTACATTGCCAAATATTACTGACATAATGCCAGCCATATTAACGTCAGTCTCTTGTGGGTGTCCATATTTGTCCCCTGTTATTTCCAGTCTGGCCACTGGGAGGTGCAGCACTTCTTTTTGTGACTAACCAGCTCGAATTTCTGACGTCTGACATCAAGTGGAACACAACTTAACTGTTTCAACACAGTTTAGAAACAAAAAAGTACCATGATGCAACAGCACGTGTGTCCATGCCCCTGTCTTAGACTTAGACTGACTTAGACTTAGACTGTCTTAGACTTAGACTGTCTTAGACTTAGACTGTCTTAGACTTAGACTTTCTTAGACTTAGACTGTCTTAGACTTAGACTGTCTTAGACTTAGACTGACTTACACTTAGACTGTCTTAGACTTAGACTGTCTTAGACTTAGACTGAAATGGATGATCCGCAGTGACGACCCCTAACAGGAGCAGCCGAAAGTTGTAGCAGTAGTATTAGTAGTAGTAGTAACAGTAGTAGCAGTAGTAGTAGTAGTAGTAGTAGTAGTAGCAGTAGTAGTAGTAGTAGTAGTAGTAGAAGTAGTAGTAGTAGCAGTAGTAGTAGACTGTAGCTTCAGTTAGCACCCAGTCTTGTTCTCGCCTGTTTGTTTCTTATTGGTCCACAGATCTTCTCAGACAATACTTGATTTGGGATTAAGTTCATCTCTGGACACAACAATCAGGAATGTTAGACAATAGCAACTGATTTCAGGGAGGTTATTTGTATATGTGGCGCCATCCTGTGCTTTACCTGTGCCCCCGTCCAGAGGGTTACTGGTTGTGTCAGGAAGGGTATCCAGCGTGTGTTTTGTCAAATCGTTTTGCTGATTAAAAAAAGAAGCAAAATAAATAAATAAATAAAAAAATAATGATGATGATGATAATAATAATAAAAATAATAACAAAACATTTTATTTGTGGGCACCTTACAGAACACAGTAAAAAACAAGCAGCACTGTATCAGACAGCAGAGCATCAAAACAAAGCAGGTAGACAATAAGAAGTTAACACAACAGATAAGTATAACATCATCATCTGCACCAAACTCAATGAAGCGTGGATCAGACTGAATATGCCCGTTTGAAAAGGTGCGTTTTGAGATGAGATTTGAAGGTTGAAAGAGAGTCAGTCTAGTGACTGTCTTGTGGGAGAGAGGTCCATAGGTGGGGGGCAGAATGACTGAAGGCTCTAGACCCCATGGTAGTCAAGCGGGCCAAAGGTGCAGTGAGTTAGAGAGCAGAAGAGGATCTGAGAGTGTGGGAGGGCGTGTGGATATGAAGGAGTTCAGAAAGATACGAAGGAGCTAGGTTATTAAGGGACTTAAAGGGGAGGACAAGACCAGACCGGATCTGTCAAGGCCTGGGTTGACAACGGCTTCCATTGATGCTGCGCCCAGTTTCCATCAGTACGATGGAAACTGTAAAATCCACTGTGGTGACCCCTGAGAAACAGGAAACAAGCTGAAAGACAAACAAGAAGATCTGCATATGTAGGGGAGCTTGTATTTGGACATAAATGAAAAACCCTGAGAGAAGTTTTTTTTTTCTTCCAGTTTCATCATGAACTGGATTTGTGTTCGAGTGTGTGAACGGTATAATCTGAATATCATGAAATCAAAGCATGACAATTTCACATAACTTCTCAAGGTGTTACGAAGTGTTATAGAGTGTTCTTAATCCAAGATCATTTCTTCTTCATCTAACTTGGCATTAGTCACAGAAGGTGGTGGTGACTACTGTAATAAGTGGCTGGAGCACACACAAGACGGTGTGTCCTCACAGGACATGATATACACATCTGCTACTAACAGCAGTCTCACCAGGAAGCTCATTTGCATAGAGAGGACACTTCTTCTTTGAAGGACATGCTTCAGTGCTCATGAAACCTTTATAACTCTGCAAGTCCAAAGCAAAGCCACCAACACTTGTTCATTGTGACAGCAAAGGTAAAAACCATGTGTTGGAGCAGCATTTTCATCCTGACATGTGCTGCCTTTATTCAAGGTAAGACCGGCAGAGATGATTCACTGTCTTCCTTGTTTTCCTCATCTCAACTTTTCCTCTCCTGAAAGAACTTTCTCTGATCTCACCAGTTTGTGTTTCCCCACCTGCACATTGTTTCTACCAAGTCCCTGTTTGTGTTTTACACTGTTGAGTTTCAGTTAAAACAACACCTGAAAAAAGGAATTCTATGTGTTTATGTGATGTAATGAGTAACACATCTGTCCTTTCACAGAGATTTCCAGATGTACATGTGAGACAATGAAGGCCTTCACTTTCAGTCTGTTTGTGTGTTTCTGTTTTCAGGATCAAGCAGTCAGGTCACTGTGACTCAGACTCCCTCAATGAAAGCTGCCAATGTAGGAGGATCAGTCAGTCTGGCATGCAAACTGAGTCAACCTGCTTCTACTGGTTGTGATAGTAGCGGGACACCCTGTATCTCCTGGTACCAACAGAAACCTGGAGAAACTCCTAAACTCCTCATTTATTACGCAAACACTCTTCGGTCAGGAACTCCATCGAGGTTTAGTAGCAGTGGGTCTGTGACTGACTTCACCCTGACCATCAGTGGAGTCCAGGCTGAGGATACAGCAGTTTACTACTGTCAGAGTCACCACAATATCAATAGTCAGTGGGTGTTCACACGGTGATAGAGAGCCGTACAAAAACCTCCCTCTGTTTCACAGTGACTGATCTGCCAGCTGGGACATACGGTAAGCTCTATAACAACAACATCACCATCAATAACAATAATGATAATAACAATAATAATAATAATAATAATAGTAATAATAATAATAACAAATATATAATTGTAGTAATATGTTTTTCCCGGTCTTCTTCTAATATATGGTATTAGTTGCATTGTCTGTTTTTCTATTCTATTATTGTTATCGTATTACTGGTTTCATACTAATGAACAAATAAAAAAATATTAAATATTCTTTTCAAATTTGTCAGTTTTGTCAGTGTTTCTCTTTTGTTGTCCTCACATCTGTATACATCCTATGATCACACAAAAAGTATCATTTCAATAAAATGGAAAGTAAATCCTACATGACATGAAAGTGTGAGATTTACTTTGAACAATTACTGAATCCCCCAACCTCTGAAACCAGAGTTTAGCCTCCTGAGAAAATGGACAAAATAAATGTGGTCATCCATTGATAAAAGTCGGTGCTTCACACAATATATTTAGAAAACTGCTGATTTCAGAGTTTCCAGTCACGTTGCCTTGTTGTTTGAGAGCAATGTAAAGAATTATGATTTTAACCAAATATAACCTTGTAGTGGTTATGGGGCTACATAATTCCCCTTATTGAGCTGGTAGGAACGTTGGTTTACAGCTGCTGTTTTCCCAGTTCGGGTTTGCAGTGACGCACTTCCGCTGCGCGGGTTTTTGTTGTTGTTGTAATGGGGGAAGGAATAAATGGTGCACGTTGTGTAGCCGAAAGAGAAAGCTGTCACGACTCCTGCTTGAGCTCCTCTACACTGGTGACCCCGACGTTTGTCTCTTGGTAGTTATCAGAGACAATCTTTCAAACGAACATGGTTGACGACATCACCGCGGTTTCTCTCAAACTGCCAGAGTTCTGGGAGTCATCGCCAACGACGTGGTTCGCCCAGGCGGGAGCGCAGTTTGCTATCCGCAAGATAACGGACGACGCTACTAAATACTACCACGTGGTATCGGCGCTCGGGGGTTCGACTGCAACTAGAGTGGTGAGTCTCCTTACAAATCCTCCGGCGGCAGACAAATACAAGGGGCTCAGAGACCACCTCTTGAAGCCTTTTGAACTGTCCGACGCCGAGAGGGCCCACCGCCTCTTTTCTCTGCAAGGCTTGGGTGACAGCAGGCCACCCGAGCTGGTTCTGCGACAGCTGCCTGCTCAGGTGCGGGCCGCTTTGGCTAACACCAGCATCACCGATTGCCGCAAGCCAGCTGAAGAAGCTGACAAGTTCTTCCTGGCCAGCCAACAGCAGCGCTGCGCGTCCGCGCTCACCCCTGCCCACCCCCACACGCCACCACCTGGCGACTCCATGGTGGTGGCCGCGGCAACCCCCGGTCGGCGACAGGAGCCCGGCCTGTGCTTTTACCATGCAAACATGGCCGGCGCCAGGATTGTTTCTCTCCTGGTGCTAAAGGTGGGCTAGACCAATACGTGGGGGTGCTAAGAAAATAGTTGATTTTCAGAAGTTCAGAGTTACTTTAGAAGGAAGTTCTCGTTTTTTTCAATAAAAACAGATTTGGCACACAGCACATTCGATATAAATGTCGTTTTTAATTGAATTTGGCCAAAGAATATTAAACAAAATAGCTATAGTGTAGCGTGTAGCCTAATACAAGTGACCACAACTTCACATCACAAGGCAATGACAAAAACCGCCTTTCACGTGCAAAGGTTTTTTTCCCACCGGGCAGCGCCGATGCAGCCACAATTAATAACAACACAGGCCTACATCCAAAATGCGATAATAAAAATAAGTGCATTTATAACATATGCATAAACAGACAACTGTGCATTGGTAATACATCTAATAGTGTTTGGATGAAATGGCAATCACAACGTCAGTAAAATTAAATCAATAATATCCAAAGGATTGCCACAACGAGAAGTGCAATGCATTTAGCCTATGCATGTTCACTGTGCACACACTTGTAAAACGAATTTAGCGATTATATTTGCAACAGTGCTTGTTGGCCGACAAAAGGCCTATGCATGCGTCTGGTTGTCCCTTCCAGATCCAGATCAGCGCCATTGAATCGTATTCCCACCACTAGATGGGCGCGGCGGCTCTGTCAATAAATAAAAGGCCTTTCAGTTGC
Source organism: Lampris incognitus (assembly GCF_029633865.1). NCBI lineage: Eukaryota > Metazoa > Chordata > Actinopteri > Lampriformes > Lampridae > Lampris > Lampris incognitus. The sequence goes on along the minus strand of NC_079221.1, from coordinate 53,937,833 downwards.
AAATTCATAATAATAGATGAGCCTACGACTGGCGCACAATAAACTAAATTAGCCAACTTAATACCACATAACAATACAATATCCTATGGCATATTTATAATAAATTAATCAGTTAGTACTCACCAAGTCAAAGTGTTGTTTTATAGAAGGACGATGCATCTGTTGTTGTGGTTCAGTGCAAATGAGTCTGTTATCTTCTGGACATCCAGGGCCTTGGTTCTTTCTGCATGTGTGGACAGGCAGGCAAGGTTGCTGAGTCGAGGGTTTGCCATTCTGTTTCTCAGGTAGGTTTTTACACGCCGCATGCAGGAAAAACTGCGCTCACATGACGCGGAGGTTACTGGCAGTGTGACAGATATGCGTAAAAGTTTATAGATGTCCACGAAGGAGTCTTTGTAAGGTTTAAGCATGGACAGGAATTCAGGTGTGCTGCCAACTGTCTCGCCCTGTTCTTTTTTTCTTTCCAAGAGCCGGCGCACTTGGTGCACCTCGGCCAGCAATTTGTCCTCTCTGATTCCATAGTGATGTGCCATGGGCACAAGGCTCTCCTTTTGAAGGAATGTGACATGCTTGGGGTTGAGGGCTGACGTTCCCATGATAACTAGACCTGCTTCTGTGGAAAAGCGTCGGGTCATTACATTCACAAGTCGGTCAATGACAGGGTAGAATGAGGACGTTCGGATTTCATCCGGAGAGGACATGGATGGATGTTCTGTTTGAATTGGAGCTTCAACTATAAAGTCCTGTAGATGGCGAGGTTGTTGGGATTGTCTCTTCTCTTGTGGGGGTTGTACGGAGACACCGACCATTGCGCACAGGGCCTCTGCCTTGCTCCATATGGCTCTCCAAGAGTCCTCTGTGCGCTTTTCTTTTATGCTCGTGATGACCGAGTGTGCGAGGTCAGTGGCAGTCTCGAGCAAAAGATCAGGGGACTGTAGAGTGTCAGACATGAACTTTGCTGTGCGGAACAGGTCCTCAAACAGGATAAGGTGGAGGATGAATTCAGCATCAATGAGTGAGAGTAGTGACCGCGCGTCAGTCGATCTGCGTGAATTTGGCTGCCACTTGATGTCATTTAAAGTTGCAATGATGGCTGGAAGGGTTTTTTGCACTGCCCACGGCGCCCGCAGATCCCTACTCTCATCTACCATGAATGCAAATAGTTCAGCATCTTGTATTTCACAACTTATCTGATCCCTAATCTTATTTGCCATAATGTCTAGTATTTCATTCTGTATATCATGATGCGTGTATTTAGCATTTCTAGGATTATCTGAGATTTTCTGTGCAACTGTTTTGTCGAATTTGCCTATTACCTGTAAAAGTTCAAGGAAGTTTCCCTGTTTGACAGCCATGTCGTTTTCTATGTCTCCTCTCTGTGAAAGTCCCTGGTATGCAGTGTAACGCAATGACTCCGCAACTGCTCTCATATACTCTCTGTTCGCTCGGACTATTTTCGAATGTCCATCACTCAGAGCATTGCATATTGTTGAACCAGACTCTTTCTGAATAGTCCACTCATTCCACGCTGTCATTGCATATTTATGCTCCACACTAGCATTGTGTGTCTTGAACGAACCTGTCGCCGTCTTCCAGTTCTGGTAGCCATAGTGGGTAAATGCCGCCTTCTCTCCATGGTTTCCTGGACGTTGAAAGTGGCGACATGCAAAGCAGAAAGCACGGTCCTTTGAAATAGAATATTCCAGCCGTTTGTAATCCTCGTACCATCTACGATTGAAGTAGCGATCCTGCTGTCCAACTTTTCTGGCTGGATAACGCTGAAGAAGTGGGCGCCTTGGTTTTTCAATAGGTGACTTGTCACAGCCTCTCGCCCTTGACATCAAAGCGATCGCCCTTGACACCTGCTACACCAGCTGACACCTGCTACACCAGCTGACACCTGCTACGCCAGCTGACACCTGCTACACCAGCTGACACCTGCTGACCCCCCCTTCACCCCGGCAATCGCCCTCACCCTTAAAAGGCCTCCACTATGGACCAGTCTTCGCTGGAACGTCGCCATTCATGGACTTCTGCTTGCCTGCCTACCTGCCACAGAGCCAACTCCTGCTCTACCCCCGAGATTGGTCACTTCAATAAAGACTGGATTCTTCCCTTACCTGGTTGTCCCGTCTGCTTTTGGGTTCTTTCCCGATACGTGACAGTACGTTCCAGCCACTATGGACCCAGCAGACCATCCCACCACAGACCTGGCCACGGTCTGCCAGGCTGTAGCCAACCAGGAATCGGTCCTCGGCCAGCACAGCCAGGTGCTACAGGGGATGGCTGACGCCCTCCGTGGGCTCAGCTCAAAGATCTCCGGAATCCAGACCCAACTTAGTGCCTCCGCTAGCCCGGGATCCGCCCCTCCAGCTTCGCCACCCCCAGCGCCATCAACTTCGGCTAAGGAACCATGGGTTGCCCCGCCCAATAAGTATGGTGGAGGTATCGGACTTTGTCGCCCTTTTTTGACGCAGTGTGAGATTGTGTTTAACCAGCAGCCCCAGTCATATTCCACGGATGGAGCCAAAGTCGCTTACATCATGGGTCTTCTCCGGGGAAGCGCCCTGGATTGGGCTACAGCGGTGTGGGAGATGTGGGCCTCCACTTCCTCATCCTACGCAGAGTTCACCACGGCTTTTCGCCAGGTTTTTGATCATCCCGTGCGGGGAAAGGATGCGTCAAAAAGACTGATCTCTCTCCGCCAGGGTTCCCGCAGCGTCGCTGACAACTCAGTTGAGTTCCGTACGCTATCAGCGGAGAGCGGATGGAACAACGAGTCCCTCCAGGCCGGCTTTTCCAACAGGCTAAGCGAATCCATAAAGGACGAATTGGTTTCCTACTCCGAGCCTGGAGGGTTGGAGGAATTGGTTACCCTGGCCATTCGTGTGGACAACCGTCTCCGGGAGCGGAGGCGAGAGAGGACACACCGCTTTCCTGGTCACAACAACTTACCACGGGCCACACCTCCAAACTCTGGGGGCCGAGCTCGCTCGACTGAGGTTGCCGTCCTCCGAGAAAGCCCGAGGCGTGACTCTTCCCCAGCTTCGGAGCCGATGCAACTCGGCCGCTTCCGGCTCAACCCATAGGAGCGTCTACGCCACATCACTGAGAACAGCTGCTTGTATTGTGGTCAGCCTGGTCACTTTCTCGCCTCCTGCCCTCACCGTTCCGTCAAACTAGCACGCTCACGAGGGAGGGGGAGGATCCTCGTGAGCCCAACTGTCTGCCCTCTGTCTCCTCGTCCACGTACCCAGTTGCAAGCTACCATCAGTTTTAAAGGTCAGTCCACTAAACTTTTGGCTTTAATTGACTCTGGAGCTGATGAAAGCTTTTTGGAGGCAAGTGTTGTGAAGCAGCTAGGTCTTGCCACTGTGAGTCTGGACCAGCCTCTTGAAGCTATTGCCCTGGATGGACGTCTCCTGGCCCGGATAACCTCTAAGACCGAGCCTGTGCGCCTCCTGTTGTCGGGAAACCACCAAGAGGAGTTAAGTTTTTTCGTTATCAATTCTCCATTTGTTCCCATTATACTTGGTCATCCCTGGCTGGTTAAGCATAGTCCCCATATTGATTGGTCATCGGCCAGAATTTCAAGTTGGAGTCCCGTCTGTCATGCCATATGCCTCCAGTCTGCTCTGCCTCAGTCTGTCCCCTGTCAGGTGTCAAGCTCTGAGACCTCTGACCTGTCACTGGTGCCTCCAGAGTACCATGACCTCCAAGCCGTGTTCAACAAGCAGCAAGCTCTCTCCCTGCCTCCTCATCGCCCCTATGATTGCGCTATTGACCTGCTGCCAGGCGCTCCCCTCCCCAGCAGCCGCCTATATAGCCTCTCCAAGCCTGAGCGGGAGTCCATGGAGAGGTACATCAAGAACTCCTTGGCTGCTGGTCTTATTCGCCCGTCATCATCACCCCTTGGTGCGGGGTTCTTTTTTGTGGCCAAGAAGGACAAGACCCTCCGGCCGTGTATTGACTATAGAGGCCTCAATAACATCACAGTCAAGAATAAGTACCCTCTGCCCCTCATGACTTCCACTTTTGATTCTCTCCAGGGAGCCACAGTGTTCACTAAACTAGACCTCCGCAATGCTTACCACCTGGTCCGGGTTCGAGACGGAGATGAATGGAAGACTGCCTTCAACACCCCCCTGGAGCATTTTGAATATCTGGTGATGCCGTTTGGTCTCACTAATGCCCCAGCTGTCTTCCAGAGTCTGGTCAATGACGTCCTACGTGACATGTTGGATCGTTTCGTTTTTGTTTACCTGGATGATATCCTGATTTTTTCCAGAGACCTGTCAGAGCATGTCATGCACGTCCGCCAAGTCCTTCAACGGCTTCTGGAGAACCGCCTTTTCGTAAAAGCAGAGAAGTGCGAATTCCATGCCCCCTCAGTCACCTTCCTGGGCTACATCGTGGCCGATGGGCAGGTGAGAATGGACCCCGCCAAGGTCAGAGCGGTTCTTGAGTGGCCAAGCCCGACCAGCCGTAAGCAGCTTCAGAGGTTCCTCGGGTTTGCCAACTTCTACAGACGGTTCATCCGCAACTACAGCCGCGTTGCGGCCCCACTAACCGCTCTTACCTCCACCTCCAGACCGTTCTTGTGGACCCCTGTAGCAGAGGCAGCTTTCCAAGCCCTCAAGCACCGCTTCACCACTGCTCCTATCCTCATCCAGCCAGACCCAACCAAGCAGTTCGTTGTAGAAGTAGACGCCTCTGAGATTGGGGTGGGGGCGGTCCTTTCTCAGCGCTCCAGTGAGGATGGCAAGACACACCCCTGTGCCTTCCTGTCTCGCCGTCTCTCCCCAGCTGAAAGGAACTATGATGTGGGGAATCGTGAGCTCCTGGCGGTGAAATTGGCACTGAAGGAATGGCGACATTTTCTGGAGGGGTCTGAGCTTCCTTTTATAGTGTGGACTGACCATAAGAACCTGGAATACATCCAGTCAGCAAAGCGACTCACCGCGCGCCAAGCCCGGTGGGCGCTCTTTTTTGGTCGTTTTAATTTTTCTTTGACGTACAGACCTGGCTCCAGGAATGCCAAGCCCGATGCTCTGTCTCGTGTGCATGGGGAGGAGTCTGAGTCCTTGGATTTCGTCTCTGGTCTGCCCGCCTCCGACGGTAACACCGTTGTACTGACTGTTGTTGATCGCTTCAGTAAATTTGCTCACTTTTTGCCCTTGTCTAAACTGCCTTCGGCCCGAGAGACTGCGGATCTGCTGGTCAGGGAGGTTTTCCGGGTCCACGGTCTTCCCCGTGATATAGTGTCTGACCGTGGCCCCCAATTCACTTCTGCTGTCTGGAAGGCTTTCTGCTATGCCATCGGTGCCACCATCAGCCTGTCATCGGGGTTCCATCCTCAGACCAACGGCCAGGCCGAGAGGGCCAACCAGGCATTGGAGACTGTCCTCCGCTGTCTGGCTTCTGCCAACCCATCCTCTTGGTCCTCACAACTTCCCTGGGTAGAATATGCCCATAACACCTTGCCATCGTCTGCTACTGTGTTGTCCCCTTTTCAATGCCTTTACGGCTATCAGCCCCCCTTTTTTCCTTCTCAAGAGGTAGACATTCCGGTTCCGTCTGTCCAGGCCCATGTCCGTCGGTGCCGTCGGGCCTGGCGGCGAGCCCGTGCTACACTGCTCAGGGCCTCCGACCGTTACCAGCACTTGGCGGATCGTCATCGCACCCCTGCTCCGGACTACTCCCCCGGTGACCAGGTATGGCTCTCTACCAAGGATCTACCCTTGAGATCGGACGCTAAAAAACTGTCCCCCAGGTATATTGGTTCCTTTCCCATTGTCAAAGTCATTAACCCCTCTGTGGTCCGTCTGAAGCTGCCCCGCACTCTCCGGGTTCCCCCTTCCTTCCATGTGTCCTGCCTCAAACCTGTCTCTACCAGCCCTCTAGTTCCCCCGCCCCCCCCCCCCGCCCCCACCTCCTCGTATGATCAACGATCATCCGGCTTACACCGTGCATCGTCTCCTGGACTCTCGTCGCCGCGGTAGCGGCCTGCAGTATCTCGTGGACTGGGAGGGATATGGCCCGGAGGAGAGGTGTTGGGTCCCTCGTCGCCTTGTCCTGGACGCGAACCTCATCCGGGACTTCCACAGGACGCACCCTGACGGGCCTGGTAGGTCGCCCGGTGGCGCCCCTCGGAGGGGGGGTACTGTCACAGCCTCTCGCCCTTGACATCAAAGCGATCGCCCCTGACACCTGCTACACCAGCTGACACCTGCTACACCAGCTGACACCTGCTGACCCCCCCTTCACCCCGGCAATCGCCCTCACCCTTAAAAGGCCTCCATTATGGACCAGTCTTCGCTGGAACGTCGCCATTCATGGACTTCTGCCTGCCTGCCTACCTGCCACAGAACCACCTCCTGCTCTACCCCCGAGATCGGTCACGTCAATAAAGACTGGATTCTTCCCTTACCTGGTTGTCCCGTCAGCTTTTGGGTTCTTTCCCGATATGTGACATGACGGGCTTACGTCAGGAGGAGCGGTGGCTGTGCTACTGCTAACAGACATAGGCCTAACAGTGGAGCTAACGGTGCCGGTGGCTGTGAGTGTGGAGCAGCTAGCAATAGCAGCATGGAACTGCTCTGGTGCTCCGTCACGTCGTGGCTCAAGAGTTTCCCTCTCCGACTCATCTTCATCGCCCTGTTCTTATTTGTCCCCCTCGGAGAAAGGGTCTGCGTCTGGATTTTTATTTTCTACCCGAACTATTCTCTTTATCAAATAACGGTCTATCGCAATGGGCGAGATGAGCGACTAGCTAGCCAGAAGTTAGCTCAGTCACATAACGTAACGTGCGCGTCTGCGCGAGCCCACACACCAGACCCCCCCCCCACACACACACGTCATAGGGTACACGCGCAGCACGAACAGGCAGCCAGGGATCGGATTGGGAACAGAATGGCTGGTTATTAATTTTACATATTTCTATATTTAAAAATAAAAAATACTAAAATGCTTGATTGGGCTTAACTGGGGCTACACAGATTTGTGACGTGGCTATAGCACCCCCTAGCCCCGGTGTAGCGCCGTGCCTGGTCACCAATGTGGCAGGATGAGGAAAAACACAGCAGATGAAGGCGAGTTTGATGTTTATTCCTCAACTCCAAAAACCAACTGCAGCAGGAACAACCCTGCACCGGCGAGCCCGGGAACGTAAACCACGCCCCCAGCTCACAGCCCTGCTGGGTGAGAGGCATAGCCCCTAGTGTCCGCCACAATACTAATATTACTCATGACAGGAACATTTGTACATTATTATTAGGGGTCCAAGCAGCGAAGCAGCTGGAACCCTATTGTATTTGTTAGGATTATTATTATTTTTCTCCGCTAAAAGTGTGTGAGGCTCAGCAACCGTAAGTCCTAGACCAACCAACTTTGGTACGTGGATTCCTATGGCCCCTCACTACTCAGGCACCACAAATCACCTATGTCAGCCAGATGGTGGCGCTATAACAAAGGGTCATGCGTATTTCCCACACCATAAGTCAGATCAACATAAAACTGCACAGACCTATGCATCTAAATGTGCTCTACAACTTTGTTATTGGGACCACATATGTCAGTCATATAGTTTGCCCGCTATTTTGACTTATTTGGTGTGTAAGCGCTGCAGCTCTACATACCACGCGCCAGGACACCTGGGTATAACGACATACTTTTTCTTTTTACGGCAGTCGGCTAGGACGCAAGAAATCAGACACCATCTGGTCCAGTTTTGGATACTCTGGCACATGTTTCTGAAGCAATGGAAGTGTTACGACATTTTAAAAAATTACGGTAATCGTCTAGGACACAGGCGACACAAGTAATCCGACATCTCAAAAACCGCTTTATCAAAAAATCTGAAATTTGGTATACTTATACTTGGACCCATTTGGCTACATTGCCTAAAGTGCTGATTGGCTGGATTACAAAATGGCTGCCAAACAGCCGATCAAAATTCAGCAGCTAATATCTGCTAGTGTAAATGGCCAATCTTCATGAAACTTGATAGGCTTATTCATTGTGGCACATAGAAGCCATGTACCAAATATGAAACAGATCGGACACATGGCGACTGCAATACTGCTTGGACTCCATTAATCGCCGCTTGTGGCTACATTTATTATTATTATTATTATTATAAATATTATTGTTGTTGTTATTAATATTACCATTATTATTATTATTATTATTATTGTTGTTGTTGTCATTATTATTATTATCATTGTTGTTATAGAGCTTACGGTATGTCCCAGTTGTCAGATCAGTCACTGTGAAACAGAGGGAGGTTTTTGTACGGCTCTCTATCACCGTGTGAACACAGCCTGACTATTGATACTGTGGAGACTCTGGAAGTAGTAAACTGCTGTATCCTCAGCTTGGACTCCACCGATGGTCAGGGTGAAGTCAGTCCCAGACCCACTGCCACTAAACCTCGATGGAGTTCCAACATCTTGACCCCTTTAGTGGGCGAAACACCTCACCATATCCAAAACTCCATTGATTTCGAGGACAAGGTCCAAGGCGTAAAACTGGAACTGGATGAAACCATGGTATGCTATGACGTGACCTCATTATTCACCTGCATCCCAACCATGGAGGCTTTGGAAACTGTGAGGCAACGTTTGCTACGTGACAACACCCTCCACAATAGGACCAACCTCAGCCCAGACCAGATTTGCCAACTACTGGACCTTTGCTTGAACACTACGTATTTCCAATACAGGGGCCAGTTTCACAGACAGAAAAACGGCTGTGCAATGGGCTCACCGGTATCTCCCATTGTAGCCAACTTATATATGGAAGAGGTAGAACACAGGGCCCTGAACTTCTTCAGAGGAACACCTCCGAGCCACTGGTTCAGGTATGTGGACGACACATGGGTCAAAATCCAAACATAAGAGGTGTAAGCGTTTATCAAACACATCAACTCAGTAGACAAGAACATTAAGTTCACAAGGGAAGACGTAAAGTACAACAGTTTGCCCTTCTTGGACTGTGACGTCCACATTGGGGAAGACAGGAGCCTCCACATTGGGGTTTACAGGAAACCTACACACACAGACCAATATCTACTTTTCGACTCACACCACCCTCTGGAACACAAACTGAGCGTCATCAGAACTCTGCAACACAGACCTGATAATGTGCCCAGCAGCACTCAGGCCCATCGAGAAGAACACAAACACCTGAGGGAAGCTTTAAAAACCTGCAGCTACCCCAGTTGGACCTTTGTGAAAACATAACACGTTCCAGAAAGACCAACCAGGTGAGCGATGAGGAGAAGAGGAACAGAAGAAATAACATAGTCATCCCGTATGTTTCTGGGGTCTCCGAGAAACTCAGGAGAATGTTTAACAAACACCGCATCCCGGTATACTTCAAACCCAGCAACCCACTCCGACAAAGACTGGTTCATCCCAAAGACCGTGTACCACACACCCGGAAAAGCAATCTGGTGTATGCTGTACAATGCAATGAGGACTGCACTGACCTATACATAGGAGAAACCAAACAACCACTACACAAACGGATGGCCCAACACAGAAGGCCAAACTCCTCAGGACAAGACTCAGCAGTCTATCTACACCTAAAGGAGAAGACACACTCCTTCCAGGACAGCAACGTACACATTTTGGACAGAGAAGATAGATGGTTTGAAAGAGGGGTGAAGGAAGCCATCTATGCGAAACTGGAAAAACCATCCCTCAACAGAGGAGGAGGTCTGCCACACCACCTACCTCCCACTTACAATGCCGTCCTTTCATCTCTACCCAGGAGACTCAAGAAGCCTAGCCTCCAAGAACAACAGTCGCTCACTAACGGCTCCAAACGACTCATGACCACTGAATGGAGCACTAACGAAGTCAAAACTAACACCTCCAACGACCGTCGCTGCTTAACATCGGATCACAAAGAGCCATTGACATCAATAGCTCTGATAACGACTCCAAAGAGGATAAATATCTGAGTTTCATCACCAGCCAGTCAGACTAGCTTGGTCTAGTCAGAAAGGCACGAACTGATGAAGCCTCTTGGATGAGAGGCGAAACTTCTTCACGGATATGTACCAAATCCAGCTGCACTCGATTCAATTCCTTTGGACAACCATGACCTGGATGAATGAGAACATCACAGACTTCCTGTAGTGTGGTATTCTAACACAGGTAGAAGGTTTTGTCTGCAGCATTGTGAGGATGTTTTGGGGACGTTGTTGAGGTAGCAGATTATATCATTTTATTTTACGAAACATTACCACAATGTTTCAAAATAAAGGAATAACAGTCTCACTGCAACATTCATAACATGTTTGAGGATGTTATTGAGGCTGAGATGATGGAACATTTCCTATAACATGTTCCTGTCATGTGATATAATAACAAGGTCTCGGTCAAGGTCACATTTATTTTTAGAGCAACTCAACACCAAGCCAGGTTTGTGCCAAAGTGCTTTACAACCATCAGAATTGAGCAACAGTTATCATTAAACATAAGTACATACGCACACACATGCATCATCATCATCATCATCATCGGCGGTCACTCGAAGCGAGTATGACTGTCCTCTCAATTGGTTTGTCTACTTGTGGGTCTTCAGATGGTTGTAGAGGCAGATCTGTGATCCACATACTTTGTTGCAGTGTGGACAGGGGAAAGTGGTGGTGGTTGGTGGTGGTGGTTGAGTCTTGTTCTCTGTCTCCTTGTGGTGCTGTGGTTCTTTCTCTGCAGCACAGTGGAGCTCCATTTCATGACATGCAGCTACCTCCTGCACGGATTTCTTCCAGGAGCATCTATCCAGTGCAATGTCTTCCCAGGTGCTCGATGTGATGGTGAATTTCTTCAGACTGGGCGTGATATTGTCCTTGAAACGGATTTTTTTCCTTTGCCTGCCGGGAGCTCACTGACCTTCCTTCAGCTGGGGTACAGGATCTCTTTGGGGAGACGTGTGTTGGACATGCGGATGACACGGCCTGTCCATCAGAGTTGGTGCTGCATTATTGTGGTGGTGATGCTAGTCATGTTGGCTTCTTCCAGAACACTGATGTTGGTGCGTCTGTCCTTCCAGCTGATCCTCAGCATCTTTCATAAGGATCTTTGGCGGTATTGTTCCAGGACTCTCAGGTGCCTGCTGTAGGTGGTCCATGACTCTGCTTCATACAGCAGGGTGGGGGGAACCACCCCTCTGTAGACCAGGAGTTTTGTTTGGGCCTTTAGGTCTCGGTCTTCAAAGACTCTTACTGAGTCTGGCATAAGCACCACTGACACAACTCAGGAGATGGTTGACCTCAGACTCGATGTCAGTTTACGAGGAGAGAAGGCTGCCGAAGTAGGAGAAGTGATCAACGTCTTCAATAAACACATACATACGTATCTCTGTTAAAAGAGTTGTGAGTACACATTGTAATGCGAGCACAAAAACATATACTACACTATGCACTTATGTGTTCCGGATGTGCTGGAAAGTCCGAAATTTCAACTTCTTACTGGAAAAATGGGGTCGTCTGGTCCTTTAAGTTGAAGTGTGAAACTCAGAGCATTTCTTTTCAGTCTGTAGGTCACCAAGATGCACTTATTAGAGCTCAGCAAGGCTGTATAGCATAATAGTACACAGCATTATTCACAATGTCTTCTCTTAAATACATATAACTTTGATTTTCAACATTGAATGGTCTCAACGTTATGAAAAATAAAAACAGTGTGTTAAATGGCCAAACACAAGTTTGAAATATTAATTTACAACACAGCTGATACATTTCTTTGGTAATGGGCCAGTTTACATTGCCAAATATTACTGACATAATGCCAGCCATATTAACGTCAGTCTCTTGTGGGTGTCCATATTTGTCCCCTGTTATTTCCAGTCTGGCCACTGGGAGGTGCTGCACTTCTTTTTGTGACCAACCAGCTAGAATTTCTGACGTCTGACATCAATTGGAACACAACTTAACTGTTTCAACACAGTTTAGAAACAAAAAAGGTACCATGATGCAACAGCACGTGTGTCCATGCCCCTGTCTTAGACTTAGACTGTCTTAGACTTAGACTGTCTTAGACTTAGACTGACTTAGACTTAGACTGACTTAGACTTAGACTGTCTTAGACTTAGACTGTCTTAGACTTAGACTGTTTTAGACTTAGACTGAAATGGATGATCCGCAGTGACGACCCCTAACAGGAGCAGCCGAAAGTAGTAGTAGTAGTAGTAGTAGCAGTAGCAGTAGTAGTAGTAGTAGTAGTAGTAGTAGTAGTAGACTGTAGCTTCAGTTAGCACCCAGTCTTGTTCTCCCCTGTTTGTTTCTTATTGGTGCACAGATCTTCTCAGACAATACTTGATTTGGGATTAAGTTCATCTCTGGACACAACAATCAGGAATGTTAGACAATAGCAACTGATTTCAGGGAGGTTATTTGTATATGTGGCGCCAAACCGGTGCTTTACCTGTGCCCCCGTCCAGAGGGTTACTGGTTGTGTCAGGAAGGGTATCCAGCGTGAATTTTGTCAAATCGTTTTGCTGATTAAAAATAAATAAGTAAAAATAAAAATAAAAATAAATAAATGATGATGATGATGATGATGATAATAACAAAACATTTTATCTGTGGGCACCTTACAGAACACAGTAAAAAACAAGCAGCACTGTATCAGACAGCAGAGCATCAAAACAAAGCAGGTAGACAATAAGAAGTTAACACAACAGATAAGTATAACATCATCATCTGCACCAAACTCAATGAAGCGTGGATCAGACTGAATATGCCAGTTTGAAAAGGTGCGTTTTGAGATGAGATTTGAAGGTTGAAAGAGAGTCAGTCTTGTGACTGTCTTGTGGGAGAGAGGTCCATAGGCGGGGGGCAGAATGACTGAAGGCTCTAGACCCCATGGTAGTCAAGCGGGCCAAAGGTGCAGTGAGTTAGAGAGCAGAATAGGATCTGAGAGTGTGGGAGGGCGTGTGGATATGAAGGAGTTCAGAAAGATACGAAGGAGCTAGGTTATTAAGGGACTTAAAGGGGAGGACAAGACCAGACCGGATCTGTCAAGACCTGGGTTAACAACGGCCTCCATTGGTGCTGCGCACAGTTTCCATCAGTACGATGGAAACTGTAAAATCCACTGTGGTGACCCCTGAGAAACAGGAAACAAGCTGAAAGACAAACAAGAAGATCTGCATATGTAGGGGAGCTTGTATTTGGACATAAATGAAAAACCCTGAGAGAAGTTTTTTTTTTCTTCCAGTTTCATCATGAACTGGATTTGTGTTCCAGTGTGTGAACGGTATAATCTGAATATCATGAAATCAAAGCTTGACAATTTCACATAACTTCTCAAGGTGTTACGAAGTGTTATAGAGTGTTCTTAATCCAAGATCATTTCTTCTTCATCTAACTTGGCATTAGTCACAGAAGGTGGTGGTGACTACTGTAATAAGTGGCTGTAGCACACACAAGACGGTGTGTCCTCACAGGACATGATATACACATCTGCTACTAACAGCAGTCTCACCAGGAAGCTCATTTGCATAGAGAGGACACTTCTTATTTGAAGGACATGCTTCAGTGCTCATGAAACCTTTATAACTCTGCAAGTCCAAAGCAAAGCCACCAACACTTGTTCATTGTGACAGCAAAGGTAAAAACCATGTGTTGGAGCAGCATTTTCATCCTGACATGTGCTGCCTTTATTCAAGGTAAGACCGGCAGAGATGATTCACTGTCTTCCTTGTTTTCCTCATCTCAACTTTTCCTCTCCTGAAAGAACTTTCTCTGATCTCACCAGTTTGTGTTTCCCCACCTGCACATTGTTTCTACCAAGTCCCTGTTTGTGTTTTACACTGTTGAGTTTCAGTTAAAACAACACCTGAAAAAAGGAATTCTATGTGTTTATGTGATGTAATGAGTAACACATCTGTCCTTTCACAGAGCTTTCCAGATGTACATGTGAGAGAATGAAGGCCTTCACTTTCAGTCTGTTTGTGTGTTTCTGTTTTCAGGATCAAGCAGTCAGGTCACTGTGACTCAGACTCCTTCAATGAAAGCTGCCAATGTAGGAGGATCAGTCAGTCTGGCATGCAAACTGAGTCAACCCCCTTATATTTATCAGAGCAATCCAGGTTTCTCCTGGTACCAACAGAAACCTGGAGAAACTCCTAAACTCCTCATTTATTACGCAAACACTCTTGAGTCAGGAACTCCATCGAGGTTTAGTGGCAGTGGGTCTGGGACTGACTTCACCCTGACCATCAGTGGAGTCCAGGCTGAGGATACAGCAGTTTACTACTGTCAGAGTTACCACTATATCAATAGTCAGGATGTGTTCACACGGTGATAGAGAGCCGTACAAAAACCTCCCTCTGTTTCACAGTGACTGATCTGCCAGCTGGGACATACGGTAAGCTCTATAACAACAACATCACCATTAATAACAATAATGATAATAATAATAATAATAACAATAATAATAGTAATAATAATAATAATAACAAAAATATAATTGTAGTAACATGTTGTTCTTGGTCTTCTTCTAATATTTAGTATACGTCTTATTGTCTTTTTTAGTATTCTATTATTGTTATTGTATTACTGGTCTCATAGTAAAGCACAAATAAAAAAATATTAAATATTCTTTTCTAATTTGTCAGTTTTGTCAGTGTTTCTGTTTTGTTGTCCTCACATCCGTATACATCCTATGATCACACAAAAAGTACCATTTCAATAAAATGGAAAGTAAATCCTACATGACATGAAAGTGTGAGATTTACTTTGAACAATTACTGAATCCCCCAACCTCTGAAACCAGAGTTTAGCCTCCTCAGAAAATGGGCAAAATAAATGTGGTCATCCATTGATAAAAGTCGGTGCTTCACACAATATGTTTAGAAAACTGCTGATTTCAGAGTTTTCAGTCACGTTGCCTTGTTGTTTGAGAGCAATGTAAAAGAATTATGATTTTAACCAAATATAACATGATGCACCAACATGTTTAATGATGTGTTCACCTGCATGGTGCAATAATTAAAATCAATTGATCGTTAATGGTGTGATTACCACCTTCTTTAAATAAATTAACATAAAACTGCCACAACAAGTATGTAAGTAAGAATTTGCCACTTAAACTATTTTCGTGGGTTTTGTGTACAAAATAATCTCCTATTGACATGTCGAGTGGATTTTTTTCTATCAAGTTATATATTCATTAATTGGTCATTATAAAACGTATAATCAAATTCAAAATTAAAATAGCTCCTTGAAAAGTTATAACTTACAATATATTTTGTTCAGTTTTGAAAGCAGAAGTTCTTTGTGATCCGATGTTAAGCAGCGACGGTCAAACAGCTGAGGGGAGCTATAAAAACCTGCGGCTGCCCCAGTTGGACCTTTTACCCAGGGGGCAAAACCCCATTTTGGGCGGAAAACGCGGGTCGGATGCTGTAAAAGGTTTGTTCACCAGAAATCATATCTAGGACCTTCAGGGATCACAACCTGGGTGGACAACCCGAAAAATAAGTTGCAGGAAAGCTAAAGGGAGCGTCCAAAGTTGCCCACCCTGCCTGAACACAACCATTTGAGGTAGATAGGGTTAAAATTTTAACGAATAGATTTCTTCATGAACATCACAGTGTTGATTACTCACATTGATACAAACAAAAAAAGGTATTGGAAGTTTTTTGAAAAATGTTTTTATACCAGAGTAAATGATGCATATATAATTATGTATCCACTAATTTGCATATGTAATGCCACCACTGCAATAATAATCGAAAACCAAAACATTGTGAAAGGCCAGGAGGTTGCCAGGCTCCCCACATCTAGCACTAACAGAAGAAAAACCCTCTCTGATATCACTTTACAACCTGCTCCCATGTGTCACATATCAGCTAAAGACAGGCAGAGGTCCAGGTCACTTGAGCATATTGAAAAGCAAGAAAGTCTGGAGACTTCCTCAGATGGCACAGCTGAAGACCTGTTGCTTATGTGGTGCATAGCAAGAATGGTTACAACTTCAGAACTGCTAAATCCTCCGCAAGATACAGAGGTAGGACTGCCTGGCTTTTCTGCATTCTGTGCAGAGCTCCACCCACAAAGACCGGCCAGCATCATTGGCTATTTTCCTCTCATCCCAGCATCTCTAACCGATCCTGCTGTTCTGAAAGAAGAGATGAAACGGCTGGTCAAGACATCCCGTGCATTGGGAGACAAATATAAAATTATTATTGGAGATCAAGCTACATATGAACTGGCAGTTGCCATCAGAGACAAACACAGAGAAGAGTTTTGCAATGTGGTGTTGCTGCTGGGGGGCTTTCACCAAGCTTATAACTACATGAAGGCTGTTTGCAAGATCATCAGGGATGCAGGTGCAGAAGATATCCTTGTAGCAGCTGGCCTGTGTCAGGAAGGGACTGCCAAGAAGATGTTTGGGGAGAAGGCTGACTACTACCAAACAATGCATGCCCTCAGGATCCTCAGTGAGGCCATGTGGCGCCTGTACTGGCAAGCATTTGAGGCGTGGTCAGCAGAGAGAGAATCACAACACTGGCAGTCACAAGTCGAAAATGTTGTGAAGGTGTTGTTTGAGAAAGGCACCACAGGTCCTGAGAAGCTAGAGATCATCCAAATGTCAAGTCCACAGTTATCTATCCTACGAGAAGAGATGTCACTTTTCCAGGAATCTCTTGAGGATCAACCAACTGCAGTTTTTTGGTCAAGCTTTCTTGCGATGTCAGACATTCTCCACAGGTTCATCTATTACCAGCGAGAAGGCAACTGGGAAGGACATCTCTGTGAGTCAGCACAGATGCTACCTTATCTCACTGCAGCAGGTCACTACAAATATGGGCAGCAGTCTTTGCCTTTGTATTTGTCTGAGATGAAGAAACTGCCAGAGACAGCTCCAGAGGCACACAAAGCTTTGATCGCAGGTGCATTTGTAGGGAGGAGAGTAAATGGAAACCACAATGGTGTCTCTCCTGACATGATTCTAGAGCAGACGTACAACGCAGATGCCAAAGAGGCCAGTGGTCTGGATGGTATTACCCTCAACCATGCCGCCAGGAGGAAGTGGATCTACACAAAACCACTGACTGCAGCCGTTTCTGCAGAGCTCAAATCTATGCTGCACCTCCATACCTCAAGCCCACACCATGAGTCTGGCAAGAGTCGTGTCAACAAGGATGCAGGGATGGTAGTCAAGGTCACGGCAGCAGTAGAGACCAACCCATTCACAACAGCCACATCATCCCTGATCAATATATCTACTGGTGAGTGTGCAGATGCTATAGTCAAGGACAACCTGTTAAGTGTAAAAGAAATTGGTTTGAAGGCACTGTCTGAGTCACTCACCAGTCATCATAAAAAGACAAGTGTTGTTAAGCTTAACACTTTCCACACACAACACATGAAACCAAAGAAGTCTAGGGGGAAAACCTGCACCACTGGCAAGAGCAATGAAGTTACTGCCCTTCTGTGTATGACACAGATCATTGCTAGTGGTGGAGAACTCGACATTGTTGACTTTGTAGGCAACCACGAGTACGGTGACCTTCCCCCATCCCTCTTCAAGGAAGATGGCAGAATGAGAACTGGCACCAAGTCCAGCCTTGTAAAGGTCCTGAAAGAGGAGACCAAAGTAACCATCAATGCTGATCTACCCCAAAACATCCTCAAGACAGCAGTACTTGTAGATGCTATGTCTGCCATGAGACACTGGTCTTTTCACAAAGATGAACGATTTGGAGCAATCGCTGACAGATACAAACACCTGCTGCTGACTGATGTGCCTCGTGGTACTGAAATAATACACTTCTGTTGTGACAGATACAGTGGAACCACTATCAAGTCAGCTGAGCAACAACAGAGATATGCTCGATCCAAACCAGCCAAAGTGTATGAAGTCAGTGAGCAGTACACGGCTCCAGATCCACATGAGTTTGTTGCTGTGTCTACTAACAAAGCAAACTTGCTGAGCTTTCTCTGTGAAAGATGGTGTGAGGAGGAGCAATTGGGGAGTGATCTTGGCCCTACTTATGTCTACCTGGGTGGTGGATTCAAGGAAGAGACAAAGAGTGTGGTGCTCTCCGCAGGGTCTGCGATGGATGTTCCTGCTCTGGAATCAACACAGCAGGAGGCTGACACTAGGATAATCCTCCACACACTCTACACTGTCCAGAATGAGGGAGTTGAAAGAGTTGTCATACATGCTAATGACACTGATATCATTACAACATGTCTGTACTATGGTGAAACACACTTGAGTGATCTACCAGAGATGTGGGTTAGAACAGGTCAGAATGCATACCTGCCTATACATGAGATGGTTGTAGCTCTGGGACCTTCACAGTGTCGTGCCATGCCATTCATCCACAGTCTGAGTGGTAGAGACACAACTAGCTACCCATATTTCACTGGGAAGAAGGTATGGTTCAAGAGCAGCATAAGCCGTGACATCCCTGCACTTGAAGACTTTGGTGAGAACCCTAGCGATACCATAACCGATGACCTTCTCAATCAGGCACGAGACCTCGCCATATCAGTGTACACATCCACAGCTTATCAGTTTGAGGGGGCCAATCTGGGCAAATTGAGAGTGTACAAGTTTTTGAACAACAAGTAAACTCTATTAAAGCTTCTACCCCCAACAGAAGATGCATTTATGCTACACCTGAAAAGGGCTGCGCTGGCAACTATCATTGACAAGAATGCACATATCGCCAAGCCAGAAATTCCCCCATGCACTGAATTTGGTTGGTCTCTGGTTGATGGACATGCAGTTCCTGTTCCGGCAACAAAGCCAGCCTGGCCTGTCTCAATGAAAACGACAATGTCGTGCATGTGTCAAGGGTTGTCAGAAGAACTGTTCATGTGCAAGGAAGGCAGTTCCATGCTACATCGGGTGCCATTGCCAAGGACTGGCAAGCAAATGCAGCAGAATACATACTGCTAGAGTTGAGAGCAGTGATAGCAGCTGTGACTCAGAAAGCGAGTGAGAAAACATGGGCAAAGTTCTATAAAAGATTTCTTTAAAAAGTCCTACTTTTCAAATTCTGGGCTAAATTTTGTGTTCAGCATATTGTGTTCAAAGTATAAATTGTTTTGTTTGTTTCATGTGTATACTAAAGCATATACCCATCTCATTGTTGTCCTTTAAGGTCGTAGATATGATTTATTTTAAATAATTTGTTATAGTTTTGGCACAGATAATTATTTTGTGTTCAGTAAGTATATTGTGTTCAATGTATAAAATAAGAAATAAATCTTACATTATTTACAGTTACAGGAATTTTGTTTGTTTCGTGATTAATTTAAGGTATAGGCCCATCTCATGTTTCTACTGGGAACAAACCAAGGTACAAGATCAGAGCATATTTTCTAATTTCCATAAGCTGTCTCAATGTGTCTTTACTGTGAACTCTTAAAGAGATATTCATTCACAAGGAGGATTGTGCAATATGACCCAACCAGCTTAAATGCCTGTTTTCGTATCGGGGGGGGGGGGGTCATGTTTGGGGACTCCCTGTAGCATTTCAGCAACTTGTTTTCCAGGTTGTCCACCCAGGTTGTGATCCCTGAAGGTTCTAGATATGATTTCTGCTAGACAACCCTTTACAACATCTTTTATTCATTCACAAGAAGGATTATGCAATATGACCCAACCAGCTTAAATGACTGTTTTCGTAAGGGGGAGGGGCATGTTTGGGGACTCCCTGTAGCATTTCGGGAACTTGTTTTCCAGGTTGTCCACCCAGGTTGTGATCCCTGAAGGTCCTAGATATGATTTCTGCTAGACAACTCTTTACAACATGTCGTTAAACCATTTCCTCCAGCTATGTGCTATTTATGCAAATTAGTGCATACTTAATTATATATGCGTCATTTACTCTAGTAAAAAACATTTTTGAAAAAACTTCCAATACATTTTTTGTTTGTCTCAATGTGAGTAATCAACACTGTGATTTTCATGCAGATATCTATTGGTTAAAATTTTAAATCTATCTACCCTATTGGTTAATGTTCATAGGCCCGGTGGGCAACTTTGGACGCTTCCTGTAACTTTCCTGCAACTTGTTTTCCAGGTTGTCCACCCAGGTTGTGATCCATGTAGGTCCTAGATATGACTTCTGGAGAACAACCTTTTACAGCATCCGACCCGTGCAAAAATCAGTTTACCCCCTGGGTATTTGTGAAAACTGTAACATGTTCCAAAAAGACCAAACAGGTGAGTGATGAGGAGAAGAGGAACAGAAGAAATAACATAGTTATCCCGTATGTTTCTGGGGTCTCCGAGAAACTCAGGGGAATTTTTAACAAACACCGCATCCCGGTATACTTCAAACCCAGCAACACACTCCGACAAAGACTGGTTCATCCCAAAGACCGGGTACCACACACCCGGAAAAGCAATCTGGTGTATGCTGTACAATGTAATGAGGACTGCATTGACCTATACATAGGAGAAACCAAACAACCACTACACAAATGGATGGCCCAACACAGAAGGCCAAACTACTCAAGACAAGACTCAGCAGTCTATCTACACCTAAAGGAGAAGACACACTCCTTCCAGGACAGCAACGTACACATTTTGGGCAGAGAAGATAAATGGTTTGAAAGAGGGGTGAAGGAAGCCATCTATGCGAAAATGGAAAAACCATCCCTCAACAGAGGAGGAGGTCTGCCACACCACCTACCTCCCACTTACAATGCCGTCCTTTCATCTCTACCCAGGAGACTCAAGAAGCCTAGCCTCCAAGAACAACAGTCGCTCACCAACGGCTCCAACGACTCATGACCACTGAATGGAGCACTAACGAAGTCAAAACTAACACCTCCAACGACCGTCGCTGCTTAACATCGGATCACAAAGAGCCATTGACATCAATAGCTCTGATAACGACTCCAAAGAGGATAAATATCTGAGTTTCATCACCAGCCAGTCAGACTAGCTTGGTCTAGTCAGAAAGGCACGAACTGATGAAGCCTATTGGATGAGAGGCGAAACGTCTTCACAGATATGTACCAAATCCAGCTGCACTCGATTCAATTCCTTTGGACAACCATGACCTGGATGAATGAGAACATTCACAGACTTCCTGTAGTGTGGTATTCTAACACAGGTAAGAAGGTTTTGTCTGCAGCATTGTGGGGATGTTTTGGGGACGTTGTTGAGGTAGCAGATTATATAATTTTATTTTATGAAACATTCCCACAATGTTTCAAAATAAAGGAATAACATTCTCACTGCAACATTCATAAAATGTTTGAGGATGTTATTGAGGCTGAGATGATGGAACATTTCCTATAACATGTTCCTGTCATGTGATATAATAACAAGGTCTCGGTCAAGGTCACATTTATTTTTAGAGCAACTCAACACCAAGCCAGGTTTGTGCCAAAGTGCTTTACAACCATCAGAATTGAGCAATAGTTATCATTAAACATAAGTACATACGTACACACATGCATCATCATCATCATCATCATCATCATCGGCGGTCACTCGAAGCGAGTATGACTGTCCTCTCAATTGGTTTGTCTACTTGTGGGTCTTCAGATGGTTGTAGAGGCAGATCTGCGATCCACATACTTTGGTGCAGTGTGGACAGGGGAAAGTGGTGGTGGTTGGTGGTGGTGGTTGAGTCTTGTTCTCTGTCTCCTTGTGGTGCTGTGGTTTTTCTCTGCAGCACAGTGGAGCTCCATTTCATGACATGCAGCTACCTCCTGCATGGGTTTCTTCCAGGAGCATCTATCCAGTGCAATGTCTTCCCAGGTGCTCGATGTGATGGTGAATTTCTTCAGACTGGGCTTGATATTGTCCTTGAAACGGATTTTTTCTTTTGCCTGCCGGGAGCTCACTGACCTTCCTTCAGCTGGGGTACAGGATCTCTTTGGGGAGACGTGTGTTGGACATGCGGATGACACGGCCTGTCCATCAGAGTTGGTGCTGCATTATTGTGGTGGTGATGCTAGTCATGTTGGCTTCTTCCAGAACACTGATGTTGGTGCGTCTGTCCTTCCAGCTGATCCTCAGCATCTTTCATAAAGATCTTTGGCGGTATTGTTCCAGGACTCCCAGGTGCCTGCTGTAGGTGGTCCATGACTCTGCTTCATACAGCAGGGTGGGGGGAACCACCCCTCTGTAGACCAGGAGTTTTGTTTGGGCCTTTAGGTCTCGGTCTTCAAAGACTCTTACTGAGTCTTGCATAAGCACCACTGAAACAACTCAGGAGATGGTTGACCTCAGACTCGATGTCAGTTTATGAGGAGAGAAGGCTGCCGAAGTAGGAGAAGTGATCAACGTCTTCAATAAACACATACATACGTATCTCTGTTAAAAGAGTTGTGAGTACACATTTTAATTCGAGCATAAACACATATACTACACTATGGACTTATGTGTTCCGGGTGTGCTGGAAAGTCCGACATTTCAACTTCTTACTGGAAAAATAGGGTCGTCTGGTCCTTTAAGTTGAAGTGTGAAACTCAGAGTGTTTCTTTTCAGTCTGTAGGTCACCAAGATGCACTTATTAGAGGTCAGCAAGGCTGTATAGCATAATAGTACACAGCATTATGCACAATGTCTTCTCTTAAATACATATAATTTTGATTTTCAACATTGAATGGTCTCAAACTTTATGAAAAATAAAAAAAACAGTGTGTTAAATGGCCAAACACATGTTTGAAATATTAATTTACAACACAGCTGATACATTTCTTTGGTAATGGGCCAGTTTACATTGCCAAATATTACTGACATAATGCCAGCCATATTAACGTCAGTCTCTTGTGGGTGTCCATATTTGTCCCCTGTTATTTCCAGTCTGGCCACTGGGAGGTGCAGCACTTCTTTTTGTGACCAACCAGCTGGAATTTCTGACGTCAGACATCAAGTGGAACACAACTTAACTGTTTCAACACAGTTTAGAAAAAAAAGTACCATGATGCAACAGCACGTGTGTCCATGCCCCTGTCTTAGACTTAGACTGAAATGGATGACGACCCCTAACAGGAGCAGCCAAAAGTAGTAGCAGTAGCAGTAGTAGTAGTAGTAGCAGTAGCAGTAGTAGTAGTAGTAGTAGTAGTAGTAGTAGCAGTAGCAGTAGTAGTAGTAGTAGTAGTAGTAGTAGTAGTATTAGTAGCAGCAGTAGTAGTAGTAGTAGTAGCAGTAGCAGTAGAAGTAGTAGTAGTAGTAGTAGTAGACTGTAGCTTCAGTTAGCACCCAGTCTTGTTCTCGCCTGTTTGTTTCTTATTGGTGCACAGATCTTCTCAGACAATACTTGATTTGGGATTAAGTTCATCTCTGGACACAACAATCAGGAATGTTAGACAATAGCAACTGATTTCAGGGAGGTTATTTGTATATGTGGCGCCATCCTGTGCTTTACCTGTGCCCCCGTCCAGACGGTTACTGGTTGTGTCAGGAAGGGTATCCAGCGTGAATTTTGTCAAATCGTTTTGCTGATTAAAAAAAAAGCAAAAAATAAATAAATAAATAATGATGATGATGATGATAACAATAATAATAAAACATTTTATCAGTGGGCACCTTACAGAACACAGTAAAAAACAAGCAGCACTGTATCAGACAGCAGAGCATCAAAACAAAGCAGGTAGACAATGAGAAGTTAACACAACAGATAAGTATAACATCATCATCTGCACCAAACTCAATGAAGCGTGGATCAGACTTAATATGCCAGTTTGAAAAGGTGCGTTTTGAGATGAGATTTGAAGGTTGAAAGAGAGTCAGTCTTGTGACTGTCTTGTGGGAGAGAGGTCCATAGGCGGGGGGCAGAATGACTGAAGGCTCTAGACCCCATGGTGGTCAAGCGGGCCAAAGGTGCAGTGAGTTAGAGAGCAGAAGAGGATCTGAGAATGTGGGAGGGCATGTGGATATGAAGGAGTTCAGAAAGATACGAAGGAGCTAGGTTATTAAGGGTCTTAAAGGTGAGGACAAGACCAGACCGGATCTGTCAAGGCCTGGGTTAACAACGGCCTCCATTGGTGCTGCGCCCAGTTTCCATCAGTACGATGGAAACTGTAAAATCCACTGTGGTGACCCCTGAGAAACAGGAAACAAGCTGAAAGACAAACAAGAAGATCTGCATATGTAGGGGAGCTTGTATTTGGACATAAATGAAAAACCCTGAGAGAAGTTTTTTTTCTTCCAGTTTCATCATGAACTGGATTTGTGTTCGAGTGTGTGAACGGTATAATCTGAATATCATGAAATCAAAGCTTGACAATTTCACATAACTTCTCAAGGTGTTACGAAGTGTTATAGAGTGTTCTTAATCCAAGATCATTTCTTCTTCATCTAACTTGGCATTAGTCACAGAAGGTGGTGGTGACTACTGTAATAAGTGGCTGGAGCACACACAAGACGGTGTGTCCTCACAGGACATGATATACACATCTGCTACTAACAGCAGTCTCACCAGGAAGCTCATTTGCATAGAGAGGACACTTCTTATTTGAGGGACATGCTTCAGTGCTCATGAAACCTTTATAACTCTGTAAGTCCAAAGCAAAGCCACCAACACTTGTTCATTGTGACAGCAAAGATAAAAACCATGTGTTGGAGCAGCATTTTCATCCTGACATGTGCTGCCTTTATTCAAGGTAAGACCGGCAGAGATGATTCACTGTCTTCCTTGTTTTCCTCATCTCAACTTTTCCTCTCCTGAAAGAACTTTCTCTGATCTCACCAGTTTGTGTTTCCCCACCTGCACATTGTTTCTACCAAGTCCCTGTTTGTGTTTTACACTGTTGAGTTTCAGTTAAAACAACACCTGAGAAAAGGAATTCTATGTGTTTATGTGATGTAATGAGTAACACATCTGTCCTTTCACAGAGATTTCCAAATGTACATGTGAGAGAATGAAGGCCTTCACTTTCAGTCTGTTTGTGTGTTTCTGTTTTCAGGATCAAGCAGTCAGGTCACTGTGACTCAGACTCCTTCAATGAAAGCTGCCAATGTAGGAGAATCAGTCAGTCTGGCATGCAAACTGAGTCAACCTGCATTTACTGGTTGTAAGAATGGCAGGACACCCTGTATCTCCTGGTACCAACAGAAACCTGGAGAAACTCCTAAACTCCTCATTTACTGGGCAAACACTCTTCAGTCAGGAACTCCATCGAGGTTTAGTGGCAGTGGGTCTGGGACTGCCTTCACCCTGACCATCAGTGGAGTCCAGGCTGAGGATACAGCAGTTTACTACTGTCAGAGTTCCCACTATATCAATAGTCAGTGGGTGTTCACACGGTGATAGAGAGCCGTACAAAAACCTCCCTCTGTTTCACAGTGACTGATCTGCCAGCTGGGACATACGGTAAGCTCTATAACAACAACATCACCATTAATAACAGTAATGATAATAACAATAATAATAATAATATTAATAGTAATAATAATAATTATAATAATAAACATATAATTGTACTAATAGGTTGTTCTTGGTCTTCTTCTAATATATGGTATTAGTTGCATTGTCCTTTTTTCTATTCTATTATTTTTATTGCATTACTGCTTTCATACATATAACAAATATTAAATATTCTTTTCAAATTTGTCAGTTTTGTCAGTGTTTCTCTTTTGTTGTCCTCACATCTGTATACATCCTATGATCACACAAAAAGTACCATTTCAATAAAATGGAAAGTAAATCCTACATGACATGAAAGTGTGAGATTTACTTTGAACAATTACTGAATCCCCCAACCTCTGAAACCAGAGTTTAGCCTCCTCAGAAAATGGACAAAATAAATGTGGTCATCCATTGATAAAAGTCGGTGCTTCACACAATATGTTTAGAAAACTGCTGATTTCAGAGTTTTCAGTCACGTTGCCTTGTTGTTTGAGAGCAATGTAAAGAATTATGATTTTAACCAAATATAACCTGATGAACCAACATGTTTAATGATGTGTTCACCTACATAGTGCAATAATTAAATCAAATGATCATTAATGGTGTGATTATTACCTTCTTTAAATAAATTAACATAAAACTGCCAAAACAAGTATGTAAGTAAAATTTGCTGCTTAAAATATTTTCGTTGGTTTTGTGTACTAAATAATCTCCTGTTGACATGTCGAGTGGATTTTTTTTCTATCAAGTTATATGTTTATTTAGTGGTAATTATAAAAAGTATAATCAAATTCAAAATTAAAATAATTCCTTGAAAAGTTATAAGTTAGAATATATTTTGTTCAGTTTTGAAAGCAGAAGTTTTACTTAACAACATTGAGAATTTGCTGCCCAAATATCTTTTCAAAATATCATCCTGACATTTATTTAAAGTTTAATAAAAGCAGTCATATTTTAGAATGACCTAATTTTTCTTTTTCTTTTGGTTTTTATCATTTGTCAATGTTGTGTCCAATTTTAACATTTCTGGTGTTAAAACTATTTGGTTGTATGTGTAGCGAGAAAAAATCTCAATCCCAGGGGAAATGTTTTTTGGAGGAAACAGAAAACACTGGAAATAATTAACAATAACAATAACAATAATAATACTATTAATAATAATAATAATAATAATAATAATAATAATAATGGGGGTATGGGGTACCGGGATAGTTACTACAAGCCATCCGATCCTTGTTTAACCAAAGTGAGAGCTGTGTCTGCATTATCAAGGTTGTCCCTTGTCTCCGATTCTGTTTGTGATATTCATGGACAGGATCTCAAGGCGCCGACAAGGTGAGGAGTGTGTCCGTCTTAGAAACCTCAGAATTGCGTCTCTGCTCTTAGCAGATGATGTGGTTTTGTTGGCTTCATCAGAACGTGACCTCCAGCGAGCACTGGGGCGGTTTGCAGCTGAGTGTGAAATGGCCGGGATGAGAGTCAGCACCTCCAAGTCTGAGGCCATGGTCCTCTACGGGTTGTGGATGAGTTGTTGCCTCAAGTGAAAGGGTTGAAGTATCTCGGGGTCTTGTTCACGAGTGAGGGTAGGACGGAGCAGGAGATTTACAGGCGGATTGGTGCAGCATCAGCTGTAATGCGGAAGTCGTACCAAACCGTTTTGGTGAAGAAGGAGCTGAGCCGGAAGGTAAAGCTCTCAATTTTTCCTCCGTAGGGTTTCTGGGCTCAGCCTTAGAGATAGGGTGAGGAGCTCGGACATCCCGAGGGAGCTCAGAGTAGAGCCGCTGCTCCTTCACGTCGAAATGAGTCAGTGGAGGTGGTTCAGGCATCTGATTAGGATGCCTCCTGGGCGCCTTCCTTTGGAGGTTTACTGGGTACGGCCAACTGGGAGGAGATCCCGGGGTAGACCCAGAACTCGCTGGAGGGACTACATGTCCAATCTGGCCTGGGAACGCCTTGGAAACCCCAGGAGGAGCTGGAGGACGTTGCTGGAGAGAGAGACGTCTGGAGTGCCCTACTTAGCTTGCTGCCACCGCGACCCGACCCCGGAGAAGCGGCTACGATGAATGAATGAATAATAATAATAAATTGAGGTTGTGCCCAAACATTATGAACAGAGCGGATCATAAAACAGAAGTTGCCGTGAGAAAGGGAAAGTCCAGTTAAACATTTATTTGGCCACGGTAAAGCAAAAGCTTATTTTCAGCGTCAATGTGAAGACAACAGTTCTTTATCAATAGCAGCTAAACAAAGGCAGGTCTGCATGGAGGAGACTCTGTGCATCAGTCCCACTCGGTGGTTTATAAGGACAGACTCAACTCCTGTCACTCAGTGACACCCATCACACCTACATGTATCTCATCTGCATGTGTAGTACTGTAGATGTTGACAGTTGACTAGGACCAGTTCTAGGTTCCTAGGAGCAGTTTATAACTAGCATCAAATGATTGCAGACCACAGACCAGGGATAAAGTTTAAACTACCGGCTTGTTTTTACGTATATAAAGAATTGTAAACATAGACAGAGAAACATACACAATTACACAATAACACAGTGAGAATGGATAAATTCCTTGAAACCTCTTGTTTTATGATTTAACCCTTATTAAACCACTATTTTGACTTTCAGATAATTTAGATAGATATTTTAGTTCTAATTTAGGATCCTTTTAATTCTAATTTGAAGTTATCTCTTGTTTGAGTTGACAAATTATGTTAATTTGTTTTATGTTCTATTTTGTTCCCTTAGGCCTTTAAGTTTCGATTCTAATTTCCATTAACCTAAGTTACTTAACCAGTAAATCAGAATGCCAAAAGTAACACACAATTGCATTACCCCACGAACAGTATGAATGAGTAATAAACTCAGCCGATACAGCAATTAACAATACAATATCAGATCAAAAATCAAAATCAATAATCAATGTAGGCTATAATCCGTCCTCTTTGGAAAGTCCGTTGTTGGTCCACTGAGTCCAACTGCGTTTTGCAGTAACAAACTGGAAATGTCAGTCCTACCACAATCCAGGGGCTCGAATCTGTAGGCTGCTGTCCTGAGAATGAGCTGTCTGAAGCCGCAGACAGACCACGTGGATCCAGCAGGGCCCCTATAGGTGGCTCGCCATCTTGGAGGATGAAACACCAAGCGCGATCTTCCCAATCCAAGGAAAAACCCTGGCCTGCATTATAACAGGCACATCACACATGCAAAGACATTAGTTTACATATCTCTCAATAAAATAATCAAAAGAAAACAACAGAAGTACCGACTGACATTGTAATGTCCGTAGACGCCTTGTCTTACTGACATAAGAATAATTCAAGTATGAGCCGACTTCGTAGGTTCTTAACTGTGTAGCTTTTACTAGCGTCCGTTCAACATACAACCTTCATAACATCCGCGTCTAACTTCCTGTATACGTCACATGCACTGCACGTACACCCGTGAGTAGGTCAAGTTAAACACGTGACAGGACCTTCAAAATAATAACATCTTTCATTCATTACATCTCCCCCTCTAAGATGATTTTCTAACCTGTATATCACCCCCCTTTTCACAAAAAAAATAAAAAATTCCCCACAGTACACAAGTCCATACGCCTCACAAATCCAGCCGGATTGCTGGCTTGCTCACCCTGCCAGAGCGAGTAACATATGGTGTGGAAGTTGGCATTTCTGCTGCTCGGGACTCATCCGTGTTTCCACTCTCCCCTGGAGTGACATGGTCAGGATCCCTGCTGTCAAAGGTGAGTGTTTTGGGTGTGGCCAAGAGGTGGCGCCTGTTCCTTCTGTAGTGTTCACCTTGAGCTGTCTCCACTATGTAGGATATGGGAGTGGAGCTCTGACTGTGAACAACTGCTGGCATTGTCCATGTTTTCTGTCCATCAAGTTTGGTGAGTACTGCGTCACCCGAGTTCAGTGGGCGCAGTGTCCGCACGCCGTTCCTGCGGTTGTAGTAGAAAGCCTGCCTCGATTTGGCTGCGGCTTCAGCGGTTTTGATCAGTTCCTCTTTAGGCCAGGCCGGTTTCAGGTTATGCTGCCATGTGGGTAAGGTGGTTCTGATTCTCCTACCCATGAGCAATTCCGCTGGACTGGCTCCAGTGGAAGAAGAGGGTGTAGCTCTGTATGTCAACAGGGCGAGGAGAGGGTCTTCCTGTCTTAATATGCTTTTGGCTATCTGAACAGCCCTCTCTGCCTGTCCATTACTCTGGGGGTAGTGTGGGCTTGAAGTCACATGGATGAAATCATAATCCTCACTGAACCTCCTCATCTCTTCCTAAACTAGCTGTGGCCCATTATCGTTAACTACAATTTCAGGGATACCAAAACGTGCAAATGTAGCCTTCAGCCTAGCTACAACCTGACTGCTAGTAGTTGTTGGTAGATTTAGGATCTCCAAAAACCTGGAATAATAGTCAGACACTATCAAGTAGTTTTGCTTTTTGTACTCACACAGGTCTATGCCAACTTTCTGCCATGGTCTGGATGGGAGCTCACTTGACATTAAAGGCTCTTTTCTCTGTGTGTTCTTGTGTTCTCTGCAGAATTGACATTGCTGTATCTTTGTTGTAATGTGCTCTGTCATTTTGGGCCACCACACTGACTGGCTAGCTCTCTCTCTGCACTTAACTATCCCCTGGTGCCCGTCGTGTATTCTCTCTAAGATCACCTCCCTCATCTCTGTGGGAATGACGATACGACTGCCTCTGATGACTAAACCATCTACCTCAGATAACTCCCCTCTCACCTGATAAAAGTCTCTGACTGTCTCTGGCACTTTATCGACATACTCAGGCCAGCCGTGTCTGATGAAGCCCAGCACTGTCTGGAGCTGCAGATCCCCATCCGTGCTCTGTTTTATCTCCTGCATCCTTTGAGGTGTGGCAGGCACCTGGCACACGATGGCATCAATGTGCGCTGCAACATCATCATGAGAAGCACCATCTCCGTAGCACTGCTCTGGGCCTCTGGAGAGTGCGTCAGCCACAGCTAACGTTTTTCCTGGTGCGTATTCAGCCACTGCATTGAAACGCATCAGCCTCATTAACAGTCTCTGGCACCTAACGGGCACATTATCCGAGTTTTTGCTGTTCAGGAGAGGCACTAGTGGTTTATGATCGGTGACAAGTCTGAAATTGTCAAGCCCAAACAAGTACTTCTCGAACCTTTCACATGCCCAGACGCTGGCTAAGCACTCTTTCTCAATCTGTGCGTATCTTGTCTCTGCGTCACTCAGCCGTTGGGAGCAGTAGGCCACGGGCTTCCAGTGTTCCCCGTGCTGCTGGAGCAGAACGCCCCCCAGCCCGTAGCTGCTGGCATCTGCTGACACCACCGTAGCCTTAGTGACGTCATAAAAGGTGAGTACCGGGGCGGTGGCGAGTGCTGCTTTAAGGTCTTGGAATGCTGTGTTCTGTGCAGGTCCCCACAGCCACTCTGTCATCGCTTTAAGCAGTCCATAAAGCGGCTGACCTACCGTGGACAGCTCTGGGACGTATTTTGCCAAATAGTTCACCATCCCGAGGAACCTCTTGAGTTCCGTCACGTTCTGGGGCTGAGCAAAGTTCTCTATTCCGGCCACTTTGTCCGGGTCAGGTCTGATGCCTGCCTCGTCGATGACGTAACCAAGGAAGCGGACTTGTTTCTGTTTGAACTTGCATTTCGCTTGGTTCAGTTTGAGACCTGCTGTTTCAATGACCCCCAGCGCCTCTGCTAGGCGCCGGTCATGGATTTCCTCAGTCTCTCCATGTATAAGGATGTCATCCATGTACACCTCTGTGCCCTCTAGCCTGGTCAGAGTTTCCGCCATCGTTCTCTGGAAAATCTCTGGAGCACTCGTTATACCAAATGGAAGGCGGCAGAAAGCATACCTCCCAAATGGGGTGATGAAAGTGGTGAGCCCCCTGCTGTCTTCATGCGAGGGGATCTGGTAAAACCCACTTGCTGCATCCAACGTTGTGAAGAACTTTGACCCTGCAAGCCTTGGCATTATTTCCTCCATAGTGGGCAGCACGTATTTCTCATGTTTCACCGCTCGATTTAGCCTCCTGAGGTCAGCGCAGCAGCAAACCTCTTTCTTGTTCGGTTTCAGCACCGGCACCATAGCGGCGCACCATTCTGTGGGCTGAGTCACTTTTTCAATAATGCCCTCATTTTCCATGCACTGCAGTTCTTTCTTAACCAGTGGTACAAGTGGCAGCGGTATCCGTCTGGCTGTATGCACCGCGTATGGCTGGGCATCCTCCACCAGAGCTATTTTCACTGGGTCTGTTTTCAGCAGTCCACTTGAACCGAAAACTCCACTGACTTCATCCATCCGCTTTACTAGACCCATCTCCACTGCCTCTGGACGACTCAGCAGACAGCTGCCTCTCCCCTTGATCACATACACTGGAAAGGAGTATTGTTTCTCCTTGTATTTGGTTGTGGCCTGAAACTGTCCTATGCAGCTGATGTTTCCACCTGGGCTTATGAAGCATGTGTCAGGAGGTCCCAGTTTTATGTTTGGCTTCAGCTTTTTAAATGTCCCTTGGTTGATAACAGTAGCGTCAGCCCCCGTGTCAATTTTAAAGGTTATTGGTACATCACTTATTGTTAAACTAACAGTCCAATCTTCCTGACTGCTCTCTTTGCCAACTTCTCCCAGAAAGTACAGCTGTTTAACCTCTTCAGTGACTTCTCTCACCGCTTTAGAGTGACATACACGCTCCCAATGTCCCTTTTTATGACACTTGTTGCACTTCCTGTTCATTGCAGGACACTTCCGCTCATCGGTGTGCTGCGTCTTGCCGCACCTCCCGCATTCATCTACTTTGTTGGTTGCAGGACTGCCGCCACCATGACGCTGTCCGCCCTTTTTCTTTTGGCGTCCGTCCCGCCGCCGGACAACATTGACGTTAGCCAGCTGGGCCTCTGGTTGGTTAGCTTGGAGGCTGAGCTGCTTTGTTATTGCCTCCGCCTGGCGCACTTGTTCAATGACTTTCACCAGAGTAAAGTCCGCTGTGAGCTGGAACTGACGGGAGAGCGCCTTATCTTTTATGCCCACTACCAGACGATCTCTGATATGTTCCTCCCTCTTGTCCCCAAACTCACAGTGTTCAGACAGCTCATACAATGCCCGGATGTACATCGCCGCTGTTTCTCCTGGCTGCTGGCTACGTTGATAGAAGCGCGCCCTCTCATGTATGATGTTACGGCGGGGAATAAAGTAGTCGTCGAACTTTTCCAGTACGATATCATAGTCCACTTTATCACCCTCCGCCGCGAAGTCAAACGAGCTGAATATCTTTTCAGCCTCGCTTCCCATTGCATAAATCAGCGAACTCACTTGAATCTCCCCGTCGTCTTTATCCAGCTTTGTCGCGAGCCTGAAGCGCCAAAACCGCTGTTTCCACTCCGGCCATTCAACGGGGCAGTCAAACTGGAATTCACTCGGCGGATTAAACTTCGGCATGACCGCTCGTGTTCAGATACACAGACTATTCTGACACCATGTAATGTCCGTAGACGCCTTGTCTTACTGACATAAGAATAATTCAAGAACGAGCCGACTTCGTAGGTTCTTAACTGTGTAGCTTTTACTAGCGTTCATCCGACATACAACCTTCATAACATGCGCGTCTAACTTCCTGTATACGTCACACGCACTGCACGTACACCCGTGAGTAGGTCAAGTTAAACACGTGACAGGACCTTCAAAATGATAACCATCTTTTATTTATTACAGGTCTTGTAACCTTTTTCTGTGCAATTGATCTAAAACTCTTTCTAATGCAAATATTTGTAATTTTAGGAGCATTCAGGGAGCGGCAGGTCTGTATCTTTTTCTCTTTTTCTTTTTTTTACAAAGTTATTCTACTACTACTACTTTCGGCTGCTCCCGGTAGGGGTCGCCATAGGGGATCATCCGTTCCCATGTTTTCCTGTCTTCTGCGTCTTCCTGTCACACCAGCCACCTGCATGGTTATTAAACTTTGAAAATCCGAAATCACAATGTCTTCTCTTAAATACATATAATTTTGATTTTCAACATTGAATGGTCTCGACTTTATGAAAAATAAAAACTGTGTGTTAAATGGCCAAACACACGTTTGAAATATTAATTTACAACACAGCTGATACATTTCTTTGGTAACGGGCCAGTTTACATTGCCAAATATTACTGACATAATGCCAGCCATATTAACGTCAGTCTCTTGTGGGTGTCCATATTTGTCCCCTGTTATTTCCAGTCTGGCCACTGGGAGGTGCAGCACTTCTTTTTGTGACCAACCAGCTGGAATTTCTGACGTCAGACATCAAGTGGAACACAACTTAACTGTTTCAACACAGTTTAGAAACAAAAAAGGTACCATGATGCAACAGCACGTGTGTCCATGCCCCTGTCTTAGACTTAGACTGTCTTAGACTTAGGCTGTCTTAGACTTAGGCTGTCTTAGACTTAGGCTGAAATGGATGATCCGCAGTGACGAGCCCTAACAGGAGCAACCGAAAGTAGTAGTAGTAGTAGTAGTAGCAGTAGTAGTAGTAGTAGTAGTAGTAGTAGCAGTAGAAGTAGTAGTAGTAGAAGTAGTAGTAGCACTAGTAATAGACTGTAGCTTCAGTTAGCACCCATTCTTGTTCTCGCCTGTTTTTTTTCTTATTGGTGCACAGATCTTCTCAGACAATACTTGATTTGGGATTAAGTTCATCTCTGGACACAACAATCAGGAATGTTAGACAATAGCAACTGATTTCAGGGAGGTTATTTGTATATGTGGCGCCATCCTGTGCTTTACCTGTGCCCCCGTCCAGAGGGTTATTGGTTGTGTCAGGAAGGGTATCCAGCGTGAGTTTTGTCAAATCGTTTTGCTGATAAAAAATAAATAAATAAATAAATAATGGTGATGATGATGATAATAATAACAAAACATTATAATCTGTGGGCACCTTACAGAACACAGTAAAAAACAAGCAGCACTGTATCAGACAGCAGAGCCTCCAAACAAAGCAGGTAGACAATAAGAAGTTAACACAACAGATAAGTATAACTGTGTTGTATTGATAAATGTTCTATCATTCACTGTGGATACGGAACTACTTATTGTTCACATGTTGTGGACCGGATGTAACCCCGCCCAGAAAGGATATAGATATTAGGTGCAAAAGCGCCAAATCCCAGAACTGCGCTCTCCAATGCCTTGACAGTCAGTAGGCCATGTGCAGCCGAGAGATATGAATAAAAGCTCCTTTACATAATTTCATCTCCGGGTACTTTGTCCATAAGAACGCAACACTGGCCACGAGGGGGATTCGTTTTTTTTCCACGAAAACGTTTTCTTCTGAGAAGGAGGAAAAGGTGTGAGAGAAGAGAGAGCTAACCGGAGCAACTAGCAACGTCAGAAGAATGATGTCCTGAGCGAACGTTATAGCTTCCGTGCCCGCAAGCAACAAAGTGGTGAGTCTCTAGCCGAGTATGTCGCCGCGCTAAAAGGGTTAGCAGCCTCTTGCGCATTTGGCGCGACGCCAGAAGAACAACTGAGAGATCAGCTAGTATATGGTATCAGTAGTAAAGAGCTGAGAACTAAGCTGTTGAGTGCTGCTTATGGACAAGAGCTAAACTGGGCTAAAGTGATGGACACGGTGAACAATTTTGAGGGCACATCCACGAGTCTTAGAGCGTTCCAGCAAGCTCCGCTGAGAACAGACATCGTGAGAGCCAGCAGCTACGAAGGGAGCGCCAGTGCGCGCGGAAACGCGGCACACGACAGGAAAAAGGGCGCCAGGGACACGGCGTGCTACCGGTGCCTCGGAGAGGGACATCAAGCAGCGACATGCAGGTACAAAGAGTTCCAGTGCAGAGCCTGCAACCGGAAGGGCCATTTGGAGAGGGCGTGCAGGTCCACTGCATCATCGGAGTCGGAGACGGCCAACCACGGCGGCAGCTCCAGACGGGGACCTAGGACGAGCCGGAGGGCCACTCCTGCAGAGAGGCAGACTCGCTACATCACCAGGGAGGAGTCTCCCCACGAGCAGCAAAGTGCATCGGAGGAAGAGACTGATGATGAGGACTACAGGGCCTCCAACAAAACCCACAAGCTGACCATCATCGAGGTAACAGGGACTGGAAAAGACTTGGGGTTGTTTTCCGTTACCGGTAGGCCTAAAAATGATAATGAATATGTCAGACCATTTATGGTTATGGTGAGATGTAATGGTGTAAAGATCAAAATGGAGGTAGATACAGGCGCAGCCATGAGTATCATAAATGAGAAACTATACAGACAGAGGTTTAGCAAATGTCAACTAATGCCATGTGATGTAAGTTTAAAAACTTATTCTTCAGAGCCGATTCCATTGTTGGGTAAATTCCAAGTGAAAGTACAGTGTGGGGAGCAAACAGAACAGCTATCTTTGGTAGTGTGTAAGGGACATGGGCCAACACTGATGGGTAGAAACTGGATCCAGTTCTGAAAGTTAGACTGGTCTAGAGTGAACCATGTACAGGGGGTAGTAGATCCACTGACTGAGATGTATCAGAAATACTTCCAGGTGTTTGAGAGAGACAGGGGGGTCATTTCAGGAGTAAAAGCAAGGTTACAGGTGGTTAGCGACGCCACGCCCAAGTTTTGCAAAGCAAGATCAGTGCCTTATGCACTGACTACAGCAGTAGAACAGCAGCTAGACAGACTGCAAGAAAAAGGAGTATGGACCCCGGTAGAATATAGTGAATGGGCTACTCCCATAGTATGTATCCCCAAAACAAATGGAGAAGTCAGAATATGCGGGGATTATAAAGTGACAATAAACCCATTGTAGACAAATATCCCCTGCCAAAGACACAAGACCTGTTTGCTAAACTAGCAGGTGGCAGGTATTTCACCAAGTTAGACCTCACACAAGCATATCAGCAAGTAGAGCTGGATGATGAATCCAAGCAGTACCTAACTATAAACACGCCTAAGGGGCTGTATCGTCTAAACAGGTTGCCATATGGAGTAGCAAGCTCCCCAGCAATATTCCAACGCATCATGGATCAGGTATTACAGGGGCTGCCAAGGGTGGTGTGCTATTTAGATGATATACTCATCACAGGGACAACAAAAGCCGAACACTGGGAAAAATGTAGAACGAGTGCTGGAGCGGTTACAAGACAGAGGTGTAAGGGTGAACAAAGACAAGTTTGCCTTCTGCCAGCCAAGTGTTACATATTTAGGGCACAAAATAGACAAGGAAGGGTTACACCCCATAGAAGAGAAGGTAACAGCCATAGCAAATGCTCCCACCCCAAAGAATGTCACAGAACTGAGAGCATTCTTAGCCCTACTGACATATTATGGGAAGTTTATGGACAACTTATCCACTATCATAAAGCCTATGACTGAGTTGTTACAGAAAGACAAGCCATGGGTATGATCTACTAAGTGCCAGGAAGCCTTTGAGAAGGCCAAGAGCCAGTTAACATCAGACACAGTGCTGACTCACTTTGACCCCCAGCTACCACTATTACTAGCGTGTGATGCAAGTGCCTATGGGTTAGGAGCAGTGATAGCACATAGAATGGCAGATGGTAGTGAACGTCCAATCGCATATGCCTCACGCACGCTTAGCAAGACTGAGATCAACTACTCTCAAATTGAGAAAGAAGAACTAGGCATAATTTTTGGGATACAAAAATTTAGGGACTACTTATATGAAAGGAAATTCATATTAGTGACGGATCATAAGCCTTTAGTAAAGATTCTAGGGCCAACAACAGGGGTGCCAGCGTTAGCCGCTGCCCGCCTGCAGAGAAGGCCATTACTCCTCTCTGCCTATCAGTATGACATAGTCTACAAACCCTCCTTACAGCATGCAAATGCAGATGGTCTGTCCAGGCTCCCAGTACAGGGAGAAGCACCAGCGAGTAACCCAGAGTACAGAGTGTCTTGGTTAGAAGCAATGCCAATCTCAGCCAAAGATATTAAAATCCAAACAGATAAAGACAGGGTTCTCACAAAAGTTAGGCATTTTATACAGACAGGATGGCCTAAACATGTAGCAGATGAAGAATTAAAGCCATACTGGAACAGACTTGACGGGCTCACAGTGGAAGCTGACTGTGTGTTATGGGGTTTACGGGTAATCATACCCATGACACTGAGACCTACACTCTTGAAAGAGTTGCATGCAAAGCATTTGGGCATTGTGAAGACAAAAGCGGTAGCCATAAACCATTTTTGGTGGGTGGCCACGCTTAGATCAGGAAATAGAAAATATGGTAAACAATTGCATTTTATGCCAAGCAAACAGACACCTTCCCACCAAAGCGCCTGTACAACCATGGAAATGGCCAGAGCAGCCATGGGAACGAATCCACATCGATTTTGCAGAAAAAGGGAAACAGCGATGCATACTCGCGGTGGCCAGAGGTCAAGCTTATGACCAGGACTACAGCTACAGCTCTAGTAGATGCAATGAGGGGCCTCTTTGCAGCGTGGGGGCTCCCCCAAGTGTTCGTTTCAGATAATGGCCCACAGCTAGTGTCAAGGGAGTTTGAAACCTTCTTAGAACAAAATGGTGTCAAACACATCAAGTCCGCTCCTTAAAATCCAGCTTCCAATGGACAGGCAGAAAGGTTGGTCCAGACTTTTAAACAGTCTTTAGAGAAGCAGAAGGAATATGGGTATCCAGTGCAACGGTGCATTGATAGTTTTTTGTTTAGTTATAGGAACACTCCATCAACAACCACAGGGAAATCCCCAGCTGAGCTCTTTCTGTAAAGACAGGTTTGAACGAGGTTGTCGCGAATAAAGCCAAAGTTCTCAGCACAGATGCAAGAGAAACACACAAAGGTTACAGGCAGTCCTAGAACCCTCCAGCCCAATCAGAAGGTAAAGGTTAGGGATTTTCGGGGAGGGGATGGGAAGAAATGGAAACCAGGGGTGATAGAGCGAGCTCTAGGGCCAGTGACTTACTTAGTCAAGGTAGAGGGGCAAACCCTCAAGTAACACATTGACCAGTTGATCACAGATAAGACCACAGACAACACAGGAGACCCAGAATTTGACATTGCAGAACATATGTTTGTCAGGGCTCCAGAAACAGAGGTGGTACCCAGTGGTGAACTGGAAAGAGATGAAGCATCTGCCGCTAGGGAAGCACCACGCACCAGACCACAGCGAAACAGACGAGCACCTGACAGGTTAACTTTATAACCTGCTTAGGAGAAACATTGATTGTGAACAACTGTTCATTGAGTGTTGACTGTAATAGGAAAAAGAATGTCACTGCTCTGGGTGGAAAACGGGTTTTATTTTTTTTGTTGTTGTTCAGATGAAAATATGAGAGGTTTAAAGTTTCTGGGGAGGAACGTGGTGTATTGATAAATGCTCTATCATTCACTGTGGATACGGAACTACTGATGGTTTTTACAGGTTATTGACCGGATGTAACCCCGCCCAGAAAGGATATAAATATTAGGTGCAAAAGCGCCAAAACCCAGAACTGCGCTCTCCAATGCCTTGACAGCCAGGTGGACATGTACAGCCGAGAGATATGAATGAAAGCTCCTTTACATAACTTCATCTCCGGGTACTTTGTCCATAAGAACACAACAATAACATCATCATCTGCACCAAACTCAATGAAGCGTGGATCAGACTGAATATGCCAGTTTGAAAAGGTGCGTTTTGAGATGAGATTTGAAGGTTGAAAGAGAGTCAGTCTTGTGACTGTCTTGTGGGAGAGAGGTCCATAGGCGGGGGGCAGAATGACTGAAGGCTCTAGACCCCATGGTAGTCAAGCGGGCCAAAGGTGCAGTGAGTTAGAGAGCAGAAGAGGATCTGAGAGTGTGGGGGGGCGTGTGGATATGAAGGAGTTCAGAAAGATATGAAGGAGCTAGGTTATTAAGGGTCTTAAAGGTGAGGACAAGACCAGACCGGATGTGTCAAGGCCTGGGTTAACAACGGCCTCCATTGATGCTGCGCCCAGTTTCCATCAGTACGATGGAAACTGTAAAATCCACTGTGGTGACCCCTGAGAAACAGGAAACAAGCTGAAAGACAAACAAGAAGATCTGCATATGTAGGGGAGCTTGTATTTGGACATAAATGAAAAACCCTGAGAGAAGTTTTTTTTTTCTTCCAGTTTCATCATGAACTGGATTTGTGTTCGAGTGTGTGAATGGTATAATCTGAATATCATGAAATCAAAGCATGACAATTTCACATAACTTCTCAAGGTGTTACGAAGTGTTATAGAGTGTTCTTAATCCAAGATCATTTCTTCTTAATCTAACTTGGCATTAGTCACAGAAGGTGGTGGTGACTACTGAGGGGGCAGGTGGTGGGAGAGAGATATCAGCCATCCTCGTCGCCAATATTGTATTTAGAAATCACGTCAGGACACAGCGCTGTCGCTCGACACAACCTCTCCGTGGCATTCTTTATTTAGACTGAAACAGCATCAAAGGCAGACCCGATCAAACAACCCAGAGCCCGCAGGCATCACCAATCGATCCCAGCACAATAGAACAGCACCAAATCAAATGCAGCACTGTCGATGTGTGCATACATAACATGCAGAATATAGAGAAGAGATAATAAAAAAATAAAAATAAACAGCAGATGTCATGAAGGCGGACGCCGGAAACAGCTGGCAGTGACGTCCACGGACCCACAAGCATCAACCCACCGAAGGAGGAAGTGACGTCGAACCATTTCCGTTTCTATCGGCCATGTAGCGCAGCCAGTGTTTTTCCACACCGGCAGCTGGCCTACAATGAATTAAGAAAAAGAAAAGGAGAGAGGCTACGTCAGTCAGCGAGGGCCCCTCCGGCAGGGACATCCACGCACTCATTCGCACATATATATAGTTTTCTCATTCCCTCATCAGACACCACTGCCGGGTGCGACAGGCTATCTGGGGGCCACTCGCGGAGGGGGGAGAGGGCCCCTCCGGCAGGGACGTCCTCACACGCGCACGTCTCGTTCGCTCTAATCTCTGTCTAGGATCCACTCACCTCTATCTCAGACCCGCTCGCGACAACGCAATCCGAGGGAGCCACTAATCTCTAATCTAAGAGCCGTTCGCGATGACGTAACCCGCTCTCCATAACAGCCAAATGGGGCCGTCGGCTATTTATGGGGCGACAAACCACTACGAAACTCAATCAGGGTGCAATAAATAACTGAAAGTTAAATTATTTGCTCATTACTTGGAGATTATAACGCTTTAACTAACCGACCACTTTTTGCGCTAATCTTTTATTGAATATTAGCGAAAATTAATGATTTTTGGAGAAAATGTCGCTACAACGCCATGCGTGAATATCAGAAACCATGGCAACAGGCAACATTCTATTGTGAAAGAGAAGCTGATTGGACATGGAGGCTTCGTTATGCTGTGTTCTGCTTGTGTGAGAGACTATGGCAGGCCGTTTCGTTTATTCATTTTAAGGGTGTAGTCATTAAACATTAGACTATAGTAACTATTTTTAAACAATAGTTGCTATTCTGACTGCCACGAGACGTTATTGTAAATTCACTACTTGAAAAAAAAAAATCGTCCAGAAAAATGCACCTTTGTTCCTGTTTACAATAATTATCTGGGCCAATCAGCAGCCTGTAGAGGATGATACGGTTGATACGCGTGCGTCTGTGTGTGCTTGTGTGTGTGTGTGTCAGCAGCTCAGCTTGCATACTGCTGGACCTATCAGCCTAATATTTATGTATTTGTTGTGAACAGTTATGACTGTATGATCAATAACCTCTCGTGGTTGCAGTGATTCACAATCTTAAAAAAAGAAAAAAAAATTCTCGCTCCCTCTCTTATTCGGTCTCGAGCTCACTCGACCGCCACTGCTCTGTCACTGCCCGATCTCGGTCAACCGTATATTTAAGCTGCGCATGCGCACAGTTGAACTAGAAAAGGCAGTGACAGTATGAGTTTTGAGAGTAAAGGAGAAGTCAATCGCATTTCGCAGGTCAGCAAATCATTCAATGTGTCCAGCTGCGGCCTGGAGCCACCTCCAGACACGCCCACCTCCAGACACGCCCACCTCCAGTCGCGCCCACCTCCAGTCATGCCCACTTCCAGTCACGCCCACCTCCAGTCACGTCCACCTCGTCACGTCCACCTCCAGTCACGTCCACCTCCAGTCACGCCCACCTCCAGTCACGCCCACCGCCAGTCACGTCCACCTCCAGTCACGCCCACCTTCAGTGACGCCCACCTCCAGTCACGCCCACCTCCAGTCGCGTCCACCTCCAGTCACGCCCACCTTCAGTGACGCCCACCTCCAGTGACGCCCACCTCCAGTCGCGTCCACCTCCAGTCACGCCCACCTTCAGTGACGCCCACCTCCAGTGACGCCCACCTCCAGTCGCGCCCACCTCCAGTCGCGTCCACCTCCAGTCGCGCCCACCTCCAGTCACGCCCACCTCCTGTCACGCCCACCTCCTGTCACGCCCACCTATAGTCACGCCCACATACTCGTCACCGTCTCATTACCCATCTCGCGTCACTCCCAAAGCTGCATAATTGGTAACACGGCGAATGAGACAGCGCAGCGTTGTCGTGTCATTCTAGTAAGTGCTCCACTATGATGTGGTGTTAAATTAACTGTCTGCTTGAAGCACGTTTCATTAAATATATCATGGCGTGTGAATCTGGTTGTGATGTGTTTGGGAGCACAACATGCCACATCAGATGCAGGTAGATGCTCGTTACATCACAAACACTACCGACTACCAACCAACAACAGCTTTGGATGCCTCAGTGTCTATTGTGTCATGAAGGAGTCTTTTTAAGTAGTATGTGACACATCATGGAGATGTAATAGCCAAGCCTGGTAAAGCCTCACGGGTCTGACATGTCTCATTTAACTCTACATTGACTAGTATTGATTAAAAGGCTTTAATCCATCCCAGCACATCATTTGCAGAATTCCCTGCAGAACCCAGTAGGTGAATTCTCGGAGTAGATCCCCCGCAGATTTCCCCTTCTGCCATCTCCAACATAGCCTGTGGGGGGGGGGGGGGATACTCTGGATTTGGGATACAGCATAATACAATACATACAGTGCACACGTATTCGTGTTTTTCCCACTTTTGTTACTAACAAGTGACTACTGAAACAGTCATGTTTACAAGTACTGAATGCATACCCGGTGTGCAGTTTCTGTAGACCTCTCCACACTGCAAACAGGTCTCCAGGGTGCACATTGTGTAGAGCACTTTCTGGTAGTCTGCTGAACATGGACTCCAGCTAGAAACACCTGCATATAAAAATGGTGAGCATTAGAAACTGAGCACTATGCTTCCTTAAATAAACATCATACCCCAAAGGGTGAACCACCATCAGGATCATTACTTTGTCCCACTTACTATCAAGCCACTTAAAATGTGCTCGCCCCCTGACATTGTCAGTATCAACTACATTTCTGAAGTGTGAGCACAGCAGGGCCAAGGTCAGGAGAGCTCCACTGCCGTCCTGCAGGACCACTTCAAGGAGTATT
This sequence comes from Lampris incognitus, assembly GCF_029633865.1. Lineage (NCBI taxonomy): Eukaryota > Metazoa > Chordata > Actinopteri > Lampriformes > Lampridae > Lampris > Lampris incognitus. Next base: position 53,895,010 of record NC_079221.1, on the reverse strand, counting down.
TCCTCCAGGTGACACTGTGGCAGCTGAAGTATATCTGGTGACTGAAGTATATCATAGAATAGTGTTAAAACGACTTGGACATCTCTGTAGGATGTTTCATAAATGTGATAGGCAAATGGTAGGCTAGCCATGAAAGTCCCATATCTGTGGCACCAGACTTCACGGCACCTGAAACCTGCATATGAACAGGAGACTGGGACAGAATAGGTGTGTGTGTGTGGGGGGGGGGGGGGGTTCACGTTATAATATAATCTGGGTAATGCAGAACACTATCAACATGTATCTGAATGTATGAATTATGAAAGGAAGGTTTTTCTATAATACTGCAAAATAGTCATGCACAGGTTAGCCGTGGAGCCAATAAAAGCTACTCAACTTTATAATGGTTTAAATGGACAGCCCACACCCGACCCATTTTTTAAAAATGTGCCAAAGAATTGACCCACCAACAGACTAAAACTACAGGTATAACCCAAAATACTGAGTCAGCCTGCACATCACTACCACTAACACTATAATGACAGCATGAAACACACAAGTTGAAATATATGGTGTACTACCACCAATCTGGTCCTTAATGTGCAGAAGACAAAGGAGCTGATTGTGGACTTCAGGAGGTCTCGAAGCAGCAGCCACTCCCCCATACACATCAATGGGGTGGAAGTGGAGCGTGTCTCCAGCTTTACATTCCTTGGAGTCCACATCAGCGAGGACCATTCCTGGACATTAAACACCCAGGCCCTTGTGAAAAAGGCCCAACAACGCCTGCATTTCCTGAGGAGTCTGAGGAGCGCCCGTCTACCCCCCAAAACTCTCCCCAACTTCTACCACTGCACCATAGAGAGCATCCTGACCATCTGCACCTCCATGTGGTACGGCAACTGCTCCTCAGTAGACCAGAAAGCTCTGCAGCGGGTCGTCAAGGAGGCCCAGCACATCACCGGTACCCAGCTCCCAGCCATAAAAGACATTTATCACAAACGCTGCCTTCGAAGGGGTCTGAGCATCAGCAGAGATCCCACCCACCCCAACCATGGACTGTTCTCCCCCCTGCCCTCTGGGAGGCGCTACAGGAGCCTCAGAGCCCAAACTACCAGGCTCAAAAACAGCTTCTTTCCACAAGCTGTTGCCCACCTGAACCTGGCCACCCACTGGATGTCTGTAGATATTTTTAAATATGTTGTACTCCAGCTCTCTTTTAACTTATTTTAGCTTTTGGTCTTCATGTGTGTATATCTTACATTGTGTTTGCTGTGTTTGTCTGTGTCTGTCTTGCACTGATTGGTGAAGCCACAGCCCTCATTTCATTTTTAACATGTGCCTGCACATTGTTTTTAATGACAATATAATATAATTGAATTGAATTGAATACCTCAGTAAAATCAAAGGGGGCGTCCAGGACCACATACAGCACAGACTATGGAAAAACCATTGTATGGTTACTTTGAGTCCTGCATACAATATGAATTATAGATATATAAACATATGTCCCAATATTAAATTTCTTTTATGCGTTGGTCATACCATCAACATGAAGAGTCCACAGCCATGAGAATTCTTCTGGCTTGGGAGGCCCTAATCCACAAAGGAAGAGGATTGGAGGAAACAAGTTCAACACTATGGACTCACTGGATATTAGGTCTGTGAATATGTCTTCATCAGGGTGTCAGGTGTGAATATGTCTTCATCAGGGTGTCAGGTGTGAGTATGTCTTCATCAGGGTGTCAGGTGAGAATATGTCTTCATCAGGGTGTCAGGTGTGAATATGTCTTCATCAGGGTGTCAGGTGAGAATATGTCTTCATCAGGGTGTCAGGTGTGAATATGCCTTCATCAGGGTGTCAGGTGAGAATATGTCTTCATCAGGGTGTCAGGTGTGAATATGTCTTCATCAGGGTGTCAGGTGTGAATATGTCTTCATCAGGAGATGTGTGGATGTGTGTTTCGGGACGTCTCCTGATGGCTATGATGTCGGTCACCACTCACGCTATGTGGCTAGACTCAAAGAAGATATGTAGAAGGCATACCAACTGGCCTCTGCCACAGCCGACAAAACACACCAGAGGAACAAGATAGCCTATGACAGCAGGGTGGGATCACAAACCCTGGAACCCGGTGACAGAGTGTTGGTGAAGAATCTCGGACTCAAAGGCAAGCACAAACTCCAAAGCCGATGGAAAGAGATTCCTCATGTGGTTGTGAGTCAGATGCCAAACTTACCTGTCTTCAGAGTGAAGCAGGAGGATGGAAACGGAGGAATCAGAACATTGCACCGAGATCATCTCTTACCTATCGGGCAGCAAGTCAGAATGCAAAGAGAAGAGAGCGACCACAGACCACCACCAAAGCCAAAGACAAGAGCCGACACAAGAAAGAAGCAACAAACCAAACAGTCTCAAACAGTCAGTACAGAAGAAGAGGATAGTGAAGAGGGCTTGACCGACTCATCTACAGAGTCTGAGTACGAGAGACCGATACCAAGACCCTACAGCCATTACCCGGAAGATGTCTTGAACAAGCGTAGAGCTGCACGGGAACAAGCAGTTATCCCTCAGGAGGAAGAGGAACCTCCTGGTGCTAGAACTGAAGAGAATAATGACGAAGACCCAAATGATGACAACAATGACGAAGACCAAAGTGAAGAAGAAGAAGAGAGGGAGAATGAGGCTGAAGAAGAGTTAGCTCAAGAGTCAGAGCCTGACATAGATGAGGGCCAAGCTAGCAGCGTAGATGAGGAAGCTAGTCCCCAAAGACAACCAGTAGGTAGGCCGAAGAGGTTAGTAAAGCCAGTTGTAAGACTTACCTATGATGAGCCAGGAAAAGCCAGCGATACGCCTATAACTATAGTACACAGAGGTGTCACTATCAGGATAGGAAAGAGTTAGTGCATCACACTTAGTTTATACCCTCAGATGTTCAGAGATCTTGCTAGTTAGATTTAGGTGAATGAGGGCATTCACACGTTCAGTAGGGGGAGGGTGTAACCCTGTGGTTAAATTATAGGCCTTAGATATATTACATTGCACTATTAGATAAGAGTTTGGCCTATGTTTGTTATTTTGTTTACCTTTTGAATATGAATATATTATATTGTTGATATTGTTCTGCAAAACAGTTGTTTACCAATGTGAAATGCATTTGCTTCAGTGGAAACTTACCATTGTTGTGATTGGTTGAGAGGGCAGCGGAAAACGTCAGCACGAGCAGACTGGAGGGGGAGAAGGAGGTCTCTCGTCCCTTGTGTGAGCAAAAAGGAGCAGTTTGATGTCGAGTTGTTATATGCTATTTTGCGGTGAGAGAAATGTAATTGAAGTTTAGTGAACAGGGATGTGTGCGGGTGTCGGACCGAGACCCATCCCGGGAACGGTTTGTGTGGATTTGGGAGACAAACTGACTACTCGTCAGTCCCATATGTGGACCCAGCGACGTTACGGAGCGAGCTAGCCAGTCGGTGTTCGTTGCTAGCACAGCAAGACGGGCGAATGGACTGGATGCGGTAAGGGGCTCTCCCCACAGTGAGTCGGGCCGTCTTCTAGTTTAGCGAAGTAACGTTATCAGTCACAGTGTAGTGGTGGGTTCATGCGACCATCGAGGAACGCAGAAGGAGTCGTCTGTTACCGTGTTGGGCTGCCGAGGCGAGCGCACGGTTCGACCGTGAGATGGTGCTAACGGCTAACGGCTAACTAGCCAGTTAGCTAGGAGGGCTGCCGGCCTGACATTTGCTGCGGTGGGAAACGCGAGACGAAGAGGAGCATTCATTCTTTGTGAGTACAAGCTGGATGTGCGGGCTTCCAAGGGGAGCGAAGAGGGCTGTTTAGGGTCCCAACGTACCCGATAAAGAAACAGGCCTGCAACTGGGGGTTGCCTTTCTTTTATTTTATTGCCGGCTTAGTTATAGGGTTATTGAGCTGTTTGCTAATGTGTTAGTCTGACTAATTTTTGTATATCTGAATGCAGAGGCTCATTAGCCATTGAGGCTTATCACTTTCATTCATTCTAATAATTATTACTCATAATACATTTGTATATATAATTCTATGTACCTGTGTGAGTGTGGACTATTCATGTGTGTTTATTCCTGTGGTGTCTAGACGATGTTAGATTGCCTTAAAGGGGTCATATGCCATATTTGAGCGCCTTAAAGGGGTAGTCAACTTTTTAGTTGGAGTTACCAGATGACACTGTAAGACATTTAGAGCCTTTAGAACATACTTTAAACACATAAAAAGCGAAGTTAACATACTCCAATAGTTTATTGGATACCGAGTTGTATAGAGAACTCAGGAGCGTTGTCCTTGACAGTCAAAAAGGATAGATAGCGCTACATATATATATATATATATATATATATATATATATATATATATATATATATATATATATATACTCACCGGCCACTTTATTAGGCACACCCGTCCAACTGCTCGTTAACGCAAATTTCTAATCAGCCAATCACATGGCAGCAACTCAATGCATTTAGGCATGTAGACATGGTCAAGACGATCTGCTGCAGTTCAAACCGAGCATCAGAATGGGGAAGAAAGGTGATTTAAGTGACTTTGAACGTGGCATGGTTGTTGGTGCCAGACGGGCTGGTCTGAGTATTTCAGAAACTGCTGATCTACTGGGATTTTCACGCACGACCATCTCTAGGGTTTACAGAGAATGGCCCGAAAAAGAGAAAATATCCAGTGAGCGGCAGTTCTGTGGGCGAAAATGCCTTGTTGATGCCAGAGGTCAGAGGAGAATGGCCAGACTGGTTCGAGCTGACAGAAAGGCAACAGTAACTCAAATAACCACTCATTACAACCGAGGTATGCAGAAGAGCATCTCTGAACGCACAACACGTTGAACCTTGAGGAAGATGGGCTACAGCAGCAGAAGACCACACCGGGTGCCACTCCTGTCAGCTAAGAACAGGAAACTGAGGCTACAATTCGCACAGGCTCACCAAAATTGGACAACAGAAGATTGGAAAAACATTGCCTGGTCTGATGAGTCTTGATTTCTGCTGCGACATTCGGATGGTAGGGTCAGAATTTGGCGTCAACAACATGAAAGCATGGATCCATCCTGCCTTGTATCAACGGTTCAGGCTGGTGGTGGTGGTGTAATGGTGTGGGGGATATTTTCTTGGCACACTTTGGGCACCTTAGTACCAATTGAGCATCGTGTCAACGCCACAGCCTACCTGAGTATTGCTGCTGACCATGTCCATCCCTTTATGACCACAGTGTTCCCATCTTCTGATGGCTGCTTCCAGCAGGATAACGCGCCATGTCATAAAGCTCGAATCATCTCAGACTGGTTTCTTGAACATGACAATGAGTTCACTGTACTCAAATGGCCTCCACAGTCACCAGATCTCAATCCAATAGAGCACCTTTGGGATGTGGTGGACCAGGAGATTCGCATCGTGGATGTGCAGCCGACAAATCTGCAGCAACTGCGTGATGCTATCATGTCAATATGGACCAAACTCTCTGAGGAATCTTTCCAGTACCTTGTTGAATCTATGCCATGAAGGACTAAGCCAGTTCTGAAGGCAAAAGGGGGTCCAACCCGGTACTAGCAAGGTGTACCTAATAAAGTGGCCAGTGAGTGTATATATATATATATATATAGTACTGTGCAGTGTTTTGCTACAGCGTGCCATGACGGCTTGACAACATGTGGAACAATGCATATCACAACAGGACTGGACAGAAAGGTCTCTTTAAGGACAGTACCCAAATGATTTGGAGGATTTCCAAATGTATTAAGTGACGTGTTGTCTGAACTTCATCATTCAGTATCTGCAAGACTTTTACACACTGAACCCTTCAGAATTGACCATTTTGTCAATGACAAAGCAAGAAATGAGAACAGGTGTGGAGCCTAAATCTGCTGTATCTCCATCCATTACTACTGCAAAACATAATACCAACGAAGAAGAATCACAGCCATAATCCCATCAGCTGGGCTGTTTCTAATGACATGTTAAAGGCTACAGGGCTGTGATGGACTACTGTATAAGCCTGTCCAAACAGCTGGGCTTGGTTCTGGGTAAAAGGGTCATTTTATTCTCCTCAGGTGTGATGGTGTGTTTCTTTGACCCAGCAATGTAAGGTGTGCAGTGACTCAGAGAAGTCTTGTGGCCCCATCGGGCCCGGAGACGGCCCTGGAGGGGAAGGACCTGACCTTGTCCTCTACGTCAGTGGGCTGTGTTTCTTTATTTTACACATATTAAAAAGACACAATGTGTAACTGGAAAGACAATGTGAAGGAGAGTTGCCTAAAAACCCTCAGGGGGCTTGAGAAGTGGCATTCTGCAGGCGGCACACTGCAGGACACAACTACAGCAAGGCAGGACGCACAATTTATATGTGTCTATCAAGAACTCCACACATGGCAAAAGACGGAGACACAGTTCAGCACAGCACCCGACAACGCTGCAGCCCATAAACACCCATGTTACAGCAGTACAATGGATCAGACATAGTCACAACACACACACACACACACACACACACACACACACACACACACACACACACACACACACACACACACACACACACACACACACAAGTGATATTCATAACAGGCCTTTAAACTTACATGACAAAGGAAAATGGTGGTTGGAGCAGCTTATATAGGCAGACCATATGGAAAATGGCCACCAGAGGGCGCTGTGGGCAGCAGGATATTGTAGCCTATGCAGTCTACTGCCAGCTAGAAGCAGAGCTTGATAGGTCAGCACACACACATACAGGGCCACATTCACCACTGTTCAATGTCTCTCCATGTGGAGAGAATGGCTCCACTGTGGTTCTCTGGAGTCCCAGAGACTTGCAGATGGCTTTGTAGCCCTTTCCAGACTGAGATACCTCACCACTTTGTTTCTCTCCTCTTCTGGAGGTTCTTCTGATAGCAGCATAGTGTGCTGCCTGGTGACACCTTGTAGCTACGTCACATTGATGGTCAGGTTTTATAGAAGTGGTGTTTAGCCTCAACAGGGCTGCAGGCATCAAGCCTGGGTGTGTCTGCTCCACCTGAACCCAGTGATCCATGACATTTGCTTCGTTGGTTGATGGAGCAACTAAGGGGGCAATTACTTGTTCCCACCAGGGTCAGTTGGTGTTGGATAACCGTTCTCCTTAAATAGATAAAATGAGCATTTAACAACTGGATTGTGTGTTTACTCGGGTTCTCTTCGTCCTATTACATTTTGTATGAAGATCTGAATCAAATAAGTTTGACAAATATGCCAAAATAGAGGAAACCAGGAAGGGGCAAATCCTTGTTCATGGCACCGTAGATAGGGCAGCTCATATTTGTCCACAAAAGAAGTCCCCACGAGAGCAGTTTGAGTTGGATCATGAATAGTATTTCTATAAATGTGTGTGAACGGTACAAGCTCAAAGTCAACAACACCACAACATGACAACACGTGTATTAAAGAGACAACTCCTTATGGTTTTAGGAATGTTTTTAGACTCTTTCTCATGTCAATAATCCAAGATCATTTCTTCTTCATCTAACTTGGCATTAGTCACAGAAGGTGGTGGTGACTACTGTAATAAGTGGCTGTAGCACACACAAGACGGTGTGTCCTCACAGGACATGATATACACATCTGCTACTAACAGCAGTCTCACCAGGAAGCTCATTTGCATAGAGAGGACACTTCTTATTTGAAGGACATGCTTCAGTGCTCATGAAACCTTTATAACTCTGCAAGTCCAAAGCAAAGCCACCAGCACTTGTTCATTGTGACAGCAAAGGTAAAAACCATGTGTTGGAGCAGCATTTTCATCCTGACATGTGCTGCCTTTATTCAAGGTAAGACCGGCAGAGATGATTCACTGTCTTCCTTGTTTTCCTCATCTCAACTTTTCCTCTCCTGAAAGAACTTTCTCTGATCTCACCAGTTTGTGTTTCCCCACCTGCACATTGTTTCTACCAAGTCCCTGTTTGTGTTTTACACTGTTGAGTTTCAGTTAAAACAACACCTGAAAAAAGGAATTCTATGTGTTTATGTGATGTAATGAGTAACACATCTGTCCTTTCACAGAGATTTCCAGATGTACATGTGAGACAATGAAGGCCTTCACTTTCAGTCTGTTTGTGTGTTTCTGTTTTCAGGATCAAGCAGTCAGGTCACTGTGACTCAGACTCCTTCAATGAAAGCTGCCAATGTAGGAGAATCAGTCAGTCTGGCATGCAAACTGAGTCGACCTGCTGATACTTATTGTGGTAGTGGCACGAGTCCCTGTTTCTCCTGGTACCAACAGAAACCTGGAGAAACTCCTAAACTCCTCATTTATTACGCAAACACTCTTCAGTCAGGAACTCCATCGAGGTTTAGTGGCAGTGGGTCTGGGACTGACTTCACCCTGACCATCAGTGGAGTCCAGGCTGAGGATACAGCAGTTTACTACTGTCAGAGTTCCCACCGTATCAATAGTCAGTGGGTGTTCACACGGTGATAGAGAGCCGTACAAAAACCTCCCTCTGTGTCACAGTGACTGATCTGCCAGCTGGGACATACGGTAAGCTCAATAACAACAACATCACCATTAATAATAATAATAATAATAATAATAATAATAGCAATAATAATAACAAAAATATAATTGTAGTAATATGTTGTTCTTGGTCTTCTTCTAATATATGGTATTAGTTGCATTGTCTGTTTTTCTATTCTATTATTGTTATTGTATTACTGGTTTCATACTAATGCACAAATAAAAAAATATTGAATATTCTTTTCAAATTTGTCAGTTTTGTCAGTGTTTCTCTTTTGTTGTCCTCACATCTGTATACATCCTATGATCACACAAAAAGTACCATTTCAATAAAATGGAAAGTAAATCCTACATGACATGAAAGTGTGAGATTTACTTTGAAACATTACTGAATCCCCCAACCTCTGAAACCAGAGTTTAGCCTCCTCAGAAAAGGGACAAAATAAATGTGGTCATCCATTGATAAAAGTCGGTGCTTCACACAATATGTTTAGAAAACTGCTGATATCAGAGTTTTCTGTCACGTTGCCTTGTTGTTTGAGAGCAATGTAAAGAATTATGATTTTAACCAAATATAACCTGATGCACCCACATGTTTAATGATGTGTTCACCTACATGGTGCAATAATTAAATCAAATGATCATTAATGGTGTGATTATCACCTTATTTAAATAAATTAACATAAAACTGCCAAAACAAGTATGTAAGTAAGAATTTGCTGCTTAAAATATTTTCGTTCGTTTTGTGTACAAAATAATCTCCTATTGACATATTTACTGGATTTTTTTTCTATCAAGTTATATATTTATTTAGTGGTAATTATAAAGCGTATAATCAAATTCAAAATTAAAACAATTCCTTGAAAAGTTATAACTTACAATATATTTTGTTCAGTTTTGAAAGCAGAAGTTTTACTTAACGACATTGAGAATTTGCTGCCCAAATATCTTTTCAAAACATCATCCTGACATTTATTTAAAGTTTAATAAAAGCAGTCATATTTTAGAATGACCGAATTTTTCTTTTGGTTTTTATCATTTGTCTATGTTGTGTCCAATTTTAACATTTCTGGTGTTAAAACTATTTGGTTGTATGTGTAGTGAGAAAGAGTCTCAATCCCAAGGGAAATGTTTTTTGGAGGAAACAGAAAACACTGGAAATAATTAACAATAACAATAATAATAATAACAATAACAACAATAATAATAATAATAATAATAATAATAATAATATTAATAATAATAATAATGGGGGTATGGGGTACCGGGACAGTGGCTACAAGCCATCCGGTCCTTGTATAACCAAAGTGAGAGCTGTGTCTGCATTCTCGGCACAAAGTCAAACACGTTTTCAGTGGGTGTTGGACTCCGCCAAGGTTGTCCCTTGTCTCCGATTGCGTTTGTGATATTCATGGACAAGATCTCAAGGCGCAGCCAAGGTAAGGAGTGTGTCCGTTTTAGAAACCTCAGAATTGCGTCTCTGCTCCTAGCAGATGATGTGGTTTTGTTGGCTTCATCAGAACGTGACCTCCAGCGAGCACTGGGGCGGTTTGCAGCGGAGTGTGAAATGGCCGGGATGAGAGTCAGCACCTCAAATGGTGGATTGCTCCCTCCGGGTTGTGGATGAGTTGTTGCCTCAAGTGAAGGAGTTCAAGTATCTCGGGGTCTTGTTCACAAGTGAGGGTAGGACGGAGCGGGAGATTGACAGGCGGATTGGTGCAGCATCAGCAGTAATGTGGACGTTGTACCGAACCGTTTTGGTGAAGAAGGAGCTGAGCCTTAAGGCAAAGCTCTCAATTTACCAGTCAATCTTCGTTCCAACCCTCACCTATGGTCATGAGCTGAAATGAATTTCCTCCGTAGGGTGTCTGGGCTCAGCCTTAGAGATAGGGTGGGAGCTCGGACATCCGGAGGGAGCTCAGAGTAGAGCCGCTGCTCCTTTGCGTAGAAATGAGCCAGTGGAGGTGGTTCAGGTATCTGATTAGGATGCCTCCTGGGCGCCTTCCTTTGGAGGTTTACTGGGTACGGCCAACTGGGAGGAGATCCCGGGGTAGACCCAGAACTCGCTGGAGGGACTACATGTCCAATCTGGCCTGGGAACGCCTTGGAAACCCCAGGAGGAGCTGGAGGACGTTGCTGGGGAGAGAGACGTCTGGAGTGCCCTACTTAGCTTGCTGCCACCGCGACCCGACCCCGGAGAAGCGGCTACGATGAATGAATGAATAAATGAGTAATAATAATAAATTGAGGTTGTACCCAAACATTATGAACAGAGCGGATCATAAAACAGAATTTGCCATGAGAAAGGGAAAGTCCAGTTAAACATTTATTTGGCCACGGTAAAGCAAAAGCTTATTTTCAGCGTCAGTGTGAAGACAACAGTTCTTTATCAGTAGCAGCTAAACAAAGGCAGGTCTGCATGGAGGAGACTCTGTGCATCAGTCCCACTCGGTGGTTTATAAGGACAGACTCAACTCTTGTCACTCAGTGACACCCATCACACCTACATGTCTCTCATCTGCATGTGCGTCTTGACTCTCACATGTTACAGCGCAGGTAAGTGATCTTTTAAATCTGTATTTCATTCTGCTGGTTCATTGTCTGTGTTGATAGCTGTCTTGTTAAGACAATGTGAGTTATCTCTCTTATCATCCATAAGCTACCAACACAGGTCATATATGAAACTCAGCTTATTTCCCATGTATGTAAATATTCACAGTGTATGATCTGGCATGTTAATGTAATATTCTAACTCATGTACACTCCGTAAAGGTCATGGTTGTGTGGTCTGGACCATCCAGGCTCGCCTGTTCTCCATCCCCTGATTGGTGTTTCTGTTCACCTGCGCCCCATTTGCCTGAGTAACCTTGATTGGGGTGTTTCTGATAATCACACCAATCAGAGTTGGTTTGTTTGGGCATCATGACAATCAGTTGGAAATCATGGCACTCCATGGCACATGGGTGATACCAGCCATGTGCCATGGAGTGCCATGTGCGTGCAGGTTTTTCTCCCCAACCCAACACTGCTGTACTTCAGATGAGTTCACTGACCACACACCTTCAGCCAAACACAGGAGGAATGGTCAGTGAGCTCAGCAGCTGTAGTGTTGGTCTGAAAGAAAACCTGTGTACACACAGCTCTTCATGACACATGGTTGAGTGCCACTGTCGTACGATCTGAATCTCCAGCTATATAATAACCTCCTCCTCCCTCCCTCCCGACCCATTTCCCCAGTCTCACACGATCCTCTTCCCCTTCCTCAGCTGTTGAGGGCCAATCAGGGCCTGATGAGGTCTGGCCCCGTGATCAGCCATTAGAGGAAGGTGAGGAAGAGGAGGAGTCCGCTTTAGTTGAGTACAATGACCCCTGTACAGAGGAGGACCCTCCCTGGGCTCCAACAACCTACCTTGAGAAAGGTAGAGGATTTACGAAGAGACTGATTCTAAAACCAGATGCTAACCATCAGCACAACATATGGACCAAGCGAGACAACAGCTGGGATGAGAGTAAAGAACAAAAGAAGATGAACATCGCAATTTCGATGCTTAAAGCAGCCAATATGTCAACACCATGTCATCATTACGAGATTAGATCTTATCCAGCACAAAAGACATGGAATTGTTATTATTGTGTTTTTTCTCATTATTGTTGTTGTTAATAAATATAGTAGTGGCAGTGTTGGTGGTGGTAATAGTAACCACAGTAGAACTAGTAGTAACAGACCTAAAGATGTGATTATTATCACAGTCTATTTTCTTTATTAGTGGGAGTAGTGGTCACAGCAGTAGTTATAATGGTAGTGTCTCTCGTAGGAGCAGTGATAGCTGTGTTTGTAGTACTTAGCTTTAATAGCACTAATAATTAGTAATAATAGTGGTAGTATAAGCACTGTGAATATTACTTTTACTACAAGTTGTTGTTATTGTTGGTTTACTGTTAACCAGCAGCGTGCTTAACTGCGTGTTTGTCTCCCTCTAGTGGTGGCCATCTATGACTACATGGCTGATCAGGAGGACGAGTTGTTCTTCCAAGAGGAGCCATTATCTGTGTGATCAAGAAAAACGAGGATGGCTGGTATGAAGGTGTGATGAACGCCACCACAGGCCTGTTTCCAGGAAGCTACGTTGAGGCCATCATGCACTACGCTGACTAAGGGGGAGGGGGGGTGTCTTTCTGTCTCCAGCTCACTTTTCAATTTATCTTCCTTTTTCTGGAGTTTCCACTTTTCTGTCCTCGCGCTGTCGACTACTCTTTTTCTCCTCCTCTCTTTCATTACCGTCACGTCTCTTTCTGACTTTGTGCCTTGCTGTCTCGGTCTTCACCCACTCCCAGACTCACCTTGACCCCTCATCTTTGCTTGTGACCCTCCCAGCCTGGTGTAAAACAACCAAAAGTATCTGTATTTCATGGGGATGCACTTGTCATCACAGCCTTGACTAGAAGTGTTGCCTCTCTTGTCCTGCGGGGACCAAAAAGAAGAAGTTCTGTGTTAGTTAGTAGTGAGAAGTAGTGAAAAGGCTGGTGGATATGAGGCCTGCCAGTGTTGTGTTAGCCAAGCCATCATTACACAAGTCATAGTATTTGTATTGTTTCCCCCAACCATCGTTTATCAGTTAGAGTATTTTTTTGCTGGAGGTGTTACTGAATCATCAGTAGGACACCTTCCTACCAAACTTCCAAGCCCTACGCCTCTGCTGATTGTCATCCTTGGGAAACATCTTGAGGTCATCAATGTAGAACAGATGGGTCAGTTTGCCTTTCTGTGATTTGTACCCATAGCTGCTGTTGTTCAGTGGACTGCTGAGTGTTGCTAGTACAAGGCAAAAGAGCAGTGGGGATAGTGAGTCCCCTTGGAAGATTCCACTTCTGATGTTGATCGGTCTCGATGTTAACCACCCCTCTGCATGGTGGAGATTCCGGGCGGTCTTCCAGGTCTTCATGCTCTCCGTGATGAATTTGACAGTTGTTCGGCAGACTCTGTGGATCTTCAGGCTCTTCTCTATCCAGGAGTGTGGCATGCTGTCAAATGCCTTCCTGTAGTCAAACCAAGCTGCTGACAAGTTCTTTTCCTTCGATTTGACCTCTTGCAATATGGCTTTATTGAGGAGTAGCTAATATTATCATTATCATTATTATTGTAACTATTATTATTATTATTAGTATTGCTGTTATTATTATTATTGTAATTGTTATTATTATTAGTGATAGTATTGCTGTTATTATTATAATTATAATAATTATTATTAGTAGTAGTAGTATTAATATTTCTGTTATTATTATTATTGTAATTGTTATTATTATTATTATTATTAGTTGTAGTAGTATTAGTATTGCTGTTATTATTATTATTATTATTGTAATTGTTATTATTATTATTAGTAGTAGTATTATTATTATTAGTATTAGTATTTCTGTTATCATTAGTATTATATTATTATTGTTAGTATTAGTATTGCTGTTATTATTATTGTTATTATGAGAAAAAGCGATGCTTGTGTAGCCCGGGGTTCTTGTAGCTTTAATTTTATTGTTTGAACCTTCGAATGCAGATCGTTTTACTGAGTGCATACATTCCTGTGTCTTTCGAGCAAACAGCTCATAAATGTTCACAGATGTGGCAAGTTTAACAGAAAAGATTTTAAAAAGGGAAATAATAAATACAAAATACGGTGCAAAATACGGCAGTGGACTGTGTACGTTAAACAGGGTTTAACAAAGACATGTGGAACTTCCTGAAGATCGCGCAACTTCTCACTCTGTCAGTTACCTTTAAACAGAATTAAAATGCATATAAAACCTTTACATCCCAAATGCAATGGCATGGTGTGGCTTTATTCACGCCAACATTACCTTGTCATGCCTGCAATGGCGAACAGTGGTCGACGGCTCGCGCCCAAAATCACCGAACATCAACTCCAGTAGCGTCTAAATCAAACCATCTTGTCAAATTACCGACATACAATATTGTTTGGAATAATGTTACAGGTATATTTCACAAGATATTTACCCCTACTTACTACGGAGTCAGAGCCTCGTCACACCGCAATCTTCAGGCGCTCCACACAAGAAAAAAAAGAAAGAATACCCAAGATGCACTTGGATAACTTGCACGGAGTTACAATAAAAGTCCGCCACTGCCACTTACTGGTCAAAACATGCAATGACAACCAAAACTATAAAAACACACTCACAATCTGCCTCACAATTTAAATACATCAAATGACATTTTACATGGCTTGACAGTGTAACAATTACATATATTAACAGTTAAACTATACTAAATTTAAGTGGAAAATCTTTTAACATATTTAACAGATTTACCACCCGGCTACACTTGTAAGGCCAACGTTGACTAGTTCTTTTTTTTCGACTTGACCTCTTGCAATATGGCTTTATTGATGAGTAGCTATACTTCGTCTTCTTGTTCTATTCTTCTTATTATTATTATGGACTGTGGGAGGAAACCGGAGCCTCCAGAGGAAACCCACGCAGACACGGGGAGAACATGCAAACTCCACACAGAGGACGACCCGGGACGACCCACCAAGGTTGGACTACCCCGGGGCTCGAACCCAGGACCTTCTTGCTGTGAGGCGACCGTGCTAACCACTGCGACACCGTGCCACCTATTATTGATATTGATATTGTTATGATTGGTATTATAGTTGTTGTTGTTGTTGTTGCCATATAAACCGACTAACGGCAAGTTGCAGATTTTTTCTTTCTATTTTTCTCAGGTTTTGCAGTAATGACCAAACAGCAGCAGGATAAACGGTTTGGATGATGGATGGGTGGATGGATGGATGGGTGGGTGGGTGGATGTGTAGCCGGGTGGTAAATCTGTTAAATATGTTAAATGATTTTCCACTTAAATTTAGTATAGTTTAACTGTTAATATATGTAATTGTTACACTGTCAAGCCATGTAAAATGTCATTTGATGTATTTAAATTGTGAAGCAGATTGTGAGTGTATTTTTATAGTTTTGGTTGTCATTGCATGTTTTGACCAGTAAGTGGCAGTGTTGCGGACTTTTATTGTAACTCTGTGCAAGTTATCCAAGTGCATCTTGGGTATTCTTTCTTTTTTTCTTGTGTGAAGCACCTGAAGATTGCGGTGTGACGGTGCTCTGACTCCGCAGTAAGTAGGGGTAAATATCTTGGGAAATATACCTGTAACATTATTCCAAACAATATTGTATGTCGGTAATTTGACAAGATGGTTTGATTTATAGACGCTACTGGAGTTGATGTTCGGTGATTTTGGGCGCGAGCCGTCGACCACTGTTCGCCATTGCAGGCATGACAAGGTAATGTTGGCGTGCATAAAGCCACACCATGCCATTGTATTTGGGCAGTAAGGGAAATGTAAAGGTTTTATATGCATTTTAATTCTGTTTAAAGGTAACTGACAGAGTGAGAAGTTGCGCGGTCTTCAGGAAGTTCCACATGTCTTTGTTAAACCCTGTTTAACATATATAGTCCACTGCCGTATTTTGCACCGTATGTTGTATGTTGTATTTATTATTTTCCTTTTAAAACCTTTTCTGTTAAACTTGCCACATCTGTGAACATTTATGAGCTGTTTGCTCGAAAGACACAGGAATTTAGGCACTCAGTAAAACGATCTGCATTCGAAGGTTCAAACAATAAAATTAAAGCTACAAGAACCCCGGAAGTAATTGTGTCCTGTGTGGTATCTAATTCCACAGACTACATAATTTTGGTACCAGGAGTGGGGTGTAGCTAAAACATTTTTTTAAATTGGCAACAGAGTGGCTTATTTTTACTTAAAAAAAATAAAAAATACGGCAGTGGTGAAGATTGCTGGTGACGTCCGTTGGTGTTGAGTCTGAAGCCATCCTGCTGTGGAGGTGGTGACCAGCGAGAGACGACGTGAGGGGCTCTACGAGGTTCTGGTGCTTCCTGTTTCACACGACTCAGCCGTACCAGCGTGGAGGACTCCAGCGCTAACTTCAGCTACAAAGACCAAGATCCAGCAAGGCTCCAAGTTCAAGACTGTCCTTGTAGTATCCTTGAACCAGGTTTTGAACTAAATATCCTCATTTATACTGGACTGAGTAAAGATTAATATATCATTATGTCTAGTGATTCTGGTGATGAAGGGAGTTCACGTAATGATAATGGCCACACCTCAGGTGGCATAATGGGTATAGGTGAAGGTGCTACAAAAGAAATGCAGACCACCATGCAAGAGCTCGCCAGACTGCGAGATGAGCTCACCAGGTTAAATGGTGAAGCAAGGGCTCAGAGAGCAAGTGGTAACAGTGCACCCACACGTTCATACATCTACGTTCCAAGAGAACGCCAGATCCAAGCATTTAGTGGGGAGTGTGGTACAGACAGGAGATCTGTCGAAGAGTTTATTGAAGAGGTTGAAAGGGTTTTAAGATACAGAGAGCAAACAACAGAAGAACAATGTGACTATGTACTATCTCTATTGCGTGGCCCTGCATTGGAAGAGGTGCGACTATGCATGAGGGGTCAGTCAGTGGGGCCCAGTGATTTATACTCTTAGCTGAGCAATGCATTTGGGGAAAAGCGCAGTTCCACACAGCTTTTGCAGACCTTTTACAACCGTAACCAAACTGATGGAGAAGACCTCCGTGACTACTCCCATGCACTATCCCAGATTTTGAGCTCTGTAGTGAAACAGTCCACAGATGTAATACCTAATGAGAAAACTGCTCAGAGACCGGTTTATTGAGGGTTTAAGAGAAGCAGCACTCAGGCGTGAACTCAGGAAAATGGTTAGGGACAAACCAGAGAGCAGTCTTCTAGATGTGAGGAACGAGGCCCTCCTGTGGGAGATGGAGGACAGCAGGTCTCATCGTCCCAGGGTCATAAAGAGCAACCAAGTTACATCAGAGGTTCCGGAAACCCAGTGCTCTATTATTAAAACAAACAATGACCAAGGTATTGCATTAAATGATGTTCGGAGAGCAGTAGCCCATCAGGAAAAACAGCTAGCAGAGTTAGGCAAAACACTCGCTGATCTAGCCTTTGCTGTAGGTTAACTGAGTAAGCGCAGCACTCAACAGACATTCCTAGAGCCCAAGCCACGACCTAGACCCCAGCCAAAGTTCACACCAGATGGTCAGCCTATCTGTTTCAAGTGTAGAGGCATAGGTCACATTGCAAGAAAATGCTCACAGGCCAGAGGGGGTCAAGGGGACGCAACACCTAGTTCTTACGTAGTGCAGGAAAACTCGCACCCTCAGTTGTCATGAGCCACACAACTCGAGGGGAGGAAGCTGGCTCACCAAAAGAGACTCCAGACAGAAGCAGGATCTTAGAGCGTGCAGTCGGAGAATGTAAAACTGTTGAGGTGAAACTACGAGGTGTTACAGTGTCCTGCTTACTTGACACTGGTAGCCAGGTCAGTACAATTTCTGAGAGTTTTTTCAGGGAACACCTGTCAGTGAAAGGTGAAGACATTCACCCGGCATTTGAGTGGTTAAAGATCACTGCAGCTAATGGATTAGACATACCCTATATGGGCTATGTGGAGCTTGATGTAGAAGCCATGGGTCTGACTATCCCAGAGCGAGGTTTTCTGATAGTTAAGGATTCTGAACACTCTTCCTCTGTTCCAGGTCTAATAGGGATGAACATTGTCAAAAAATGCAGAGAGCTAGTACACACTGAGTTTGACACCACACTGCAGGAGAGGTTTGACTCAAACTGGAGAGAGGCTTTTAATCATCTTCATGCAGTACATGCAACAGACAGACTCTCTTTCACTAGGGTAGCTGGTAAGGATGTAGTCCATATACCTGCTTCATCTGCTGCTACAGTTATGGCTAGGGGACTCAGGACCGTGAGTGAGGATGGTTCTTTTTTGTTGCTGGAGTCTGTGGGTGTCCCCGTTCCTGGAGGTTTGGTTGTTGTGCCTACTTTGGTTTCATCGGGCAATCACATTTTTCCAGTCCGAGTCATGAACATGTCTGATGAAGATATCTGGCTAGGGCCACGGACTAGGCTAGGGGTTTTGACTCAGGTAGACTGTGTGAAAAGTGATGAGCTTTGTGAGGTACAGTTCCAGAGAATCTCAGCAGACACTGAACAAGTGAGTATCAGTGAACACCCCGAAACACCGACAGATGTGCAGGAAATTCTCGGCAAGCTCAATTTTTGTGGTAGCCCAGAACAGCAAGCACAGCTGACTTTGTTACTGGAGAAGTACTCTTTTGTGTTTGCAACAGAAGATGAAGATCTAGGCCACACTGACAAAGTACAACATGATATCCATCTGACAGATGACATACCTGTAACACAGCCATACAGACGAATCCCACCCACACAGTACAGTGAAGTCAGGGAACATATTGGCAAGCTGCTTAAAAAAGGGGTCATTCAAGAAAGCTCTAGTGCTTATGCTTCGCCCATAGTACTAGTGAGAAAGACAGATGCTAGTCAGCATGGATTAGGCGCTGTATTGTGTCAGCAGCAAGGTGACACCAGACGTGTCCTAGCATATGCTAGCCGCAGACTACGCCAGGCTGAGAAGAATGACCGAAATTATAGTAGCATGAAGTTGGAGTTGCTTGCCTTAAAATGGGCAGTTGCTGAAAAATTCAGGGGTTACTTGCTTGGTTCAAAGTTTGTTGTCCTGACTGATAACAATCCCCTCTGCCACCTCAAGACAGCCAAGTTAGGTGCTATAGAGCAGAGGTGGGTAGCGCAACTGTCTGTTTTTGATTTCGAGGTTAAGTACCGTCCTGGTTGCAGTAATACCGCCGCAGATGCTCTCTCTAGGCAGGAGTTTGCAGGGGAGCCTGAAACAGACCCTGACTCGGATTTTGACGACTGTATCACTGTGTGTAACCTGATTGAGCGAGGAACAGTTCTGGATCCTGGTCTTGTCTCTAGAGGTCTGGAGTGTAACAAAGTGAGACAGATCCGTGCTGGGGAGTCGAGGTCTGGTGAGACAGGTACTAAACAGGGCAACACCCCCACACTGCCAGGTTATACCAGAGAGGAGCTGGTAGGTTTTCAGGCCGGTGACCCCACCCTAAAAGAGTTTAGGGCATTTTGGGATCGGGGGAGGAGGCCATGTCCCAGAGAGAGAGCAGCCCTGTCTAGTCAAGTGAAAAGATTGTTGAAACAATGGAGATGCATACAACAACGAGAAGGGTTGTTGTACAGGGTTATCACAGACCCACGTCATGGAGAAGTGTGGCAGTTACTCGTGCCTAGTTGTTTGAGGGACCAAGTTCTAGAAAATGTACATAACAACATGGGACATCAGGGCATAGAGCGCACTGTAAACTTGCTAAGAGGGAGGTGTTTTTGGGTAGGGCTATGCGAGGATGTTGAAAGCTGGGTTAAAAACTGCGAGCGGTGCATTTTGACCAAGATGCCTCAGCCAAAAATCCATGCTCCAGTTCAGGCATTCCTGGCCTCCCGACCTCTAGAAGTGGTGGCTGTTGATTTTACAGTGTTGGAGGCAGCTTCAGATGGCCGTGAAAATGTCCTTGTTGTGACCGATGTGTTTACAAAGTTCACACAAGCGTATGCTACCAAAGACCAGAAGGCTGACACTACAGCTAAAGTTTAGCTCAGGGAGTGGTTCATGAAATATGGGGTCCCAGAGAGACTGCACTCAGACCAAGGTCGAAATTTCGAGAGTGAAATTATAGCAGAGCTGTGCAAACTCTATGGGGTCAAAAAGACACGGACAACTCCCTACAGGCCACAGGGAAACGGTCAGTGTGAAAGTTACAATCGCACACTCCATGACTTGTTAAGCACACTCCCACCAGAGAAAAAAAAGTGTTGGCCAGAGCATCTGTCTGAAGTAGTATATGCCTATAATCTCACTCCTCATTCCACCACAGGGTACTCGCCTTATTATTTGCTTTTCGGGGTACAGCCACATCTCCCAGTAGATGCTTTATTAGGGCGTGAGTGTGTGTCAGACAGGAAGCAGGATTGGTTGTCTGTTCATCAGGAGAGACTCAGACAGGCACACGACAGAGCCAGAGAGTACTCAGAGCAGAAGGCAGCTGAGAGGATCTCACTGCAAAATGAGAAGGTGTATTGTCCTCCTGTGGACATTGGTCAGTTGGTTTTCCTATGTCACAGACCCCCAGGTAGACATAAGATTCAGGACACATGGACCTCAACAGTCTACAAGGTAGTTGACATCCAGGGTACCACACACACCGTTGAACCTTTTGAGAGAGGTCCCATTAAAAGAGTTCATAGGTCAGAGTTGCGACCTTATGCAAAACCAGTTCCCAAACCAAGAACTAGAACTAGGTTACAGACCACTACACAGCCTGTAGCTGAGGATGAGCCTGAGTCACCTGAGACTGATTTTGTTATTGTTGAGGAAGTCATCCCTCGCCGGCTTGTGCAAGTACCTAACCTGCCTCTTGCAGCAGAAAGTGTTAGTTTACCTGTGACAGCACCCACAGATGAGAGTGACGGTGAAGGACCTGAGGAAGGTTATTCAGATATGAGAAATTGTGGCACAGAAACAGAATGTGTTAATGATGTGCATCCAGACGTTAGCGACAGTGACTTGCCCATTATTGAAAACAGGGACAGGCCCGCACCAACAGATGATGCTGGTGGAGCAGAACGTAGAACCTATGCACCTAAACCTGCCATTAGGAAAAGCAAGCGGGAAATGGCTGGATCTCATTCAAACCCATTTCATCTGCCAAAGTCAGCCTGTAATGCAGTCTCAGTCAGCACAGACATGGTCTCTAAGGTTTTGACAAGCCTGGGTGCTGCTCTCTTTGAAAAGGCCTTGCAGAGAGTATTTGAGTCAGTTCATGTTTCGTAGTCACCGAGGACGTTGACTATATTTGCAGGGGAGTATGTAGCCGGGTGGTAAATCTGTTAAATATGTTAAATGATTTTCCACTTAAATTTAGTATAGTTTAACTGTTAATATATGTAATTGTTACACTGTCAAGCCATGTAAAATGTCATTTTATGTATTTAAATTGTGAAGCAGATTGTGAGTGTATTTTTATAGTTTTGGTTGTCATTGCATGTTTTGACCAGTAAGTGGCAGTGTTGCGGACTTTTATTGTAACTCTGTGCAAGTTATCCAAGTGCATCTTGGGTATTCTTTCTTTTTTTCTTGTGTGAAGCACCTGAAGATTGTGGTGTGACGGTGCTCTGACTCCGTAGTAAGTAGGGGTAAATATCTTGTGAAATATACCTGTAACATTATTCCAAACAATATTGTATGTCGGTAATTTGACAAGATGGTTTGATTTAGACACTACTGGAGTTGATGTTCGGTGATTTTGGGCGCGAGCCGTCGACCACTGTTCGCCATTGCAGGCATGACAAGGTAATGTTGGCGTGCATAAAGCCACACCATGCCATTGTATTTGGGCAGTAAGGGAAATGTAAAGGTTTTATATGCATTTTAATTCTGTTTAAAGGTAACTGACAGAGTGAGAAGTTGCGCGGTCTTCAGGAAGTTCCACATGTCTTTGTTAAACCCTGTTTAACATACATAGTCCACTGCCGTATTTTGTACCATATGTTGTATTTTGTATTTATTATTTTCCTTTTAAAATCTTTTCTGTTAAACTTGCCACATCTGTGAACATTTATGAGCTGTTTGCTCGAAAGACACAGGAATTTATGCACTCAGTAAAACGATCTGCATTCGAAGGTTCAAACAATAAAATTAAAGCTACAAGAACCCCGGAAGTAATTGTGTCCTGTGTGGTATCTAATTCCACGGTCTACACGACATATTAAAGGCGACCCAAGTAATCCGACATCTCAAAAACCGCTTGATCAAAAAATCTGAAATTTGGTATACTTATACTTGGACCCATTTGGCTACATTGTCTAAAGTGCTGATTAGCTTGATTACAAAAATGGCTGCCAAACAGCCAATCAAAATTCAGCAGCTAATATCTGCTAGTGTGAACGGCCAATCTTCATGAAATTTGATAGGCTTATTCTTTGTGGCACATAGAAGCCATGTACCAAATATGAAACAGATCGGACACATGGCGGCTGCAATACTGCTTGGACCCCATTAATCGCCGCTTGCGGCTATATTTATTATTATTATTATTATTATTAATATTATTATTATTATTACCATTATTGTTATTATTATTATTATGTTTAGTATTGTTGTTGTCATTGTTATATTATTATTATTAGTTCTATTATTATATTATTATCATTGTTGTTATAGAGCTTATGTCCCAGCTGGCAGATCAGTCACTGTGAAACAGAGGGAGGTTTTTGTACGGCTCTCTATCACCGTGTGAACACAGCCTGACTATTGATACTATGGAGACTCTGACAGTAGTAAACTGCTGTATCCTCAGCTTGGACTCCACCGATGGTCAGGGTGAAGTCAGTCCCAGACCCACTGCCACTAAACCTCGATGGAGTTCCAACATCTTGACCCCTTTAGTGGGCGAAACACCTCACCATATCCAAAACTCCATTGATTTCGAGGACAAGGTCCAAGGCGTAAAACTGGAACCGGATGAAACCATGGTATCCTACGACGTGACCTCTTTATTCACCTGCATCCCAACCATGAAGGCTTTGGAAACTGTGAGGCAACTTTTGCTACGTGACAACACCCTCCACAATAGGACCAACCTCAGCCCAGACCAGATTTGCCAACTACTGGACCTTTGCCTGAACACTACATATTTCCAATTCAGGGGCCAGTTTTACAGACAGAAACACGGCTGTGCAATGGGCTCACCGGTATCTCCCATTGTGGCCAACTTATATATGGAAGAGGTAGAACACAGGGCACTGAACTTCTTCAGAGGAACACCTCCGAGCCACTGGTTCAGATATTTGGACGACACATGGGTCAAAATCCAAACATAAGAGGTGTAAGCGTTTACCAAACACATCAACTCAGTGGACAAGAACATTAACTTCACAAGGGAAGACGTAAAGTACAACAGTTTGCACTTCTTGGACTGTGACGTCCACATTGGGGAAGACAGGAGCCTCCACATTGGGGTTTACAGGAAACCTACACACACAGAACAATATCTACTTTTCGACTCACACCACCCTCTGGAACACAAACTGAGCGTCATCAGAACTCTGCAACACAGAGCTGATAATGTGCCCAGCAGCACTCAGGCCCAACGGGAAGAACACAAACACCTGAGGGAAGCTTTAAAAACCTGCGGCTACCCCAGTTGGACCTTTATGAAAACATAACACGTTCCAGAAAGACCAACCAGGTGAGCGATGAGGAGAAGAGGAACACAAGGAATAACATAGTCATCCCGTATGTTTCTGGGGTCTCCAAGAAACTCAGGAGAATGTTTAACAAACAGCGCATCCCCGGTATACTTCAAACCCAGCAACACACTCCGACAAAGACTGGTTCATCCCAAAGACCGGGTACCACACACCCGGAAAAGCAATCTGGTGTATGCTGTACAATGCAATGAGGATTGCACTGACCTATACATAGGAGAAACCAAACAACCACTACACAAACGGATGGCCCAACAGAGAAGGCCAAACTCCTCAAGACAAGACTCAGCAGTCTATCTACACCTAAAGGAGAAGACACACTCCTTCCAGGACAGCAACATACACATTTTGGACAGGGAAGATAGATGGTTTGAAAGAGGGGTGAAGGAAGCCATCTATGTGAAACTGGAAAAACCATCCCTCAACAGAGAAGGAGGTCTGCCACACCACCTACCTCCCACTTACAATACCGTCCTTTCATCTCTACCCAGGAGACTCAAGAAGCCTTAGCCTCCAAGAACAACAGTCGCTCACTAACGGCTCCAAACGACTCATGACCACTGAATGGAGCACTAACGAAGTCAAAACTAACACCTCCAACGACCGTCGCTGCTTAACATCGGATCACAGAGAGCCATTGACATCAATAGCTCTGATAACGACTCCAAAGAGGATAGATATCTGAGTTTCATCACCAGCCAGTCAGACTAGCTTGGTCTAGTCAGAAAGGCACGAACTGATGAAGCCTCTTGGATGAGAGGCGAAACGTCTTCACGGATATGTACCAAATCCAGCTGCACTCGATTCAATTCCTTTGGACAACCATGACCTGGATGAATGAGAACATTCACAGACTTCCTGTAGTGTGGTATTCTAACACAGGTAGAAGGTTTTCTCTGCAGCATTGTGAGGATGTTTTGGGGACGCTGTTGAGGTAGCAGATTATATAATTTTATTTTATGAAACATTACCATAGTGTCTCAAAATAAAGGAATAACATTCTCACTGCAACATTCATAAAATGTTTGAGGATGCTATTGAGGCTGAGATGATGGAACATTTCCTATAACATGTTCCTGTCATGTGATATAATAACAAGGTCTCGGTCAAGGTCACATTTATTTTTAGAGCAACTCAACACCAAGCCAGGTTTGTGCCAAAGTGCTTTACAACCATCAGAATTGAGCAACAGTAATCATAAAACATAAGTACATACGTACACACATGCATCATCATCATCATCATCATCATCGGCGGTCACTCGAAGCGAGTATGACTGTCCTCTCAATTGGTTTGTCTACTTGTGGGTCTTCAGATGGTTGTAGAGGCAGATCTGCGATCCACATACTTTGGTGCAGTGTGGACAGGGGAAAGTGGTGGTGGTTGGTGGTGGTGGTTGAGTCTTGTTCTCTGTCTCCTTGTGGTGCTGTGGTTTTTTCTCTGCAGCACAGTGGAGCTCCATTTCATGACATGCAGCTACCTCCTGCACGGATTTCTGCCAGGAGCATCTATCCAGTGCAATGTCTTCCCAGGTGCTCGATGTGATGGTGAATTTCTTCAGACTGGGCTTGATATTGCCCTTGAAACGTTTTTTTTCTTTTGCCTGCCGGGAGCTCACTGACCTTCCTTCAGCTGGGGTACAGGATCTCTTTGGGGAGACGTGTGTTGGACATGCGGATGACACGGCCTGTCCATCAGAGTTGGTGCTGCATTATTGTGCTGGTGATGCTAGTCATGTTGGCTTCTTCCAGAACACTGATGTTGGTGCGTCTGTCCTTCCAGCTGATCCTCAGCATCTTTCATAAGGATCTTTGGCGGTATTGTTCCAGGACTCTCAGGTGCCTGCTGTAGGTGGTCCATGACTCTGCTTCATACAGCAGGGTGGGGGGAACCACCCCTCTGTAGACCAGGAGTTTTGTTTGGGCCTTTAGGTCTCGGTCTTCAAAGACTCTTACTGAGTCTGGCATAAGCACCACTGACACAACTCAGGAGATGGTTGACCTCAGACTCGATGTCAGTTTATGAGGAGAGAAGGCTGCCGAAGTAGGAGAAGTGATCAATGTCTTCAATAAACACATACATACGTATCTCTTTTAAAAGAGTTGTGAGTACACATTTTAATGCAAGCACAAAAACATATACTACACTATGCACTTATGTGTTCCGGATGTGCTGGAAAGTCCGAAATTTCAACTTCTTACTGGAGAAATGGGGTCGTCTGGTCCTTTAAGTTGAAGTGTGAAACTCAGAGCGTTTATTTTCAGTCTGTAGGTCACCAAGATGCACTTATTAGAGCTCAGCAAGTCTGTATAGCATAATAGTACACAGCATTATTCACAATGTCTTCTCTTAAATACATATAACTTTGATTTTCAACATTGAATGGTCTCAAACTTTATGAAAAATAAAAACTGTGTATTAAATGGCCAAACACAAGTTTGAAACATTAATTTACAACACAGCTGATACATTTCTTTGGTAATGGGCCAGTTTACATTGCCAAATATTACTGACATAATGCCAGCCATATTAACGTCAGTCTCTTGTGGGTGTCCATATTTGTCCCCTGTTATTTCCAGTCTGGCCACTGGGAGGTGCAGCACTTCTTTGTGTGTCCAACCAGCTAGAATTTCTGACGTCAGACATCAAGTGGAACACAACTTAACTGTTTCAACACAGTTTAAAACAAAAAAGTACCATGATGCAACAGCACATGTGTCCATGCCCCTGTCTTAGACTTAGACTGACTTAGACTTAGACTGAAATGGATGATCCGCAGTGACGACCCCTAACAGGAGCTGCCGAAAGTAGTAGCAGTAGTATTAGTAGCAGTAGAAGTAGTAGTAGTAGAAGTAGTAGTAGTAGCAGTAGTGGTAGTAGTAGTAGTAGTAGTAGCAGTAGTAGCAGTAGTAGTAGTAGTAGTAGTAGCAGTAGTAGCAGTAGTAGTAGTAGCAGTAGTGGTAGTAGTAGTAGTAGCAGTAGTAGCAGTAGTGGTAGTAGTAGCAGTAGTAGCAGTAGTAGCAGTAGTAGTAGTAGTAGTTGCAGTAGCAGTAGTAGTAGTAGTAGTAGTAGTAGAAGTAATAGTAGTAGTAGTAGTAGTAGTAGTAGTAGACTGTAGCTTCAGTTAGCACCCAGTCTTGTTCTCGCCTGTTTGTTTCTTATTGGTGCACAGATCTTCTCAGACAATACTTGATTTGGGATTAAGTTCATCTCTGGACACAACAATCAGGAATGTTAGACAATAGCAACTGATTTCAGGGAGGTTATTTGTATACTTGGCGCCATCCTGTGCTTTACCTGTGCCCCTGTCCAGAGGGTTACTGGTTGTGTCAGGGAGGGTATCCAGCGTGAGTTTTGTCAAATCGTTTTGCTGATTAAAAAAAAACAAGCAAAATAAATAATAACAATAATAATGATAATAATAATAATGATGATGATGATGATGATGATAATAAAACATTTTATCTGTGGGCACCTTACAGAACACAGTAAAAAACAAGCAGCACTGTATCAGACAGCAGAGCATCAAAACAAAGCAGGTAGACAATAAGAAGTTAACACAACAGATAAGTATAACATCATCATCTGCACCAAACTCAATGAAGCGTGGATCAGACTGAATATGCCAGTTTGAAAAGGTGCGTTTTGAGATGAGATTTGAAGGTTGAAAGAGAGTCAGTCTTGTGACTGTCTTGTGGGAGAGAGGTCCATAGGCGGGGGGCAGAATGACTGAAGGCTCTAGACCCCATGGTAGTCAAGCGGGCCAAAGGTGCAGTGAGTTAGAGAGCAGAAGAGGATCTGAGAGTGTGGGAGGGCGTGTGGATATGAAGGAGTTCAGAAAGATACGAAGGAGCTAGGTTATTAAGGGTCTTAAAGGTGAGGACAAGACCAGACCGGATCTGTCAAGGCCTGGGTTAACAACGGCCTCCATTGATGCTGCGCCCAGTTTCCATCAGTACGATGGAAACTGTAAAATCCACTGTGGTGACCCCTGAGAAACAGTAAACAAGCTGAAAGACAAACAAGAAGATCTGCATATGTAGGGGAGCTTGTATTTGGACATAAATGAAAAACCCTGAGAGAAGTTCTTTTTTCTTCCAGTTTCATCATGAACTGGATTTGTGTTCGAGTGTGTGAACGGTATAATCTGAATATCATGAAATCAAAGCTTGACAATTTCACATAACTTCTCAAGGTGTTACGAAGTGTCATAGAGTGTTCTTAATCCAAGATCATTTCTTCTTCATCTAATTTGGCATTAGTCACAGAAGGTGGTGGTGACTACTGTAATAAGTGGCTGGAGCACACACAAGACGGTGTGTCCTCACAGGACATGATATACACATCTGCTACTAACAGCAGTCTCACCAGGAAGCTCATTTGCATAGAGAGGACACTTCTTATTTGAAGGACATGCTTCAGTGCTCATGAAACCTTTATAACTCTGCAAGTCCAAAGCAAAGCCACCGACACTTGTTCATTGTGACAGCAAAGGTAAAAACCATGTGTTGGAGCAGCATTTTCATCCTGACATGTGCTGCCTTTATTCAAGGTAAGACCGGCAGAGATGATTCACTGTCTTCCTTGTTTTCCTCATCTCAACTTTTCCTCTCCTGAAAGAACTTTCTCTGATCTCACCAGTTTGTGTTTCCCCACCTGCACATTGTTTCTACCAAGTCCCTGTTTGTGTTTTACACTGTTGAGTTTCAGTTAAAACAACACCTGAAAAAAGGAATTCTATGTGTTTATGTGATGTAATGAGTAACACATCTGTCCTTTCACAGAGATTTCCAAATGTACATGTGAGAGAATGAAGGCCTTCACTTTCAGTCTGTTTGTGTGTTTCTGTTTTCAGGATCAAGCAGTCAGGTCACTGTGACTCAGACTCCTTCAATGAAAGCTGCCAATGTAGGAGAATCAGTCAGTCTGGCATGCAAACTGAGTCAACCTGCTTTTACTGGTTGTAAGAATGGCAGGACACCCTGTATCTCCTGGTACCAACAGAAACCTGGAGAAACTCCTAAACACCTCATTTACTGGGCAAACACTCTTCAGTCAGGAACTCCATCGAGGTTTAGTGGCAGTGGGTCTGGGACTGCCTTCACCCTGACCATCAGTGGAGTCCAGGCTGAGGATACAGCAGTTTACTACTGTCAGAGTTCCCACTATATCAATAGTCAGTGGGTGTTCACACGGTGATAGAGAGCCGTACAAAAACCTCCCTCTGTTTCACAGTGACTGATCTGCCAGCTGGGACATACGGTAAGCTCTATAACAACAACATCACCATTAATAACAGTAATGATAATAACAATAATAATAATAATAATAATAATAGTAATAATAATAATTATAATAATAAACATATAATTGTACTAATAGGTTGTTCTTGGTCTTCTTCTAATATATGGTATTAGTTGCATTGTCTATTTTTCTATTCTATTATTTTTATTGCATTACTGCTTTCATACATATAACAAATATTAAATATTCTTTTCAAATTTGTCAGTTTTGTCAGTGTTTCTCTTTTGTTGTCCTCACATCTGTATACATCCTATGATCACACAAAAAGTACCATTTCAATAAAATGGAAAGTAAATCCTACATGACATGAAAGTGTGAGATTTACTTTGAACAATTACTGAATCCCCCAACCTCTGAAACCAGAGTTTAGCCTCCTCAGAAAATGGACAAAATAAATGTGGTCATCCATTGATAAAAGTCGGTGCTTCACACAATATGTTTAGAAAACTGCTGATTTCAGAGTTTTCAGTCACGTTGCCTTGTTGTTTGAGAGCAATGTAAAGAATTATGATTTTAACCAAATATAACCTGATGAACCAACATGTTTAATGATGTGTTCACCTACATAGTGCAATAATTAAATCAAATGATCATTAATGGTGTGATTATTACCTTCTTTAAATAAATTAACATAAAACTGCCAAAACAAGTATGTAAGTAAAATTTGCTGCTTAAAATATTTTCGTTGGTTTTGTGTACTAAATAATCTCCTGTTGACATGTCGAGTGGATTTTTTTTCTATCAAGTTATATGTTTATTTAGTGGTAATTATAAAAAGTATAATCAAATTCAAAATTAAAATAATTCCTTGAAAAGTTATAAATTAGAATATATTTTGTTCAGTTTTGAAAGCAGAAGTTTTACTTAACAACATTGAGAATTTTCTGCCCAAATATCTTTTCAAAATATCATCCTGACATTTATTTAAAGTTTAATAAAATTTGTCATATTTTAGAATGACCTAATTTTTCTTTTTCTTTTGGTTTTTATCATTTGTCAATGTTGTGTCCAATTTTAACATTTCTGGTGTTAAAACTATTTGGTTGTATGTGTAGCGAGAAAAAATCTCAATCCCAGGGGAAATGTTTTTTGGAGGAAACAGAAAACACTGGAAATAATTAACAATAACAATAACAATAATAATACTATTAATAATAATAATAATAATAATAATAATAATGGGGGTATGGGGTACCGGGATAGTTACTACAAGCCATCCGATCCTTGTTTAACCAAAGTGAGAGCTGTGTCTGCATTATCAAGGTTGTCCCTTGTCTCCGATTCTGTTTGTGATATTCATGGACAGGATCTCAAGGCGCCGACAAGGTGAGGAGTGTGTCCGTCTTAGAAACCTCAGAATTGCGTCTCTGCTCTTAGCAGATGATGTGGTTTTGTTGGCTTCATCAGAACGTGACCTCCAGCGAGCACTGGGGCGGTTTGCAGCTGAGTGTGAAATGGCCGGGATGAGAGTCAGCACCTCCAAGTCTGAGGCCATGGTCCTCTACGGGTTGTTGATGAGTTGTTGCCTCAAGTGAAAGGGTTGAAGTATCTCGGGATCTTGTTCACGAGTGAGGGTAGGACGGAGCAGGAGATTTACAGGCGGATTGGTGCAGCATCAGCTGTAATGCGGAAGTCGTACCAAACCGTTTTGGTGAAGAAGGAGCTGAGCCGGAAGGTAAAGCTCTCAATTTTTCCTCCGTAGGGTTTCTGGGCTCAGCCTTAGAGATAGGGTGAGGAGCTCGGACATCCCGAGGGAGCTCAGAGTAGAGCCGCTGCTCCTTCACGTCGAAATGAGTCAGTGGAGGTGGTTCAGGCATCTGATTAGGATGCCTCCTGGGCGCCTTCCTTTGGAGGTTTACTGGGTACGGCCAACTGGGAGGAGATCCCGGGGTAGACCCAGAACTCGCTGGAGGGACTACATGTCCAATCTGGCCTGGGAACGCCTTGGAAACCCCAGGAGGAGCTGGAGGACGTTGCTGGAGAGAGAGACGTCTGGAGTGCCCTACTTAGCTTGCTGCCACCGCGACCCGACCCCGGAGAAGCGGCTACGATGAATGAATGAATAATAATAATAAATTGAGGTTGTGCCCAAACATTATGAACAGAGCGGATCATAAAACAGAAGTTGCCG
Organism: Lampris incognitus; assembly: GCF_029633865.1. NCBI lineage: Eukaryota > Metazoa > Chordata > Actinopteri > Lampriformes > Lampridae > Lampris > Lampris incognitus. Next base: position 53,863,813 of record NC_079221.1, on the reverse strand, counting down.
TGAGAAAGGGAAAGTCCAGTTAAACATTTATTTGGCCACGGTAAAGCAAAAGCTTATTTTCAGCGTCAATGTGAAGACAACAGTTCTTTATCAATAGCAGCTAAACAAAGGCAGGTCTGCATGGAGGAGACTCTGTGCATCAGTCCCACTCGGTGGTTTATAAGGACAGACTCAACTCTTGTCACTCAGTGACACCCATCACACCTACATGTATCTCATCTGCATGTGTAGCACTGTAGATGTTGACAGTTGACTAGGACCAGTTCTAGGTTCCTAGGAGCAGTTTATAACTAGCATCAAATGATTGCAGACCACAGACCAGGGATAAAGTTTAAACTACCGGCTTGTTTTTACGTATATAAAGAATTGTAAACATAGACAGAGAAACATACACAATTACACAATAACACAGTGAGAATGGATAAATTCCTTGAAACCTCTTGTTTTATGATTTAACCCTTATTAAACCACTATTTTGACTTTCAGATATTTTAGATAGATATTTTAGTTCTAATTTAGGATCCTTTTAATTCTAATTTGAAGTTATCTCTTGTTTGAGTTGACAAATTATGTTAATTTGTTTTATGTTCTATTTTGTTCCCTTAGGCCTTTAAGTTTCGATTCTAATTTCCATTAACCTAAGTTACTTAACCAGTAAATCAGAATGCCAAAAGTAACACACAATTGCATTACCCCATGAACAGTATGAATGAGTAATAAACTCAGCCGATACAGCAATTAACAATACAATATCAGATCAACAATCAAAATCAATAATCAATGTAGGCTATAATCCGTCCTCTTTGGAAAGTCCGTTGTTGGTCCACTGAGTCCAACTGCGTTTTGCAGTAACAAACTGGAAATGTCAGTCCTACCACAATCCAGGTGCTCGAATCTGTAGGCTGCTGTCCTGAGAATGAGCTGTCTGAAGCCGCAGACAGACCACGTGGATCCAGCAGGGCCCCTATAGGTGGCTCGCCATCTTGGAGGATGAAACACCAAGCGCGATCTTCCCAATCCAAGGAAAAACCCTGGCCTGCATTATAACAGGCACATCACACATGCAAAGACATTAGTTTACATATCTCTCAATAAAATAATCAAAAGAAAACAACAGAAGTACCGACTGACATTGTAATGTCCGTAGACGCCTTGTCTTACTGACATAAGAATAATTCAAGTATGAGCCGACTTCGTAGGTTCTTAACTGTGTAGCTTTTACTAGCGCCCGTTCAACATACAACCTTCATAACATCCGCGTCTAACTTCCTGTATACGTCACATGCACTGCACGTACACCCGTGAGTGGGTCAAGTTAAACACGTGACAGGACCTTCAAAATAATAACATCTTTCATTCATTACATCTCCCCCTCTAAGATGATTTTCTAACCTGTATATCACCCCCCTTTTCACAAAAAAAATAAAAAATCCCCCACAGTACACAAGTCCATACGCCTCACAAATCCAGCCGGATTGCTGGCTTGCTCACCCTGCCAGAGCGTGTACCATATGGTGTGGAAGTTGGCATTTCTGCTGCTCGGGACTCATCCGTGTTTCCACTCTCCCCTGGAGTGACATGGTCAGGATCCCTGCTGACAAGGGTGAGTGTTTTGGGTGTGGCCAACAGGTGGCGCCTGTTCCTTCTGTAATGTTCACCTTGAGCTGTCTCCACTATGTAGGATCTGGGAGTGGAGCTCTGACTGTGAACAACTGCTGGCATTGTCCATGTTTTCTGTCCATCAAGTTTGGTGAGTACTGCGTCACCCGAGTTCAGTGGGCGCAGTGTCCGCACGCCGTTCCTGCGGTTGTAGTAGAAAGCCTGCCTCGATTTGTCTGCGGCGTCAGCGGTTTTGATCAGTTCCTCTTTAGGCCAGGCCGGTTTCAGGTTGTGCTGCAATGTGGGTAAGGTGGCTCTGATTCTCCTACCCATGAGCAATTCCGCTGGACTGGCTCCAGTGGAAGAAGAGGGTGTAGCTCTGTATGTCAACAGGGCGAGGAGAGGGTCTTCCTGTCTTAATATGCTTTTGGCTATCTGAACAGCCCTCTCTGCCTGTCCATTACTCTGAGGGTAGTGTGGGCTTGAAGTCACATGGATGAAATCATAATCCTCACCGAACCTCCTCATCTCTTCTGAAACTAGCTGTGGCCCATTATCGCTAACTACAATTTCAGGGATACCAAAACGTGCAAATGTAGCCTTCAGCCTAGCTACAACCTGACTGCTAGTAGTTGTTGGTAGATTTAGGATCTCCAAAAACCTGGAATAATAGTCAGATATTATCAAGTAGTTTTGCTTTTTGTACTCACACAGGTCTATGCCAACTTTCTGCCATGGTCTGGATGGGAGCTCACTTGACATTAAAGGCTCTTTTCTCTGTGTGTTCTTGTGTTCTCTGCAGAATTGACATTGCTGTATCTTTGTTGTAATGTGCTCTGTCATTTTGGGCCACCACACTGACTGGCTAGCTCTCTCTCTGCACTTAACTATCCCCTGGTGCCCGTCGTGTATTCTCTCTAAGATCACCTCCCTCATCTCTGTGGGAATGACGATACGACTGCCTCTGATGTCTAAACCATCTACCGCAGATAACTCCCCTCTCACCTGATAAAAGTCTCTGACTGTCTCCGGCACTTTATCGACATACTCAGGCCAGCCGTGTCTGATGAAGCCCAACGCTGTCTGGAGCTGCAGATCCCCATCTGTGCTCTGTTTTATCTCCTGCATCCTTTGAGGTGTGGCAGGCACCTGGCACACGATGGCATCAATGTGCGCTGCAACATCATCATGAGAAGCACCATCTCCGTAGCACAGCTCTGGGCCTCTGGAGAGTGCGTCAGCCACAGCTAACGTTTTGCCTGGTGCGTATTCAGCCACTGCATTGAAACGCATCAGCCTCATTAACAGTCTCTGGCACCTAATGGGCACATTATCCAAGTCTTTGCTGTTCATGAGAGGCACTAGTGGTTTATGATCGGTGACAAGTCTGAAATTGTCAAGCCCAAACAAGTACTTCTCGAACCTTTCACATGCCCAGACGCTGGCTAAGCACTCTTTCTCCATCTGTGCGTACCTTGTCTCTGCGTCACTCAGCCGTCGGGAGCAGTAGGCCACGGGCTTCCAGTGTTCCCCGTGCTGCTGGAGCAGAACGCCCCCCAGCCCGTAGCTGCTGGCATCTGCTGACACCACCGTAGCCTTAGTGACGTCATAAAAGGTGAGTACCGGGGCGGTGGCGAGTGCTGCTTTAAGGTCTTGGAATGCTGTGTTCTGTGCAGGTCCCCACAGCCACTCTGTCGTTGCTTTAAGCAGTCCATAAAGCGGCTGACCTACCGTGGACAGCTCTGGGACGTATTTTGCCAAATAGTTCACCATCCCGAGGAACCTCTTGAGTTCCGTCACGTTCTGGGGCTGAGTAAAGTTCTCTATTCCGGCCACTTTGTCCGGGTCAGGTCTGATGCCTGCCTCGTCGATGACGTGACCAAGGAAGCGGACTTGTTTCTGTTTGAACTTGCATTTCGCTTGGTTCAGTTTGAGACCTGCTGTTTCAATGACCCCCAGCGCCTCTGCTAGGCGCCGGTCATGGATTTCCTCAGTCTCTCCATGTATAAGGATGTCATCCATGTACACCTCTGTGCCCTCTAGCCCGGTCAGAGTTTCCGCCATCTTTCTCTGGAAAATCTCTGGAGCACTCGTTATACCAAATGGAAGGCGGCAGAAAGCATACCTCCCAAATGGGGTGATGAAAGTGGTGAGCCCCCTGCTGTCTTCATGCAAGGGGATCTGGTAAAACCCACTTGCTGCATCCAACGTTGTGAAGAACTTTGACCCTGCAAGCCTTGGCATTATTTCCTCCATAGTGGGCAGCACGTATTTCTCACGTTTCACCGCTCGATTCAGCCTCCTGAGGTCAGCGCAGCAGCGAACCTCTTTCTTGTTCGGTTTCAGCACCGGCACCACAGCGGCGCACCATTCTGTGGGCTGAGTCACTTTTTCAATAATGCCCTCATTTTCCATGCGCTGCAGTTCTTTCTTAACCAGTGGTACAAGTGGCAGCGGTATCCGTCTGGCTGTATGCACCGCGTATGGCTGGGCATCCTCCACCAGAGCTATTTTCACTGGGTCTGTTTTCAGCAGTCCACTTGAACCGAAAACTCCACTGACTTCATCCATCCGCTTCACTAGACCCATCTCCACTGCCTCTGGACGACTCAGCAGACAGCTGCCTCTCCCCTTGATCACATACACTGGAAAGGAGTATTGTTTCTCCTTGTATTTGGTTGTGGCCTGAAACTGTCCTATGCAGCTGATGTTTCCACCTGGGCTTATGAAGCATGTGTCAGGAGGTCCCAGTTTTATGTTTGGCTTCAGCTTTTTAAATGTCCCTTGGTTGATAACAGTAGCGTCAGCCCCCGTGTCAATTTTAAAGGTTATTGGTACATCACTTATTGTTAAACTAACAGTCCAATCTTCCTGACTGCTCTCTTTGCCAACTTCTCCCAGAAAATACAGCTGTTTAACCTCTTCAGTGACTTCTCTCACCGCTTTAGAGTGACATACACGCTCCCAATGTCCCTTTTTATGACACTTGTTGCACTTCCTGTTCATTGCAGGACACTTCCGCTCATCGGTGTGCTGCGTCTTGCCGCACCTCCCGCATTCATCTACTTTGTTGGTTGCAGGACTGCCGCCACCATGACGCTGTCCGCCCTTTTTCTTTTGGCGTCCGTCCCGCCGTCGGACAACATTGACGTTAGCCAGCTGGGCCTCTGGTTGGTTAGCTTGGAGGCTGAGCTGCTTTGTTATTGCCTCCGCCTGGCGCACTTGTTCAATGGCTTTCACCAGAGTAAGGTCCGCTGTGAGCTGGAACTGACGGGAGAGCACTTTGTCTTGTATGCCCACCACCAGACGATCTCTGATATGTTCATCCCTCTTGTCCCCAAACTCCCAGTGTTCAGACAGCTCATACAATGCCCGGATGTACATCTCCGCTGTTTCTCCTGGCTGCTGGCTACTCGCCCTCTCATGTATGATGTTACGGCGGGGAATAAAGTAGTCGTCGAACTTTTTCAGTACGATATCATAGTCCACTTTATCACCCTCCGCCGCGAAGTCAAACGAGCTGAATATCTTTTCAGCCTCGCCTCCCATTGCATAAATCAGCGAACTCACTTGAATCTCCCCGTCGTCTTTATCCAGCTTTGTCGCGAGCCTGAAGCGCCAAAACCGCTGTTTCCACTCCGGCCATTCAACGGGGCAGTCAAACTGGAATTCAATCGGCGGATTAAACTTCGGCATGACCGCTCGTGTTCAGATACACAGACTATTCTGACACCATGTAATGTCCGTAGACGCCTTGTCTTACTGACATAAGAATAATTCAAGAATGAGCCGACTTCGTATGTTCTTAACTGTGTAGCTTTTACTAGCGTTCATCCGACATACAACCTTCATAACATCCGCGTCTAACTTCCTGTATACGTCACACGCACTGCACGTACACCCTTGAGTAGCTCAAGTTAAACACGTGACAGGACCTTCAAAATGATAACCATCTTTCATTTATTACAGGTCTTGTAACCTTTTTCTGTGCAATTGATCTAAAACTCTTTCTAACGCAAATATTTGTAATTTTAGGAGCATTCAGGGAGCGGCAGGTCTGTATCTTTTTCTCTCTTTTTTTTTTTTTTTTACAAAGTTATTCTACTACTACTACTTTCGGCTGCTCCCGGTAGGGGTCGCCATAGCGGATCATCCGTTCCCATGTTTTCCTGTCTTCTGCGTCTTCCTCCGTCACACCAGCCACCTGCATGGTTATTAAACTTTGAAAATCCGAAACGGTCATAATGACCGTCTTGGTCGTTCTTAAAGGTGAGAAGGCAGTGAATAAAAACTTGTTTATTTTGTATTTTTCGGTTTGGACATATGTGTTAGTTGAATGTGTGTGTTCCTGCAGTGTGTTTTTGTCTGTATGTTGCACTGCTGGGGGTTAAGTTATGGGTCAAGTTGTGGGTAAAGTTATGGGTAAAGTTATTGAACTCGGAAAATCCAAAACGGTCATAATGACCGCCTCGGTCGTTCTAGTGTGGTGTCATGCCATACTAAAGTCATAGACATGTCCTGTTATTCAGTGATGACGTCAGACGTTTTAGTGGCTGTAAAACGTGTTCTGGTTTTATTGGACTGTTCATCTGTGTGACGTCACTGACAACTTCTTTGTGTCTCCCTGGGGTTGGTGTGTGCTGCACCTGTCTACCGTCACCCAGCAGAACAGGGCGGTAATAAGGGCGGAGTTGTCGCAGTGGGGCATTATGACTCCACTTACATGACCCCACTTGACACACGAGTCAACCTTCTGCCGCCTTTGTCTTTTGTGTGTCGTGATTATCTTGCACAACACAAAGAACAATGGCAGCTTGATGGGACAATCCTATGAAGGCAAGATGCAACGGTACAAGAGATGGCCCCAAAACACGGACTTAGTCAAGTCAAGTTTATTTGTATAGGCCATGATCACGAATCTGCCCCACTGGGCTTTACAGCAACACAACATGCTGTCTTTACACCCTGGCATAGGATAAGGAACACCTCCCTAAAACAAACAAACAAACAAACAAGCAAATAAACAAATAAATCCGTTTAACGGGGAGAAAAAGCAGGAAGAAACCTCAGGGAGAGCAACAGAGGAGGATCTCTCTCCCAGGACTGACAACGAGCAATGATGTTGTGTTTACACAATGTACACAACACAACACTGGAAGAGGATAACACAATTATAATGGAATTATAAGATACATGAAGAATATGATGATGAGGATTCCAAGCAGTGTCCAGATGCCGCCGGAACAGCCCAGGACTTGAGCCACGTGACCACCACCACCACCACCATGTAGACCTGACAGATGGACAGACTACACGTGCACACGGGGGAGTCTGACGTCACACCATTCAAATACGCGGGAGAAGAGACAAGAAACACAAAACACGAGTCACACATGATGACTAATGATGTGACATTTCCTTAATGGCTCGAGTAGGACTTGTAGCATTCAAACCACACGCGTGTTGTGTTCATGGCTGTAAGACTCCATGGACATACAAAGTGCCTTTCCTGCCAAGATGGAGATTGTTTTGTGAGAGCAGGTTGGCCATAAAGCAGCAAGAACAAAACCTCTCATATGTTGCCCATCACTGCCATTTTCCTTAACTTGTACATTATCTGACTTGAACCGTTATGACTTAAGGTTAAGCTAACCTCAGTGTGACTTTATACACAATCTCTGTCTCGTCACAGACAATGCGCATGCGCACGTTCAGGCTCGTGCAGCGGTCACCCGCCGTGGCCAAGTCATTGTACAACACCACCACCTACAGGTGAGGAGCGGAAAGAGATTTTTTTTAAATTGTGCTTCATTTTTCAAGCTGCAAACTCTCTCTCTCTCTCTCTCTCTCTCTCTCTCTCTCTCTCTCTCTCTCTCTCTCTCTCTCTCTCTCTCTCTCTCTCTCTCTCTCTATATATATATATATATATATAGTACTGTGCAGTGTTTTGCTACAGCGTGCCATGACGGCTTGACAACATGTGGAACAATGCGTATCACAACAGGACTGGACAGAAAGGTCTCTTTAAGGACAGTACCCAAATGATTTGGAGGATTTCCAAATGTATTAAGTGACGTGTTGTCTGAACTTCATCATTCAGTATCTGCAAGACTTTTACACACTGAACCCTTCAGAATTGACCATTTTGTCAATGACAAAGCAATGAAATGAGAACAGGTGTGGAGCCTAAATCTGCTGTATCTCCATCCATTACTACTGCAAAAAATAATACCAATGAAGAAGAATCACAGCCATAATCCCATCAGCTGGGCTGTTTCTAATGACATGTTAAAGGCTACAGGGCTGTGATGGACTACTGTATAAGCCTGTCCAAACAGCTGGGCTTGGTTCTGGGTAAAAGGGTCATTTTATTCTCCTCAGGTGTGATGGTGTGTTTCTTTGACCCAGCAATGTAAGGTGTGCAGTGACTCAGAGAAGTCTTGTGGCCCCATCGGGCCCGGAGACGGCCCTGGAGGGGAAGGACCTGACCTTGTCCTCTACGTTAGTGGGCTGTGTTTCTTTATTTTACACATGTTAAAAAGACACAATGTGTAACTGGAAAGACAATGTGAAGGAGAGTTGCCTAAAAACCCTCAGGGGGCTTGAAAAGTGGCCTTCTGCAGGCGGCACACTGCAGGACACAACTACAGCAAGGCAGGACGCACAATTTATATGTGTCTATCAAGAACTCCACACATGGCAAAAGATGGAGACACAGTTCAGCACAGCACCCGACAACGCTGCAGCCCATAAACACCCATGTTACAGCAGTACAATGAATCAGACATAGTCACAACACACACACACACACACACATACACACACACACACACACAAGTGATATTCATAACAGGCCTTTAAACTTACATGACAAAGGAAAATGGTGGTTGGAGCAGCTTATATAGGCAGACCATATGGAAAATGGCCACCAGAGGGCGCTGTGGGCAGCAGGATATTGTAGCCTATGCAGTCTACTGCCAGCTAGAAGCAGAGCTTGATAGGTCAGCACACACACATACAGTGCCACATTCACCACTGTTCAATGTCTCTCCATGTGGAGAGAATGGCTCCACTGTGGTTCTCTGGAGTCCCAGAGACTTGCAGATGGCTTTGTAGCCCTTTCCAGACTGAGATACCTCACCACTTTGTTTCTCTCCTCTTCTGGAGGTTCTTCTGATAGCAGCATAGTGTGCTGCCTGGTGACACCTTGTAGCTACGTCACATTGATGGTCAGGTTTTATAGAAGTGGTGTTTAGCCTCAACAGGGCTGCAGGCATCAAGCCTGGGTGTGTCTGCTCCACCTGAACCCAGTGATCCATGACATTTGCTTCGTTGGTTGATGGAGCAACTAAGGGGGCAATTACTTGTTCCCACAGGGTCAGTTGGTGTTGGATAACCGTTCTCCTTAAAAAGATAAAATGATCATTTAACAACTGGATTGTGTGTTTACTCGGGTTCTCTTCGTCCTATTACATTTTGTATGAAGATCTGAATCAAATAAGTTTGACAAATATGCCAAAATAGAGGAAACCAGGAAGGGGCAAATCCTTGTTCATGGCACCGTAGATAGGGCAGCTCATATTTGTCCACAAAAGAAGTCCCCACGAGAGCAGTTTGAGTTGGATCATGAATAGTATTTCTATAAATGTGTGTGAACGGTACGAGCTCAAAGTCAACAACATCACAACATGACAACAGGTGTATTAAAGAGACAACTCCTTATGGTTTTAGGAATGTTTTTAGACTCTTTCTCATGTCAATAATCCAAGATCATTTCTTCTTCATCTAACTTGGCATTAGTCACAGAAGGTGGTGGTGACTACTGTAATAAGTGGCTGTAGCACACACAAGACGGTGTGTCCTCACAGGACATGATATACACATCTGCTACTAACAGCAGTCTCACCAGGAAGCTCATTTGCATAGAGAGGACACTTCTTATTTGAAGGACATGCTTCAGTGCTCATGAAACCTTTATAACTCTGCAAGTCCAAAGCAAAGCCACCAACACTTGTTCATTGTGACAGCAAAGGTAAAAACCATGTGTTGGAGCAGCATTTTCATCCTGACATGTGCTGCCTTTATTCAAGGTAAGACCGGCAGAGATGATTCACTGTCTTCCTTGTTTTCCTCATCTCAACTTTTCCTCTCCTGAAAGAACTTTCTCTGATCTCACCAGTTTGTGTTTCCCCACCTGCACATTGTTTCTACCAAGTCCCTGTTTGTGTTTTACACTGTTGAGTTTCAGTTAAAACAACACCTGAAAAAAGGAATTCTATGTGTTTATGTGATGTAATGAGTAACACATCTGTCCTTTCACAGAGATTTCCAGATGTACATGTGAGAGAATGAAGGCCTTCACTTTCAGTCTGTTTGTGTGTTTCTGTTTTCAGGATCAAGCAGTCAGGTCACTGTGACTCAGACTCCTTCAATGAAAGCTGCCAATGTTGGAGGATCAGTCAGTCTGGCATGCAAACTGAGTCAACCCCCTCAAATTTATCAGAGCAATCCACTTATCTCCTGGTACCAACAGAAACCTGGAGAAACTCCTAAACTCCTCATTTACCAGGCAAACACTCTTCAGTCAGGAACTCCATCGAGGTTTAGTGGCAGTGGGTCTGGGACTGACTTCACCCTGACCATCAGTGGAGTCCAGGCTGAGGATACAGCAGTTTACTACTGTCTAAGTAAACACTATATCAATAGTCAGGATGTGTTCACACGGTGATAGAGAGCCGTACAAAAACCTCCCTCTGTTTCAGTGACTGATCTGCCAGCTGGGACATACGGTAAGCTCTATAACAACAACATCACCATTAATAACAATAATAAAAATATAATTGTAGTAATATGTTATTCTTGGTCTTCTTCTAATATATGGTATTAGTTGCATTGTCTGTTTTTCTATTCTATTATTGTTATTGTATTACTGGTTTCATACTAATGCACAAATAAAAAAAATATGAAATATTATTTTCAAATTTGTCAGTTTTGTCAGTGTTTCTCTTTTGTTGTCCTCACATCTGTATACATCCTGTGATCACACAAAAAGTACCATTTCAATAAAATTGAAAGTAAATCCTACATGACATGAAAGTGTGAGATTTACTTTGAAAAATTACTGAATCCCCCAACCTCAAACCAGAGTTTAGCCTCCTCAGAAAAGGGACAAAATAAATGTGGTCATCCATTGATAAAAGTCGGTGCTTCACACGATATGTTTAGAAAACTGCTGATTTCAGAGTTTTCAGTCACGTTGCCTTGTTGTTTGAGAGCAATGTAAAAGAATTATGATTTTAACCAAATATAATCTGATGCCCAAACATGTTTAATGATGTGTTCACCTACATGGTGCAATAATTAAATCAAATGATCATTAATGGTGTGATTATTACCTTCTTTAAATAAATTAACATAAAACTGCCACAACAAGTATGTAAGTAAGAATTTGCCACTTAAAATATTTTCGTTGGTTTTGTGTACAAAATAATCTCCTATTGACATGTCGAGTGGATTTTTTTTCTATCAAGTTATATATTTATTTAGTGGTAATTATAAAACGTATAATCAAATTCAAAATTAAAATAATTCCTTGAAAAGTTATAACTTACAATATATTTTGTTCAGTTTTGAAAGCAGAAGTTTTACTTAACAACATTGAGAATTTGCTGCCCAAATATCTTTTCAAATTATCATCCTGACATTTATTTAAAGTTTATTAAAAGCAGTCATATTTTAGAATGACCTAATTTTTCTTTTTCTTTTGGTTTTTATCATTTGTCAATGTTGTGTCCAATTTTAACATTTCTGGTGTTAAAACTATTTGGTTGTATGTGTAGTGAGAAAGAGTCTCAATCCCAAGGGAAATGTTTTTTGGAGGAAACAGAAAACACTGGAAACAACAATAACAATAATAATAATAATAATAATAATAATAATAATAATGGGGGTATGGGGTACCGGGACAGTTGCTACAAGCCATCCGGTCCTTGTATAACCAAAGTGAGAGCTGTGTCTGCATTCTCGGCACAAAGTCAAACACGTTTTCAGTGGGTGTCGGACTCCGCCAAGGTTGTCCCTTGTCTCCGATTCTGTTTGTGATATTCATGGACAGGATCTCAAGGCGCAGCCAAGGTGAGGAGTGTGTCCGTTTTAGAAACCTCAGAATTGCGTCTCTGCTCTTAGCAGATGATGTGGTTTTGTTGGCTTCATCAGAACGTGACCTCCAGCGAGCACTGGGGCGGTTTGCAGCTGAGTGTGAAATGGCCGGGATGAGAGTCAGCACCTCCAAGTCTGAGGCCATGGTCCTCTACCGGAAAATGGTGGATTGCTCCCTCCGGGTTGGGGATGAGTTGTTGCCTCAAGTGAAAGGGTTCAAGTATCTCGGGGTCTTGTTCACGAGTGAGGGTAGGACGGAGCGGGAGATTGACAGGCGGATTGGTGCAGCATCAGCGGTAATGTGGACGTTGTACCGGACCGTTTTGGTGAAGAAGGAGCTGAGCCGGAAGGCAAAGCTCTCAATTTACCAGTCAATCTTCGTTCCAACCCTCACCTATGGTCATGAGCTGAAATGAGTTTCCTCCGTAGGGTGTCTGGGCTCAGCCTTAGAGATAGGGTGAGGAGCTCGGACATCCGGAGGGAGCTCAGAGTAGAGCCGCTGCTCCTTCGCGTCGAAATGAGCCAGTGGAGGTGGTTCAAGCATCTGATTAGGATGCCTCCTAGACGCCTTCCTTTGGAGGTTTACTGGGTACGGCCAATTGGGAGGAGATCCCGGGGGAGACCCAGAACTCGCTGGAGGGAATTCATGTCCAATCTGGCCTGGGAACGCCTTGGAAACCCCAGGAGGAGCTGGAGGACGTTGCTGGGGAGAGAGACGTCTGGAGTGCCCTATTTAGCTTGCTGCCATTGCGGAGAAGCGGCTTATGATGAATGAATAATAATAATAATGATGATGATAATGATAATAATAATAATAAATTGAGGTTGTGCCCAAACATTATGAATAGAGCGGATCATAAAACCGAAGTTGCCGTGAGAATGGGAAAGTCCAGTTAAACATTTATTTGGCCACGGTACAGCAAAAGCTTATTTTAAGCGTCAGTGTGAAGACAACAGTTCTTTATCCGTAGCAGCTAAACAAAGGCAGGTCTGCATGGAGGAGACTCTGTGCATCAGTCCCACTCGGTGGTTTATAAGGACAGACTCAACTCTTGTCACTCAGTGACACCCATCACACCTACATGTATCTCATCTGCATGTGTAGCATTGTAGAAGTTGACAGTTGACTAGGACCAGTTCTAGGTTCCTAGGAGCAGTTTATAACTAGCATCAAATGATTGCAGACCACAGACCAGGGATAAAGTTTGAACTACCGGCTTGTTTTTACGTATATAAAGAATTGTAAACATAGACAGAGAAACATACACAATTACACAATAACACAGTGAGAATGGATAAATTCCTTGAAACCTCTTGTTTTATGATTTAACCCTTATTAAATCACTATTTTGACTTTCAGATAATTTAGATAGATATTTTAGTTCTAATTTAGGATCCTTTTAATTCTAATTTGAAGTTATCTCTTGTTTGAGTTGACAAATTATGTTAATTTGTTTTATATTCTATTTTGTTCCATTAGGCCTTTAAGTTTCAGTTCTAATTTCCATTAACCTACGTTACTTAACCAGTAAATCAGAATGCCAAAAGTAACAAACAATTGCATTACCCCATGAACAGTATGAATGAGTAATAAACTCAGCCGATACAGCAATTAACAATACAATATCAGATCAAAATCAATAATCAATGTAGGCTATAATCCGTGCTCTTTGGAAAGTCCGTTGTTGGTCCACTGAGTCCAACTGCGTTTTGCAGTAACAAACTGGAAATGTCAGTCCTACCACAATCCAGGTGCTGGAATCTGTAGGCTGCTGTCCTGAGAATGAGCTGTCTGAAGCCGCACACAGACCACGTGGATCCAGCAGGGCTCCTATAGGTGGCTCGCCATCTTGGGGGATGAAACACCAAGAAAAAACCCTGGCCTGCATTATAACAGGCACATCACACATGCAAAGACATTAGTTTACATATCTCTCAATAAAATAATCAAAAGAAAACAACAAAAGTACCGACTGACATGGTCAATCTACCCACCGCTAAAACGTGACGCAGTGTAATGTCTGTGCTAATACACCATGCTGCTGCTGCAGCCCAGCTGGAAGGAGCTAGCTTAGCAACTCGGTTAGCACAAAAGAAACATACATTCTGAATTCGGTTCCCAAAAGAAACACGTAGCTCCTAAATAATCTTTACACAAGTTATGATCCCCAACATAACGGAGCTACTTAGAGCTTTAACTAGCCTATGCACACACACATTGGAAACGGACAAGTTGGGCTAGTTAGCAGTTGACTCAGCAAGTCCTGGACGACACTCGGACACAACACAAACCCAGGGCTCGGAGGAGGACCAGACCAACAAAATACTCAACTTGGATAAAGAAAGAACCAATTGTAGCTCGCTGCTATTTCAAAGTAGAATCTTCTGTCTCTCGTTCCAGTGGCTTCTCTCAAGCGCTTGCCTGGCGTTCTGGAACCTAGCTGCTTCTGGGACGCCCTCCCTCTCGAGCAAGGCGGCTGATTGGCTAATCAGCACTGCACGCGCTGCGTTCAAGAAATAGCAGTCTGATATGCTTAAGCATATCAGCTCCTTCACGCCTCTGGGCGCATACGCTTCTGATGGCCTTACGGTCTCATCACCCCACTCCTGGTACCAAAATATGCAGCCTGGTAAAATTAATGATCCCAAGACAACATAAAAAAATAGCGTTCTTTATTCCGATCAATTTTATGATTTAGAAAAATTGTAGCACCCTTGATAAGAATGACGCTTACAAGGGCTGGTGTTTTTGTTGTTTTACTTCATCTGTCAAATAGACATTACAGAGGACACGTTGTCAGAGCATGGCTCACTATACGAAAGGCAACACTCATCTGACGATTCTACCCGAATGCCCCAGAGTGCACCGCGAGAGCCAGCACTACGTCACACAGGCTAGAAGCAATTAACCTGCAGTGCCCTCCTGTGGCGAGAACCGGCTATCACAACAACACAGCAGACAATTCTCCTCTTTACTAGTAGTGAGTGGTCAATGAAGGTAAGTATATGAAATAGAAGGTAAGTATATAAAATAGAAGGTAAGTATATAAAATAAAAAATAGATGGGGGGCTACTAAATCCCAAGTACCCCACACTCTCCCCTCAAAAAGATAATGGTGTCCCGACATAACAAATCTACCAGTCCACATTGCATAACTTTCCATTGAAAAGATAGGTTATTACTAAGCAGGAGTCAATCTGGATACTGTACTGTAATCAGTCATAACATATAACACACATCTCCTATTAATGGGATATGTTTGCAGTAAATAATGTGCACTTGAATCCACTGCTTCTTCCGTCTTGAGGCCGGGGAGCTATAGTATCCGACTAAAAGCAAATAATTTTGTAATAGTAATATCCCTGGTGGTAACAGGTGTGTTCTAAAACACTAATGCTACAGTAACTCTATGTCTGGTGATCACAGGACAACTAAAATCACAATAGCTATAACAATTGTAACATGTCAAAAGTTATATATTTTTTTTGCGTTTTTTTTTTAAATGTATTTATCTATACTGTCTTGTCTGATTTGCTTATCTACCAGACACACTAGGCTGTCCTAGTCTGTGATAAGTAAACACTGGTGTAGGTTTTCTATTTCTCAAAGGATATGCTTTTTCTCTGGCAGGCTGCACAGCTTCCCCTGGTGGACGCTGCAAGGCATATTCTGGGCTCTTGTCGTCATCGGGCTCATCCTCTTCTTCAGCTCCAGATGTCTCACCAGTCTCTGACACTGTCCCATTGTCCTCTATTGTTGCAGGCTGCTCCGCAAAATCCTCTTCATCTTGGCCGTCTCTTTCCTCCGGATAGAACTCCAAGGCGTCTGGGCTCAGCTGACTCTGGATCCGCTCACTGGCTCTGACTGTTGGTCTTCCCACGATGCATCTCCAGTTATCCTCATCATCTGAGTCACTGTCCTGTTCCTGGTTCCACTGCATTTGTCTGTCTGTCTTCTTTCTCTCCCGTCTAGGTTTCACAGGCAAGTCCTCTTCTCTTGGTTCCACCGGCAGGAAGTCGCATGGCAGAAGAAGGTTCCTATGCATGATTCTGGTTCGTCCTTTTCCATTCTCCGGCTTCAGCTCATACACAGAGCTGTCGGCGTGCTTCCTCTGCGTTACTACATGCACCTGGTCCTCCCAGAATGGTCTTAATTTCCCCGGTCCTCCTTTCTCGTTCAGGTTGCGGATGAGAACCCTGCATCCGGGATACAGCTCTGTTCCGTGGGCCTTTTTGTCGTACAGTGTTTTGTTTCTGGCCCCTTCCTTCCGTGCTGTCTCTGATGCTAGGCGATAGGCATCATTCATGCGGGCCTTCCACTTCTCTGCATATTCTTTATGGGATAGCGCCTGGTCCTTTGCTCTAAGGCCAAACATCAGGTCAATGGGAAGTCTTGGATTTCTGCCGAACAACAGATAGTAAGGTGCAAATCCGGTCGCTTCACTTCGGGTGCAGTTGTATGCATGTATCACCTTTGGGAGTGGCGCTTTCCAATCCGTTTTCGCAACCGCTGGCAGGTTTCTCAGCATCGCCAGAACCGTTCTGTTGAAACGCTCGACCTGACCATTTCCTTGTGGGTGATACGGCGTTGTGTGAGAACCCCTGACTCCACCGTACTCCTGCAGCTTGGCGAAGAGCTTATTGTCAAACTCCTTCCCTTGGTCATGGTGCAGCGTCGCCAGGAAACCAAATCTCAGCATAAAGTCCCCGAATACCTTCTCTGCGGCGGTCTTGGCAGCTTTGTTTCTGCATGCATAGGCTTGAACGAAACGGGTAAAGTGGTCCATAACCACCAGTATATACTCGTACCCTCCCTTACACTTCTCTAAGTGTAAGAAGTCAATGGAGACCATCTCAAACGGGTGTGTGGTCACGATGTTGGTGAGAGGGGCTCTGGTTGGTTTGTTGGGGCGGTTGGTCTTCAGGCAGCTACACACCTGTGTGATGTAATGTTCCACATCTTTCTGCATGTGAGGCCAATTGAAACGGTCCCTCAACAGATGCAACACCCTCTCCACGCCTAGATGGCCCAGGTCTCTGTGCAGTTCTTTATACACCAGCTCATGGAACTTTTTTGACAGGACTAACTGAGTTCGGGTAGCTGTTTTCCAGCGCAGGATGCCATCATCATCAAGGCACAGCCGATGCTTCTCTCTCATGAGTGTCGCAACACCCCTGCTCGCACACTGTGTTTTTCCCCGAGGCCACTGATTGGAGGTTATGTACTTCAGCACCTCACCAATGACAGGATCCTCCCTCTGGGCGTCTCTCACCGTCTGACTGGGTATCTCTGCCACAGGTGATGTATGTTCCTTCTCAAACTCGGCTAGTGCTGTGGCTATGGTTACCGGACACATCCATGGCTCAGCTCTCTCCAGCTGTACTGACAGCGCCTGGGTCACACTGTTCATGACCTCGGGGTGTACCTCTTGTGAACAGGTCTGCATGTACTGCTCCATCGGCATGCGTGAGAGGCCATCTGCGTCCCCATTGGCTCATCCAGGCCGGTACTTGATAGAGAACTGGAAATCGGCTAACTCTGCTACCCACCTGTGGGTGGTCGCATTCAGTTTGGCTGTCGTGAGCACATAGGTGAGGGGATTATTGTCTGTGTAGACAGTGAATGATGGAGCGTGGTAGAGGTAATCTCTAAATCTCTCACATATGGCCAATTTCATCGCGAGGAACTCCAACTTCCCTGAGTGGAGATGGTAGTTCTTCTCAGGAGTTGTCAGTGTCCTCGACCCATACGCGATGACTGCCAGCCCACCCTGTGACTGTCTTTGATACAATACTGCCCCGAGGCCCTCACGTGACACGTCGCAGTGAAGGATAAAGGGCTGTTCAAAGTCTGGGTAGCCCAACACTGGTGGCTGGATGAGGAATTCAATCAACTGACAGAGGACCTGTTGGTGTTCAGCTGTCCACTTAACTGGGTGAGAGGAGGGCAGATGGTCTCGGGAGCCCTTCCTCCCCTTGTCCTTTCTCTTTTGTTTGAGCTTCCCCGCTGCTGTCTTCTCTGGGGTGAGGAGGTCATAGAGAGGCCTTGCGATTCGGGAGAAGTTAGGTATGTAGGGCCGATAATACGAGATGAATCCCAGCATCTTCCTGAGCTCTCCGATGGTCGTAGGTTCTCTCTCCTTCAGTGCCTGGACCGGGGCCACATCAGTGGGGTCCATTGTGTATCCATCCTTGGTCACAAGCCTTCCCAGGAACCTTACTTGGTTTTTGAAGAGTTCACATTTTCTCGCCGTCAGTTTGATTCCATGGCTTCTGTAGCGGTGCAGTACTCTTCTCAGGTGCTGGAGGTGTTCGTCGAATGTGGTTGAGTGGACCAGGTTGTCATCTAAATACGGCTGACAAATGTCATCCCTCAGCCCAATCAAACATTCCTCCATGGACCTCTGGAACTCTGCTGGTGCTGAGGACAGTCCGAAGGGAATTCTCACCCATTCATATAATCCCCACGGGGTGATGAATGCAGTCAGTGGGCGGCTGGACTCCTCAAGAAACCCCTGGTGATATGCCTTCCCCTGATCCAAGACAGAAAACCAGGCACTCCCCTTCAGGCTGTCGAGCATATCCTGGATGCGTGGTATTGGATGGCGGTCTGGGATGGACCGCTTGTTCAACTCACGGTAGTCACAGCAGAGGCGGAGGCTCCCATCCTTTTTCCGCACACACACGATTGGGCTTGAGTAGGGTGATTTTGACTTAGTTATCCAGCCTCTGTTCAGTAAATCCTCGAGGTATTCCTTCACTTCTTTATGAAGAGGCTTTGGGACTGATGTGTATGTCCGCTTCACCGGTGTGGTGTCACTCAGGCGGATCTTGAGCTGGAGTGATGGAATAGTCCCCACATCATGGTCATCGCGTGCAAACACACTACTCTCCTCCCGCAGTAGCTCTCTCACCTGCAGTTGTTGTTCAGGTGTCAGGTGGTTCAGAGGGACAGGTGGGTCCTATAGATCTTCCTCCTGCTGTTCCGTCTTGACATCACCTGGCCCTTTCAGCTTTGTTGTGTCTCTAATCACAGGTCTTCGTTCTGTACCTGTTGTGGAGGTCCCTGGGATGACTGGGTTCACTGTACTAGTCCCATCCACATCCAACGGCTTCACGGCGGCAGGGTAGATGGCTCTAGTTCTTTGGGTCTCCCCAGGGGAGTCCGTGGCAGTGTGATGTCATGAGCTGTGACGTTAGTCACTGGGACAGCGATGCGTGACCAGGTTCCCTTCTGTAAACATACAATGTTTTCATCCACCTTCAGGCCCTCTGGCCACTTTGGGTTCACATTAGGCTCAAAGAGGATGTTCTGGTCTGCTTGGAGGGGCCCTGCTCTAACACCACACTTAACAGTCTTTGTCTGGCCCGCCGGAATAGTCATGCTTTCTCGGCCCACTTTAACCATCCCCTCACCTTCCATATCATCTCGGCTCTTTATCAGCTACACGAGGACTGAAGCCTTCTTGTAGTCAACCGCGAACGCAATGCGTAGTGCCTTTGTGATTACACTTGATGGCTGTCCAGCTCCAGACTCTAACAGGTGTTCAATTACATTGTAACCGATGATCGGTTCTTCTGCGGTGCCCTGGTGTGTGGTTACTAGTATTGGCACAGTGAGTTCCATTGGTGGGGTCTGAGTGGTGCTATTCGGTGCTAACTGGACAGTCACTTCCACCCATCCAGAGAAAGGAATGGTTGTCTGGTTTGCTGCTTTACCAGTCAGGGTGCCAGGGCCAAGGATCTCTTCTGTGCTTCTCACCTTGGCGTGTGGGAGATGTTTTCTCCTCCATTCTTCACTGATTAGGCAGACCTGCGACCCGGTATCCCACAATGCCTGTGTGGCTACACCATCAATGTAACAGTTTATCATGTATTTCTTTCCAATTAGGTTCAGCAGCTGTGACTGGCGTTTTGAGGAGATATGACTCACTGTGGGTGCTTGCTGTTCCCGCCCTGCCTCGTCTCGCTGTCGGGCAGACACTCTGGCTTCTAGTAGCTGAATACTGTCGTCGATGAGCTTGCTGGTGACAGTACAGCTAGATGTGTCTACCTGCTCCGATTTTTCAGGCCTCTGAGCTCTACACCCTCTTGAAAGATGGCCACTCTGTCCGCATTTGAAACAGTGGTTGCTCTGGTCGCCCCTTTCACTGTCTTTTTTTTTATAAATTTATTTCTGATTTTTCCCTTTTTTCTCCCAATTTAGTGGCCAATTGATCCCTATTTTAATTCAAACACCCACCCTCGTATTGCATGCGTTCGCCAACTGCATCTCTCCGGCCGGCAGTCTCGAAGGAGACGCCTCCCCACTTTCGTGACAAGGCGAATCCAAGCCGAACCACTGTCTTTCCGGCACACACAGAGACGCATTCATATGACGAACACAAGCCGACTCCGCCCCCCTCCCGAAGACAGCGTTGCCAATGATTGCTGCTTCATCGAGTCCGGCCATAGTCGGATCTGACGAGACCCGGGCGCGAACCCCAGTCCCCAGTGGGCAACTGCATCGACACCAAGCCGATGCTTAGACCGCTACGCCACCGCGGACGTTCCCTTTCACTGTCTTGACAGGCTTTGCATCCGCGCTTCCTCACAGGCTGCTGCTGACGAGAGGGTCTTTGGCCAGAGGAGTGGTTCATGGCTTTTCTCATCTGTTCCATTTCTCCTTTCAGCTGTCGGATTATCTCGTAGAATGCAGACTCCTTTTGGTTCCCTGCCTGTGTCTTAAGGGCTTTCACACTCGTGGATGTCGACGACTCCTGACCCCCGACCCCCGCAGCTTCCACTCCTAGATACTGATGTGCCTCAGCTCGCACTTCCCGCACTCTGGTTTCCTTACTGTGGGAGCTCTTCTTGAATTTCCGCTGTCTCTCCGACTCGAAAATTGCGGCCTCTATCATCTTAACAATGAGAACATCATCAGTAGTTGCTTGATCATCGAGATAGCTCTTGAGCTGATATTTTACCTGGTCACTCACTAGCCCAGTTCCCACTGCTCTTAGGAACTTCTTCTGTATCAGATCAGGGCTGTATTGTTCATCAGAGCCAGGCTCTCTCGCTGCTGCTAAGAGTCTCTCTTTAAGTGCTATGGCTCGGAACAGGAAGTTCTGTGGTGACTCCTGACTGTCCTCTGTGATGTTGATTAGTCGGTGATATAGGTCCACAGAGCTATCCTCTTTGAAATGGCCTTTCAGAATGGTCCTCAGCTGAGGGAGGGTGAGTTCAGTTTTGATCTCTAACATGTCACGGAGAGTCAGCCCAGGGCTGATGGCTCGGATTACAGCCTCTATTATCTCCAACTCGCTGTGGCCTTTTCTCACCCCCATATCAATCTGATGCGTAAAATTTGTATAAGACAACTTGTCTTTCTGCCCCCGTTCTCCTATTTGGCCATTTATCTTAAAGTCTCTGCGTATGGTCACTTCAGGGGGTTGGATTACTGACGGGGTTGGGTTTGAAGGTTGACTAGGTCTACTGGGTTCTTTAAGACTTAGTTTCTCACTGAGGCGTGATATCTCTTCCTCAAGCACTTTTGTGGATGCAGTAAAGCGGGACTGTAAGGCTTGATATTGTTCATGTAAGCTTGCCAATTCGGCAGCATCCTTGTTAGTACTGTCTGCACCTGCACCAATATGTGACTCCGCCCCTCTCTGCTTCATTTCACTAGAGAGGTCCACTAGTCTGGACAGAAACTGACGTGCTACCTCTTCATCCTCCTTCTCAATTGCTTCATCCACAGTTTCACTAATAAGTCTGATCAGCGCATGCCTCTTTGTCTGGTTTTCAGTGGGGACTTTAGCAATAACACACACCTCTTTTAACTGGTCCAGCCCTAACTGCTGGAGGGTCTCACTCAGCCTGTCTTGCAGTTGCTCAAGCTCCAGTTCCATTGTTGGTCACGTGTTCTCACTCCGCTTCTTCTCCTGACAATGGTGGCAATGGCGCTGATCCCGGGTTTCGGCACCAATATTTGTAGCACACTTGATAAGAATGACACTTACAAGGGCTGGTGTTTTTGTTGTTTTACTCCATCTGTCAAATAGACATTACAGAGGACACGTTTTCAGAGCATGGCTCATTATACGAAAGGCCACACTCATCTGACGATTCTACCCGAATGCCCCAGAGTGCACCGCGAGAGCCAGCACTACGTCACACAGGCTAGAAGCAATTAACCTGCAGTGCCCTCCTGTGGCGAGAACCGGCTATCACAACAACACAGCAGACAATTCTCATCTTTACTAGTAGTGAGTGGTCAATGACTGTAAGTATATAAAATAGAAGGTAAGTATATAAAATAAAAAATAGTTGGGGGTCTACTAAATCCCAAGTACCCCACACTGAGGCTGAAGTTTCTTCTAAAGACAAAGAAATTGAAAAACGAAATGGCTCCGTGCCATGTAAGACCAATTAATATAGTTTTGGATTTTGGAATATAGTTCAAGGCTTTACCTGCCTTTTGTCTTTTGTTGACCGGGGGTTCAACAGAGTCTGAACGTAAAAAGAAAAACTGCTTTTAATGTTCAACTATGCACACAACAATTTAAAAAAAAAGCCACAATAGGACATGCATATAGTACATACATAAAAACACAAACATCTTCATTCAAACTTCTCAAATTGACAACCAACCCTACAAATGTTTCCATGGCTTTCTCAATGCAGTAACCTGCAAGATAGTACTGCATCTATAAGGAATTCACTGGCCAGCTGGTGCAGCATTACTGTACCTTCCACTTCTTGAACATCTTCACCGTTCAACAGGGGGGCTGCCTCCTTGGTCCAATGCAAATATTTCCTTCAGTGATTTCAAAAAGAAACATGAAGACAATAATTAGTTGTGTGATGAAGACAACCTTTTCCTGTACTTCTACTTGATTTACAACACAGCTAAGCATAACTTCCACACAGCCACACATGCATATACCAGATATTAAGGGAAATGTATGTATACAAAGGAGAAACCAAATGTGACGGAGGGCTAAGAAGAAGAAAAGGGCCAACAACGCCACCTGGGGAATTGCACCCCAGGAAATAATATTTCTCTTTAAAGCCAGAATTAAGGACTTGAAGCTTAGCCAGGCAAACAGATTTGCTACTGAAAAAGGACAGAGACGTGGTTCAAAAATATAAATACTTTGTTTAATTAATCAAAACAAGAAAGGACCGGAATTGGAGCTGCTAAGGAAATCAAGAAAAAAACGATTAAAACCAACATGAAGCCATTGAATCTTTATTACAAATAATTTGTAAAAATGATCTTTTAATAAAATTAAGAAAATGTAAAAGAACTACTTTAAAATACCAAAAAAAAGCCCAACCTACAGAAATAATGGTAACCAAACTAGAAAGCTAGGCTGAGGCCAAGTGTGGAAGGCAGACTAACTGAGGAGTGCCCAGGGGTGCTACCAATACTCACCTTCCGTGCAGCATAGCAAACCTCACAGCAAACTGGTGAACTCGCCACACGTGTCCCGGTGCTCCTACTCACACACACACACACACACACACACACATGCAGGGACCTCACCACAAGTGCCTGGCCTCCCACAAGATGACACTCAGACCGCTGAGGGGAATAACTAACAAAATAAGTCAAATAAGTCAACAACAAAAACCCAAACTAGAGAAGGGTCAACCCAGTTAGTAATCAAAAGAAACTAAGGCAAAACAGCAGCAGAACCACCTCCAGCAGGGAACCTTGACACCAGGAAATACTCCTGATAACCAGCACAACAGTGGCAGCAAAGACCAGAAGTTCCATGCTAGAAGTTCAGGAACTGCAGCACCAACCACCAGACACATGCGACAACGAGGAAGAGAGAAGGCAAAAAAAGGATTGCACAGGTGGTCACAGGTGGCTTAGATAACCTGGCCCTGATGAGGAGATTGGCTGAGGGAGGAGTCAGGCCTGGAGCTGCACTCACAACCACTCAATCTACCAATGAAGCACTCCCCACCACAATCTACCCCCGCCCCCCCCCCCGGTTCTTAAATCGTCGTCCCGACGATTTGCACTTACTGCCAGGGTCTAAAAATAGCAGAGTATATAGGCACAGATACCTGAGAGTTTGTAGCCCCTATTGCTCTGCTCCCTGCTGCCTGGGGTAGATGATGGAGATTTGGGTGCTTCCCGGCATTAGTACGGGTGGTTCTTCTCCTGGCCGCTTCGCTGGTGCCTGGAGAATCAGTAGTATCAGTCAGTGGGCTTGTATATGAAGGGGGCACAGTCATTTTGGGCTGGGTTAACAGATGGGTGGCATGAGCTGGCAAATGTTGTCGCCTGTCCACTGGCACAGGAGTTGGTTCCTGGACCACCACAAGCCATTCACCATCTTGTGAAGAGTCCTCCACCAAAGGGGGTTCCATCTCTTGCGTTGGCTCAATAGAGGGGCAGACAGTCACGTGATCCAGTTTACTTTTTAATAATGAACAACGGATATGCTTTAGCTGCTGAGAGTTGTCCACAGGGGCAATAGTGTACACTGATCCTCCCACTGCGGGGGCCTTCACCACCTTGTACACTATAGAGCTCCAGATGTCCTGGATCTTGTGACGGCCCTTAACACCAACTTTCCTAAGGTATACCAACTGACCTTCCTGCAGGGGGACATGTCGCACACGTTGGTCATAGTGCTTCTTACGTCGATCAGCTGTGGTCTCCAAGTGTTTGGTGGCACCCTCAAATGCATGGCGTAGCCTGGTCTGATGTTCCACGATCCAGTCATGGGTGCTGCCGGCCACAGGTTCCTGTACTCTGCCCAAAAAAAAAAAATCAACAGGCAACTGTGGCTCTTGCCCAAACATCAAAAAGAATGGTGACTCACCGGTGGCCTGATGCACTGTGGTATTGTATGAGAAAGTCACTTGGGGCAGGTAACACGACCAATCTCTCCTTTTGGCGACAGGCAGGGTGTGCAGGAGGTTGTGTAGGGTGCGGTTGAACCGCTCACATTGGCCGTTACCAGCTGGATGGTAGGGAGTGGTGTGACTTTTCTCGATGCCATACATACTGCAGAGCTGTTGGATGAGATGGCTCTCAAAATTCCTGCCTTGATCAGAGTGGAGATGGCCTGGCACTCCAAACTTGCAGAACCACTCACTGACCAGCACCTTGGCCACCGTAGAAGCCCGTTGGTCATGAGTTGGGACTGCCTGAGTGTACTTTGAAAAAACATCCGTCATGACAAGGACATTCTCCATTCCATTTTTTGATGGCTCTAGCACAGTAAAATCAACAGCTAGTATTTGATTTGGGCGGGAGGCAAGCAAATGGCCCATGTAAGCACAGGCAGCAGGTTGAGTATCTTTAGCTACCTGACAACGTTCACACTCAAGGCACCACTGCTTGATGTCATGGTGCATTCCAGGCCAATAGCACCGCCGATAGACCAGATCAGTTGTTCGTTCAACCCCTTGATGTTCATGTTCATTATGCAGCTGATGCAGGACCTGGCTCTTAAGTGACAGGGGTAGCACCAGCTGAAGAACTTCTCCTTCCTCCGGGCGGCAAACTCGACGATATAGCACCCCGTGTTGTTCCACTATCCGGTCCCACTGCCTGACCAGCATAAGAGTTTCCTTGGAGACCTGGCGACGCTCATCTGCATCAGGACCCTTCCTCCTGGTCCAGAATCTCCTAAATTCCTTGATGGTTGGGTCAGCGTCCTGTAAAACATGCAAGTCAGATTTGGTGTGACAAGGGAGAGTTGAGATGGTGGCTTGGGTAGCCAGAATTGCCTGCTTAGTCCTAAAAGCCTGCTGCAGTGATTCTGGGATGTGGATGCCAGAGGCTACATAGTCTCTTATATTTGTACTGGCGGGGTGCTGCCGAGAAAGGGCGTCTGCATTCTGATTACTTCGGGCAGGCCTGTACTTGATGGTAAAATCAAATGCCACAAGTTGTGCAGCCCAGCATTGTTCTGCAGGCCCTAGCTTAGCTGTGGCTAAATGACTAAGAGGGTTGTTATCGTTGTACACCACACATTTCTGTCCCAGTAGGTAGTCTCTGAATTTTTCAGTCATGGCCCATTTAAGGGCCAGAAACTCCAATTTCATAGAGCTATAGTTGTTCACGTTACGCTCTGTAGGCCTAAGGCCACGGCTAGCATAAGCTACGGGTCTAACCTTACCGTCCTGTTCTTGGGAGAGCACAGCACCCAGTCCATTGTAGCTGGCATCAACCTCTAGAATGAAGGGTAAGTTGAAGTTGGCATAGGCCAAGACGGGAGCAGCCACCAACTTACTTTTAAGGCCCTCAAAGCTAAGCTCACACTCATCTGTCCAAGCAGCAGGTAGGCTCTTCTCCGCTGGTTTCCGGGACTTTGTGCCAGTCAGTTCAGCTACTAGGCCATGCAGAGGGGTGGCTAACTTTGCAAACCCTTCAATGAAATGTCGGTAGTAGCTTGCAAATCCTAGAAAGGAGCGCAACTCAGACACATGATTAGGTCGTGGCCACTTTGAAACCACTTCAATCTTGCTGGGATCTGTGGACACACCATCCCTGGATATAACATGGCCCAAATAGCCTACCTCTGGCTTGAAGAAGGAGCATTTCTCCAGCTTAGCTTTGAGACCTTCTCACTGCACAGCATCCAAACGCTCCACATGTTCTGCTACAGTGGAAGAGAAGACAACCACATCATCCAAATACAGTAACCATGACTGACAGTGCTGGTCTCCAAAAATCCTCTCCATTAGTCTCTGGAAAGTACTTGGGGCATTGCACAACCCAAAGGGCATATGATTCCGCTCAAACAGCCCAAAGGGAGTGCAAAATGCAGTCTTTATCTTGTCTTTTTCTGTAACTGGTACCTGGTTATAGCCTGCAGCAAGGTCCAGGGTGGAGAACCAGCGGGCCCCTGATAGGGCATCGAGGGACTCTTCAATACAGGGCAAGGAAAAGGCATCCTTGCGGGTCTTGCTATTCAAGAGCCGGTAGTCGACACACAAACGAAGGCTACCGTCTTTTTCTTTACCAGCACAATGGGAGAGGCAAAGGGGCTACTACTTTCTCTGATAATCTGTGCCTTAAGCAGCTGATGGATGTGGGCCTTGGCTGCCTCATACTCTGAAGGAGGGATCCGCCTATATCTCTGACGTACAGGTACCTCATCTACTAGAGGAATATCATGAGAAATGAGATTAGTGCAGCCTATGTCTCCATCATTAGCAGAAAAGACACCACTGTACTTTTGCAGCAAGGACCTGACCTGACACTGCTCCGGCTCTGTGAGAGCTGTTAAGGCAACTACAGCAATCCTTTCCTGCACTGAAAACAGTCTGAGAGGAAACTGTGGCTGCTACTACCTCTTCCTCAAGACCTGTAGGTAAGCTCACCAGGTGAGCATGAGTAAGTGTACCTAGCACAGTGCGTGGGTACAGCAAAACATCCTGGGTCCCTACATTGACAATAGGGATGTAAACAGTACCCCTAGTAACGCTGACCAGTGCTGGGGATGCCAACAATCCTGCCGAAAACGCCAAAATTTGACGGAGGGCTAAGAAGAAGAAAAGGGCCAAAAACGCCACCTGGGGAATTACACCCCAGGAAATAATATTTCTCTTTCAAGCCAGAATTAAGGACTAGAAGCTTAGCCAGGCAAACAGATTCGCCACTGAAAAAGGACAGAGACGTGATTCAAAAATATAAATACTTTTTTTAATTAATCAAAGCAAGAAAGGACCGGAATTGGAGCTGCTAGGGAAATAAAGAAAAAAAAACGATTAAAACCAACATGAAGCCATTGAATCTTTATTACAAATAATTTGTAAAAATGATATTTTAATACAATTAAGAAAATGTAAAAGAACTACTTTAAAATACCAAAAAAAAAAGCCCAACCTACAGAAATAATGGTAACCAAACTAGAAAGCTAGGCTGAGGCCAAGTGTGGAAGGCAGACTAACTGAGGAGTGCCCAGGGGTGCTACCAATACTCACCTTCCGTGCAGCATAGCAAACCTCACAGCAAACTGGTGAACTCGCCACACGTGTCCCGGTGCTCCTACTCACACACACACACACACACACACACACACACACACACACACACACACACACACATGCAGGGACCTCACCACAAGTGCCTGGCCTCCCACAAGATGACACTCAGACCGCTGAGGGGAATAACTAACAAAATAAGTCAAATAAGTCAACAACAAAAACCCAAACTAGAGAAGGGTCAACCCAGTTAGTAATCAAAAGAAACTAAGGCAAAACAGCAGCAGAACCACCTCCAGCAGGGAACCTTGACACCAGGAAATACTCCTGATAACCAGCACAACAGTGGCAGCAAAGACCAGAAGTTCCATGCTAGAAGTTCAGGAACTGCAGCACCAACCACCAGACACATGCGACAACGAGGAAGAGAGAAGGCAAAAAAAGGATTGCACAGGTGGTCACAGGTGGCTTAGATAACCTGGCCCTGATGAGGAGATTGGCTGAGGGAGGAGTCAGGCCTGAAGCTGCACTCACAACCACTCAACCTACCAATGAAGCACTCCCCACCACACAAACAACCACTACACAAACGGATGGCCCAACACAGAGGGCCAAACTCCTCAGGACAAGACTCAGCAGTCTATCTACACCTAAAGGAGAAGACACACTCCTTCAAGGACAGCAACGTTCACATTTTTGGCAGAGAAGATAGATAGTTTGAAAGAGGGGTGAAGGAAGCCATCTATGCGAAACTGGAAAGACCATCCCTCAACAGAGAAGGAGGTCTGCCACACCACCTACCTCCCACTTACAATGCCGTCCTTTCATCTCTACCCAGGAGACTCAAGAAGCCTAGCCTCCAAGAACAACAGTCGCTCACTAACGGCTGCAACGACTCATGACCACTGAATGGAGCAGTAACGAAGTCAAAACTAACACCTCCAACGACCGTCGCTGCTTAACATCGGATCACAAAGAGCCATTGACATCAATACCTCTGATAACGACTCCAAAGAGGATAAATATCTGAGTTTCATCACCAGCCAGTCAGACGAGCTTGGTCTAGTCAGAAAGGCACGAACTGATGAAGCCTCTTGGATGAGAGGCGAAACGTCTTCACGGATATGTACCAAATCCAGCTGCACTTGATTCAATTCCTTTGGACAACCATGACCTGGATGAATGAGAACATTCACAGACTTCCTGTAGTGTGGTATTCTAACACAGGTAGAAGGTTTTGTCTGCAGCATTGTGAGGATGTGTTGGGGACGTTGTTGAGGTAGCAGATTATATTTTATTTTATGAAACATTACCACAATATTTCATAATAAAGGAATAACATTCTCACTGCAACATTCATAACATGTTTGAGGATGTTATTGAGGCTGAGTTGATGGAACATTTCCTATAACATGTTCCTGTCATGTGATATAATAACAAGGTCTCGGTCAAGGTCACATTTATTTTTAGAGCAACTCAACACCAAGCCAGGTTTGTGCCAAAGTGCTTTACAACCATCAGAATTGAGCAACAGTTATCATAAAACGTAAGTACATACGTACACACATGCATCATTATCATCATCATCATCATCGGCGGTCACTCGAAGCGAGAATGACTGTCCTCTCAATTGGTTTGTCTACTTGTGGGTCTTCAGATGGTTGTAGAGGCAGATCTGCGATCCACATACTTTGGTGCAGTGTGGACAGGGGAAAGTGGTGGTGGTTGGTGGTGGTGGTTGAGTCTTGTTCTCTGTCTCCTTGTGGTGCTGTGGTTTTTCTCTGCAGCACAGTGGAGCTCCATTTCATGACATGGAGCTACCTCCTGCACGGATTTCTTCCAGGAGCATCTATCCAGTGCAATGTCTTCCCAGGTGCTCGATGTGATGGTGAATTTCTTCAGACTGGGCTTGATATTGTCCTTGAAACGGATTTTTTCTTTTGCCTGCCGGGAGCTCACTGACCTTCCTTCAGCTGGGGTACAGGATCTCTTTGGGGAGACGTGTGTTGGACATGCGGATGACACGGCCTGTCCATCAGAGTTGGTGCTGCATTATTGTGGTGGTGATGCTAGTCATGTTGGCTTCTTCCAGAACTACTTATGTTGGTGCGTCTGTCCTTCCAGCTGATCCTCAGCATCTTTCATAAGGATCTTTGGCGGTATTGTTCCAGGACTCTCAGGTGCCTGCTGTAGGTGGTCCATGACTCTGCTTCATACAGCAGGGTGGGAGGAACCACCCCTCTGTAGACCAGGAGTTTTGTTTGGGACTTTAGGTCTCGGTCTTCAAAGACTCTTACTGAGTCTGGCATAAGCACCACTGACACAACTCAGGAGATGGTTGACCTCAGACTCGATGTCAGTTTATGAGGAGAGAAGGCTGCCGAAGTAGGAGAAGTGATCAACGTCTTCAATAAACACACACATACGTATCTCTGTTAAAAGAGTTGTGAGTACACATTTTAATGCGAGCACAAAAACATATACTACACTATGCACTTATGTGTTCCGGATGTGCTGGAAAGTCCGACATTTCAACTTCTTACTGGAAAAATGGGGTCGTCTGGTCCTTTAAGTTGAAGTGTGAAACTCAGAGCGTTTCTTTTCAGTCTGTAGGTCACCAAGATGCAGTTATTAGAGCTCAGCAAGGCTGTATAGCATAATAGTACACAGCATTATTCACAATGTCTTCTCTTAAATACATATAATTTTGATTTTCAACATTGAATGGTCTCAACGTTATGAAAAATAAAAACTGTATGTTAAATGGCCAAACACAAGTTTGAAATATTAATTTACAACACAGCTGATACATTTCTTTGGTAATGGGCCAGTTTACATTGCCAAATATTACTGACATAATGCCAGCCATATTAACGTCAGTGTCTTGTGGGTGTCCATATTTGTCCCCTGTTATTTCCAGTGTGGCCACTGGGAGGCGCAGCACTTCTTTTTGTGACCAACCAGCTAGAATTTCTGACGTCTGACATCAAGTGGAACACAACTTAACTGTTTCAACACAGTTTAGAAACAAAAAAGGTACCATGATGCAACAGCACGTGTGTCCATGCCCCTGTCTTAGACTTAGACTGAAATAGATGATCTGCAGTGACGACCCCTAACAGGAGCAGCTGAAAGTAGTAGCAGTAGTAGTAGAAGTAGTAGTAGTAGTATTAGTAGCAGTAGTAGTAGTAGTAGTAGCAGTAGTAGTAGTAGTAGCAGCAGTAGTAGTAGTAGTAGTAGCAGTAGTAGTAGAAGTAGTGGTAGCAGTAGTAGTAGTAGTAGCAGTAGTAGTAGCAGTAGTAGTAGCAGTAGTAGTAGTAGTAGTAGTAGTAGTAGTAGACTGCAGCTTCAGTTAGCACCCAGTCTTGTTCTCGCCTGTTTGTTTCTTATTGGTGCACAGATCTTCTCAGACAATACTTGATTTGGGATTAAGTTCATCTCTGGACACAACAACCAGGAATGTTAGACAATAGCAACTGATTTCAGGGAGGTTATTTGTATATGTGGCGCCATCCTGTGCTTTACCTGTGCCCCCGTCCAGAGGGTTACTGGTTGTTTCAGGAAGGGTATCCAGCGTGAGTTTTGTCAAACCGTTTTGCTGATAAAAAAGAGCAAAATAAGTAAATAAATAATAATAATAATAATGATGATGATAATAATAATAAAACATTTCATCTGTGGGCACCTTACAGAACACAGTAAAAAACAAGCAGCACTGTATCAGACAGCAGAGCATCAAAACAAAGCAGGTAGACAATAAGAAGTTAACACAACAGATAAGTATAACATCATCATCTGCACCAAACTCAATGAAGCGTGGATCAGACTGAATAGGCCAGTTTGAAAAGGTGCGTTTTGAGATGAGATTTGAAGGTTGAAAGAGAGTCAGTCTTGTGACTGTCTTGTGGGAGAGAGGTCCATAGGCGGGGGGCAGAATGACTGAAGGCTCTAGACCCCATGGTAGTCAAGCGGGCCAAAGGTGCAGTGAGTTAGAGAGCAGAAGAGGATCTGAGAGTGTGGGAGGGCGTGTGGATATGAAGGAGTTCAGAAAGATACGAAGGAGCTAGGTTATTAAGGGTCTTAAAGGTGAGGACAAGACCAGACCGGATCTGTCAAGGCCTGGGTTAACAACGGCCTCCATTGGTGCTGCGCCCAGTTTCCATCAGTACGATGGAAACTGTAAAATCCACTGTGGTGACCCCTGAGAAACAGGAAACAAGCTGAAAGACAAACAAGAAGATCTGCATATGTAGGGGAGCTTGTATTTGGACATAAATGAAAAACCCTGAGAGAAGTTTTTTTTTCTTCCAGTTTCATCATGAACTGGATTTGTGTTCCAGTGTGTGAACGGTATAATCTGAATATCATGAAATCAAAGCATGACAATTTCACATAACTTCTCAAGGTGTTACGAAGTGTTATAGAGTGTTCTTAATCCAAGATCATTTCTTCTTCATCTAACTTGGCATTAGTCACAGAAGGTGGTGGTGACTACTGTAATAAGTGGCTGTAGCACACACAAGACGGTGTGTCCTCACAGGACATGATATACACATCTGCTACTAACAGCAGTCTCACCAGGAAGCTCATTTGCATAGAGAGGACACTTCTTATTTGAAGGACATGCTTCGGTGCTCATGAAACCTTTATAACTCTGCAAGTCCAAAGCAAAGCCACCAACACTTGTTCATTGTGACAGCAAAGGTAAAAACCATGTGTTGGAGCAGCATTTTCATCCTGACATGTGCTGCCTTTATTCAAGGTAAGACCGGCAGAGATGATTCACTGTCTTCCTTGTTTTCCTCATCTCAACTTTTCCTCTCCTGAAAGAACTTTCTCTGATCTCACCAGTTTGTGTTTCCCCACCTGCACATTGTTTCTACCAAGTCCCTGTTTGTGTTTTACACTGTTGAGTTTCAGTTAAAACAACACCTGAAAAAAGGAATTCTATGTGTTTATGTGATGTAATGAGTAACACATCTGTCCTTTCACAGAAATTTCCAGATGTACAGGTGAGACAATGAAGGCCTTCACTTTCAGTCTGTTTGTGTGTTTCTGTTTTCAGGATCAAGCAGTCAGGTCACTGTGACTCAGACTCCTTCAATGAAAGCTGCCAATGTAGGAGGATCAGTCAGTCTGGCATGTAAACTGAGTCAACCCCCTCAAATTTATCAGAGCAATCCACTTATCTCCTGGTACCAACAGAAACCTGGAGAAACTCCTAAACTCCTCATTTATTACGCAAACACTCTTCGGTCAGGAACTCCATCGAGGTTTAGTGGCAGTGGGTCTGGGACTGACTTCACCCTGACCATCAGTGGAGTCCAGGCTGAGGATACAGCAGTTTACTACTGTCAGAGTCGCCACAATATCAATAGTCAGGGGGTGTTCACACGGTGATAGAGAGCCGTACAAAAACCTCCCTCTGTTTCACAGTGACTGATCTGCCAGCTGGGACATACGGTAAGCTCTATAACAACAACATCACCATTAATAACAATTATGATAATAACAATAATAATAGTAATAATAATAATAATAATAATAACAATAATAATAACAAAAATATAATTGGTGTAATATGTTGTTCTTGGTCTTCTTCTAATATATGGTATTAGTTGCATTGTCTGTGTTTCTATTCTATTATTGTTATTGTATTACTGGTTTCATACTAATGCACAAATAAAAAAATATTAAATATTCTTTTCAAATTTGTCAGTTTTGTCAGTGTTTCTCTTTTGTTGTCCTCACATCTGTATACATCCTATGATCACACAAAAAGTACCATTTCAATAAAATGGAAAGTAAATCCTACATGACATGAAAGTGTGAGATTTACTTTGAACAATTACTGAATCCCCCAACCTCTGAAACCAGAGTTTATCCTCCTCAGAAAATTGACAAAATAAATGTGGTCATCCATTGATAAAAGTCGGTGCTTCACACAATATGTTTAGAAAACTGCTGATTTCAGAGTTTTCAGTCACGTTGCCTTGTTGTTTGAGAGCAATGTAGAGAATTATGATTTTAACCAAATATAACCTTGTAGTGGTTATGGGGCTACATAATTCCCCTTATTGAGCTGGTAGGAACGTTGGTTTACAGCTGCTGTTTTCTCAGTTCGGGTTTGCAGTGACGCACTTCCGCTGCGCGGGTTTTTGTTGTTGTTGTAATGGGGGAAGGAATAAATGGTGCACGTTGTGTAGCCGAAAGAGAAAGCTGTCACGACTCCTGCTTGAGCTCCTCTACACTGGTGACCCCGACGTTTGTCTCTTGGTAGTTATCAGAGACAATCTTTCAAACGAACATGGTTGACGACATCAACGCGGTTTCTCTCAAACTGCCAGAGTTCTGGGAGTCATCGGCAACGACGTGGTTCGCCCAGGCGGGAGCGCAGTTTGCTATCCGCAAGATAACGGACGACGCTACTAAATACTACCACGTGGTATCGGCGCTCGGGGGTTGGACTGCAACTAGAGTGGTGAGTCTCCTTACAAATCCTCCGGCGGCAGACAAATACAAGGGGCTCAGAGACCACCTCTTGAAGCCTTTTGAACTGTCCGACGCCGAGAGGGCCCACCGCCTCTTTTCTCTGCAAGGCTTGGGTGACAGCAGGCCACCCGAGCTGGTTCTGCGACAGCTGCCTGCTCAGGTGCGGGCCGCTTTGGCTAACACCAGCATCACCGATTGCCGCAAGCTAGCTGAAGAAGCTGACAAGTTCTTCCTGGCCAGCCAACAGCAGCACTGCGCGTCCGCGCTCACCCCTGCCCACCCCCACACGCCACCACCTGGTGACTCCATGGTGGTGGCCGCGGCAACCCCCGGTCGGCGACAGGAGCCCGGCCTGTGCTTTTACCATGCAAACATGGCCGGCGCCAGGATTTTTCTCTCCTGGTGCTAAAGGTGGGCTAGACCAATACGTGGGGGTGCTAAGAAGATAGTTGATTTTCAGAAGTTCAGAGTTACTTTAGAAGGAAGTTCTCGTTTTTTTCAATAAAAACAGATTTGGCACACAGCACATTCGATATAAATGTCGTTTTTTATTGAATTTGGCCAAAGAATATTAAACAAAATAGCTATAGTGTAGTGTGTAGCCTAATACAAGTGACCACAACTTCACATCACAAGGCAATGACAAAAACCGCCTTTCACGTGCAAAGGTTTTTTTTCCACCGGGCAGCGCCGATGCAGCCACAATTAATAACAACACAGGCCTACATCCACAATGCGATAACAAAAATAAGTGCATTTATACCATATGCATAAACAGACAACTGTGCATTGGTAATAAATCTAATAGTGTTTGGATGAAATGGCAATCACAACGTCAGTAAAATTAAATCAATAATATCCAAAGGATTGCCACAACGAGAAGTGCAATGCATTTAGCCTATGCATGTTCACTGTGCACACACTTGTAAAACGAATTTAGCGATTATATTTGCAAAAGTGCTTGTTGGCCGACAAAAGGCCTATGCATGCGTCTGGTTGTCCCTTCCAGATCCAGATCAGCGCCATTGAATCATATTCCCACCACCAGATAGGCGCGGCGGCTCTGTCAATAAATAAAAGGCCTTTAAGTTGCAAATTCATAATAATAGATGAGCCTACGACAGGCGCACAATAAACTAAATTAGCCAACTTAATACCACATAACAATACAATATCCTATGGCATATTTATAATAAATTAATCAGTTAGTACTCACCAAGTCAAAGTGTTGTTTTATAGAAGGACGATGCGTCTGTTGTTGTGGTTCAGTGCAAATGAGTCTGTTATCTTCTGGACATCCAGGGCCTTGGTTCTTTCTGCATGTGTGGACAGGCAGGCAAGGTTGCTGAGTCGAGGGTTTGCCATTCTGTTTCTCAGGTAGGTTTTTACACGCCGCATGCAGGAAAAACTGCGCTCACATGACGCGGAGGTTACCGGCAGTATGACAGATATGCGTAAAAGTTTATAGATGTCCACGAAGGAGTCTTTGTAAGGTTTAAGCATGGACAGGAATTCAGGTGTGCTGCCAACTGTCTCGCCCTGTTCTTTTTTTCTTTCCAAGAGCCGGCGCACTTGGTGCACCTCGGCCAGCAATTTGTCCTCTCTGATTCCATAGTGATGTGCCATGGGCACAAGGCTCTCCTTTTGAAGGAATGTGACATGCTTGGGGTTGAGGGCTGACGTTCCCATGATAACTAGACCTGCTTCTGTGGAAAAGCGTCGGGTCATTACATTCACAAGTTGGTCAATGACAGGGTAGAATGAGGACGTTCGGATTTCATCCGGAGAGGACATGGATGGATGTTCTGTTTGAATTGGAGCTTCAACTATAAAGTCCTGTAGATGGCGAGGCTGTTGGGATTGTCTCTTCTCTTGTGGGGGTTGTACGGAGACACCGACCATTGCGCACAGGGCCTCTGCCTTGCTCCATATGGCTCTCCAAGAGTCCTCTGTGTGCTTTTCTTTTATGCTCGTGATGACCGAGTGTGCGAGGTCAGTGGCAGTCTCGAGCAAAAGATCAGGGGACTGTAGAGTGTCAGACATGAACTTTGCTGTGCGGAACAGGTCCTCAAACAGGATAAGGTGGAGGATGAATTCAGCATCAATGAGTGAGAGTAGTGACCGCGCGTCAGTCGATCTGCGTGAATTTGGCTGCCACTTGATGTCATTTAAAGTTGCATGATGGCTGGGAGGGTTTTTTGCACTGCCCACGGCGCCCGCAGATCCCAACTCTCATCTACCATGAATGCAAATAGTTCAGCATCTTGTATTTCACAACTTATCTGATCCCTAATCTTATTTGCCATAATGTCTAGTATTTCATTCTGTATATCATGATGCGTGTATTTAGCGTTTCTAGGATTATCTGAGATTTTCTGTGCAACTGTTTTGTCGAATTTGCCTATTACCTGTAAAAGTTCAAGGAAGTTTCCCTGGTTGACAGCCATGTCGTTTTCTATGTCTCCTCTCTGTGAAAGTCCCTGGTATGCACTGTAACGCAATGACTCCGCAACTGCTCTCATATACTCTCTGTTGGCTCGGACTATTTTCGAATGTCCATCACTCAGAGCATTGCATATTGTTGAGCCAGACTCTTTCTGAATAGTCCACTCATTCCACGCTGTCATTGCATATTTATGCTCCACACTAGCATTGTGTGTCTTGAACGAACCTGTCGCCTTCTTCCAGTTCTGGTAGCCATAGTGGGTAAATGCCGCCTTCTCTCCATGGTTTCCTGGATGTTGAAAGCGGCGACATGCAAAGCAGAAAGCACGGTCCTTTGAAATAGAATATTCCAGCCATTTGTAATCCTCGTACCATCTACGATTGAAGTAGCGATCCTGCTGTCCAACTTTTGTGGCTGGATAACGCCGAAGAAGTGGGTGCGTTGGTTCTTCAATAGGTGACTTGTCACAGCCTCTCGCCCTTGACATCAAAGCGATCGCCCTTGACACCTGCTACACCAGCTGAGACCTGCTACGCCAGCTGACACCTGCTACACCAGCTGACACCTGCTGACCCCCCCTTCACCCCGGCAATCGCCCTCACCCTTAAAAGGCCTCCACTATGGACCAGTCTTCGCTGGAACGTCGCCATTCATGGACTTCTGCCTGCCTGCCTACCTGACACAGAGCCAACTCCTGCTCTACCCCCGAGATCGGTCACTTCAATAAAGACTGGATTCTTCCCTTACCTGGTTGTCCCGTCTGCTTTTGGGTTCTTTCCCGATACGTGACAGTACGTTCCAGCCACTATGGACCCAGCAGACCATTCCACCACAGACCTGGCCACGGTCTGCCAGGCTGTAGCCAGCCAGGAATCGGTCCTAGGCCAGCACAGCCAGGTGCTACAGGGGATGGCTGACGCCCTCCGTGGGCTCAGCTCAAAGATCTCCGGAATCCAGACCCAACTTAGTGCCTCCGCTAGCCCGGGATCCGCCCCTCCAGCTTCGCCACCCCCAGCGCCATCAACTTCGGCTAAGGAACCATGGGTTGCCCCGCCCGATAAGTATGGTGGAGGTATCGGACTTTGTCGCCCTTTTTTGATGCAGTGTGAGATTGTGTTTAACCAGCAGCCCCAGTCATATTCCACGGATGGAGCCAAAGTCGCTTACATCATGGGTCTTCTCCGGGGAAGCGCCCTGGATTGGGCTACAGCGGTGTGGGAGATGTGGGCCTCCACTTCCTCATCCTACGCAGAGTTCACCACGGCTTTTCGCCAGGTTTTTGATCATCCCGTGCGGGGAAAGGATGCGTCAAAAAGACTGATCTCTCTCCGCCAGGGTTCCCGCAGCGTCGCTGACAACTCAGTTGTGTTCCGTACGCTATCAGCGGAGAGCGGATGGAACAACGAGTCCCTCCAGGCCGGCTTTTCCAACAGGCTAAGCGAATCCATAAAGGACGAATTGGTTTCCTACCCCGAGCCTGGAGGGTTGGAGGAATTGGTTACCCTGGCCATTCGTGTGGACAACCGTCTCCGGGAGCGGAGGCGAGAGAGGACACACCGCTTTCCTGGTCACAACAACTTACCACGGGCCACACCTCCAAACTCTGGGGGCCGAGCTCGCTCGACTGAGGTTGCCGTCCTCCGAGAAAGCCCGAGGCGTGACTCTTCCCCAGCTTCGGAGCCGATGCAACTCGGCCGCTTCCGGCTCAACCCGTAGGAGCGTCTACGCCACATCACTGAGAACAGCTGCTTGTATTGTGGTCAGCCTGGTCACTTTCTCGCCTCCTGCCCTCACCGTTCCGTCAAACTAGCACGCTCACGAGGGAGGGGGAGGATCCTCGTGAGCCCAACTGTCTGCCCTCTGTCTCCTCATCCACGTACCCAGTTGCAAGCTACCATCAGTTTTAAAGGTCAGTCCACTAAACTTTTGGCTTTAATTGACTCTGGAGCTGATGAAAGCTTTTTGGATGCAAGTGTTGTGAAGCAGCTAGGTCTTGCCACTGTGAGTCTGGACCAGCCTCTTGAAGCAAATGCCCCTGGATGGACGTCTCCTGGCCCGGATAACCTCTAAGACCGAGCCTGTGCGCCTCGTGTTGTCGGGAAACCACCAAGAGGAGTTAAGTTTTTTCGTTATCAATTCTCCCTTTGTTCCCATTATACTTGGTCATCCCTGGCTGGTTAAGCATAGTCCCCATATTGATTGGTCATCGGCCAGAATTTCAAGTTGGAGTCCCGTCTGTCATGCCATATGCCTCCAGTCTGCTCTGCCTCAGTCTGTCCCCTGTCAGGTGTCAAGCTCTGAGACCTCTGACCTGTCACTGGTGCCTCCAGAGTACCATGACCTCCAAGCCGTGTTCAACAAGCAGCAAGCTCTCTCCCTGCCTCCTCATCGCCCCTATGATTGTGCTATTGACCTGCTGCCGGGCGCTCCCCTCCCCAGCAGCCGCCTATATAGCCTCTCCAAGCCTGAGCGGGAGTCCATGGAGAGGTACATCAAGGACTCCTTGGCTGTTGGTCTTATTCGCCCGTCATCATCACCCCTTGGTGCGGGGTTATTTTTTGTGGCCAAGAAGGACAAGACCCTCCGGCCGTGTATTGACTATAGAGGCCTCAATAACATCACAGTCAAGAATAAGTACCCTCTGCCCCTCATGACTTCCGCTTTTGATTCTCTCCAGGGAGCCACAGTGTTCACTAAACTAGACCTCCGCAATGCTTACCACCTGGTCCGGGTTCGAGACGGAGATGAATGGAAGACTGCCTTCAACACCCCCCTGGGGCATTTTGAATATCTGGTGATGCCGTTTGGTCTCACTAGTGCCCCAGCTGTCTTCCAGAGTCTGGTCAATGACGTCCTACGTGACATGTTGGATTGTTTCGTTTTTGTTTACCTGGATGATATCCTGATTTTTTCCAGAGACCTGTCAGAGCATGTCATGCACGTCCGCCAAGTCCTTCAATGGCTTCTGGAGAACCGCCTTTTCGTAAAAGCAGATAAGTGCGAATTCCATGCCCCTTCAGTCACCTTCCTGGGCTACATCGTGGCCGATGGGCAGGTGAGAATGGACCGCGCCAAGGTCAGAGCGGTTCTTGAGTGGCCAAGCCCGACCAGCCGTAAGCAGCTTCAGAGGTTCCTCGGGTTTGCCAACTTCTACAGACGGTTCATCCGCAACTACAGCCGCGTTGCGGCCCCACTAACCGCTCTTACCTCCACCTCCAGACCGTTCCTGTGGACCCCTGTAGCAGAGGCAGCTTTCCAAGCCCTCAAGCACCACTTCACCACAGCTCCTATCCTCATCCAGCCAGACCCAACCAAGCAGTTCGTTGTAGAAGTGGATGCCTCTGAGATTGGGACGGGGGCGGTCCTTTCTCAGCGCTCCAGTGAGGATGGCAAGACACACCCCTGTGCCTTCCTGTCTCGCCGTCTCTCCCCAGCTGAAAGGAACTATGATGTGGGGAATCGTGAGCTCCTGGCGGTGAAATTGGCACTG
This sequence comes from Lampris incognitus, assembly GCF_029633865.1. Lineage (NCBI taxonomy): Eukaryota > Metazoa > Chordata > Actinopteri > Lampriformes > Lampridae > Lampris > Lampris incognitus. Next base: position 53,823,686 of record NC_079221.1, on the reverse strand, counting down.
GAGGAATGGCGACATTTTCTGGAGGGGTCTGAGCTTCCTTTTATAGTGTGGACAGACCATAAGAACCTGGAATACATCCAGTCAGCAAAGTGACTCACCGCGCGCCAAGCCCGGTGGGCGCTCTTTTTTGGTCGTTTTAATTTTTCTTTGACGTACAGACCTGGCTCCAGGAATGCCAAGCCCGATGCTCTGTCTCGTGTGCATGGGGAGGAGTCTGAGCCCAAGCTCCAACCTGACACCATCGTTCCCTCTACCTGTGTGGTTGCGGCTGCGGCTGTCAGCTGGAACATTGAAAGGGAGGTCATGGCAGCACAACAGACTCAGCCTGACCCAGGTAACTGTCCCCCCGGGCGCTTGTTTGTTCCAGACGCTGTTAGATCTAGCGTGTTGCAGTGGGCTCACTCTTCCAAACTTACCTGCCATCCTGGAGTAACCCGTACCCTAGCCTTCCCAGGCGGTTCTGGTGGCCTTCCATGACGGAGGATACTGGGTCTTTTGTTTCTGCCTGTCCTGTTTGTGCTCAGAATAAGCCCTCCACTCGGGCCAGTGCCGGTCTGCTGCGCCCCCTGCCTGTTCCACACCGTCCCTGGTCGCATCTGTCCTTGGATTTCGTCTCTGGTCTGCCCGCCTCCGACGGTTACACCGTTGTACTGACTGTTGTTGATCGCTTCAGTAAATTTGCTCACTTTTTGCCCTTGTCTGAACTGCCTTCGGCCCGAGAGACTGCGGATCTGCTGGTCAGGGAGGTTTTCCGGGTCCACGGTCTTCCCCGTGATATAGTGTCTGACCGTGGCCCCCAATTCACTTCTGCTGTCTGGAAGGCTTTCTGCTCTGCCATCGGTGCCACCGTCAGCCTGTCATCGGGGTTCCATCCTCAGACCAGCGGCCAGGCCGAGAGGGCCAACCAGGCATTGGAGACTCTCCTCCGCTGTCTGGTGTCTGCCAACCCATCCTCTCGGTCCTCACAACTTCCCTGGGTAGAATATGCCCATAACACCTTGCCATCGTCTGCTACTGGGTTGTCCCCTTTTCAATGCCTTTACGGCTACCAGCCCCCCTTTTTCCTTCTCAAGAGGTAGACATTCCGGTTCCGTCTGTCCAGGCCCATGTCCGTCGGTGCCGTCGGACCTGGCGGCGAGCCCGTGCTGCACTGCTCAGGGCCTCCGGCCGTTACCAGTGCTTGGCGGATCGTCATCGCACCCCTGCTCCGGACTACTCCCCCGGTGACCAGGTATGGCTCTCTACCAAGGATCTACCCTTGAGATCGGACGCTAAAAAACTGTCCCCCAGGTATATTGGTCCCTTTCCCATTGTCAAAGTCATTAACCCCTCTGTGGTCCGTCTGAAGCTGCCCCGCACTCTCCGGGTTCACCCTTCCTTCCATGTGTCCTGCCTCAAACCTGTCTCTACCAGCCCTCTAGTTCCCCCGGCCCCCCCGCCCCCACCTCCTCGTATGATCAACGATCATCCGGTTTACACCGTTCGTCGTCTCCTGGACTCTCGTCGCCGCGGTCGCGGCCTGCAGTATCTCGTGGACTGAGAGGGATATGGCCCGGAGGAGAGGTGTTGGGTCCCTCGTCGCCTTGTCCTGGACGCGAACCTCATCCGGGACTTCCACAGGACGCACCCTGACGGGCCTGGTAGGTCGCGCGGTGGCGCCCCTCGGAGGGGGGGTACTGTCACAGCCTCTCGCCCTTGACATCAAAGCGATCGCCCTTGACACCTGCTACACCAGCTGACACCTGCTGACCCCCTCTTCACCCCGGCAATCGCCCTCACCCTTAAAAGGCCTCCACTATGGACCAGTCTTCGCTGGAACGTCGCCATTCATGGACTTCTGCCTGCCTGCCTACCTGCCACAGCGCCACCTCCTGCTCTACCCCCGAGATCGGTCACTTCAATAAAGACTGGATTCTTCCCTTACCTGGTTGTCCCATCAGCTTTTGGGTTCTTTCCCGATATGTGACATGACGGGCTTACGTCAGGAGCAGCGGTGGCTGTGCTACTGCTAACAGACGTAGGCCTAACAGTGGAGCTAACGGTGCCGGTGGCTGTGAGTGTGGAGCAGCTAGCAATAGCAGCAAGGAACTGCTCTGGTGCTCCGTCACGTCGTGGCTCAAGAGTTTCCCTCTCCGACTCATCTTTATCGCCCTGTTCTTATTTGCCCCCCTCGGAGACAGGGTCTGCGTCTGGATTTTTATTTTCTACTCGAACTATTCTCTTTATCAAATAACGGTCCATCGCAACGGGCGAGATGAGCGACTAGCTAGCCAGAAGTTAGCTCAGTCACATAACGTAACGTGCGCGTCTGCGCGAGCCCACACACCAGACCCCCCCCCACACACACACACACACACACGCGTCATAGGGTACACGCGCAGCACGAACAGGCAGCCAGGGATCGGATTGGGAACAGAATGGCTGGTTATTAATTTTACATATTTCTATATTTAAAAATAAAAAATACTAAAATACTTGATGGGGCTTAGCTGGGGCTACACAGATTTGTGACGTGGCTATAGCACCCCCTAGCCCCGGTGTAGCGCCGTGCCTGGTCACCAATGTGGCAGGATGAGGAAGGCGAGTTTGATGTTTATTCCTCAACTCCAAAACCAACTGCAGCAGGAACAACCCTGCACCGGCGAGCCCGGGAACGTAAACCACGCCCCCAGCTCACAGTCCTGCTGGGTGAGAGGCATAGCCCCTAGTGTCCGCCACAATACTAATATTACTCATGACAGGAACATTTGTACATTATTATAAGGGGTCCAAGCAGCGAAGCTGCTGGAACCCTATTGTATTTGTTAGGATTATTATTATTTTTCTCCGCTAAAAGTGTGTGAGGCTCAGCAACCGTAAGTCCTAGACCAACCAACTTTGGTACGTGGATTCCTATCGCCCCCCACCACTCAGGCACCACAAATCACCTATCTCAGCCAGATGGTTGCGCTATAACAAAGGGTCATGCGTAATTCCCACACCATAAGTCAGATCAACACAAAACTGCACAGACCTATGCATCTCAATGTGCTCAACAACTTTACTATTGGGACCACCTATGTCAGCCATATAGTTTGCCCGCTATTTTGACTTATTTGGTGTGTAAGCGCTGCAGCTCTACATACCACACCCCAGGACACCTGGGTATAACGACATACTTTTTCTTTTTACGGCAGTCGGCTAGGACGCAAGAAATCAGACACCTTCTGGTCCAGTTTTGGAAACTCTGGCACATGTTTCTGAAGCAATGGAAGTGTTACGACATTTTAAAAAATTACGGTAATCGTCTAGGACACAGGCGACCCAAGTAATCCGACATCTCAAAAACCACTTTATCAAAAAATCTGAAATTTGGTATACTTATACTTGGACCCATTTGGCTACATTGCCTAAAGTGCTGATTGGCTTGATTACAAAATGGCTGCCAAACAGCCAATCAAAATTCAGCAGCTAATATCTGCTAGTGTGAATGGCCAATCCTCATGAAACTTGATAGGCTTATTATTTGTGGCACATAGAAGCCATGTACCAAATATGAAACAGATCGGACACATGGCGGCTGCAATACTGCTTGGACTCCATTAATCGCCGCTTGCGGCTATATTTATTATTATTATTATTATTATTAATATTATTGTTGTTGTTATTATTAATATTACCATTATTATTATTATTATTTTATTATTGTTGTTGTCATTATTATTATTATCATTGTTGTTATAGAGCTTACGGTATGTCCCAGTTTTCAGATCAGTCACTGTGAAACAGAGGGAGGTTTTTGTACGGCTCTCTATCACCGTGTGAACACAGCCTGACTATTGATACTGTGGAGACTCTGACAGTAGTAAACTGCTGTATCCTCAGCTTGGACTCCACCGATGGTCAGGGTGAAGTCAGTCCCAGACTCACTGCCACTAAACCTCGATGGAGTTCCAACATCTTGACCCCTTTAGTGGGCGAAACACCTCACCATATCCAAAACTCCATTGATTTCGAGGACAAGGTCCAAGGCGTAAAACTGGAACCGGATGAAACCATGGTATGCTATGACGTGACCTCGTTATTCACCTGCATCCCAACCATGGAGGTTTTGGAAACAGTGAGGCAACGTTTGCTATGTGACAACACCCTCCACAATAGGACCAACCTCAGCCCAGACCAGATTTGCCAACTACTGGACCTTTGCCTGAACACTACATATTTCCAATTCAGGGGCCAGTTTTACAGACAGAAACACGGCTGTGCAATGGGCTCACCGGTATCTCCCATTGTGGCCAGCTTATATATGGAAGAGGTAGAACACAGGGCACTGAACTTCTTCAGAGGAACACCTCCGAGCCACTAGTTCAGATATGTGGACGACACATGGGTCAAAATCCAAACATAAGAGGTGTAAGCGTTTACCAAACACATCAACTCAGCGGACAAGAACATTAAGTTCACAAGGGAAGACGTTAAGTACAACAGTTTGCCCTTCTTGGACTGTGACGTCCACATTGGGGAAGACAGGAGCCTCCACATTGGGGTTTACAGGAAACCTACACACACAGACCAATATCTACTTTTCGACTCACACCACCCTCTGGAACACAAACTGAGCGTCATCAGAACTCTGCAACACAGAGCTGATAATGTGCCCAGCAGCACTCAGGCCCAACGGGAAGAACACAAACACCTGAGGGAAGCTTTAAAAACCTGCGGCTACCCCAGCTGGACCTTTGTGAAAACATAACACGTTCCAGAAAGACCAACCACGTGAGCGATGAGGAGAAGAGGAACAGAAGGAATAACATAGTCATCCCGTATGTTTCTGGGGTCTCCGAGAAACTCAGGAGAATGTTTAACAAACACCGCATCCCGGTATACTTCAAACCCAGCAACCCACTCCGACAAAGACTGGTTCATCCCAAAGACCGTGTACCACACACCCGGAAAAGCAGTCTGGTGTATACTGTACAATGCAATGAGGACTGCACTGACCTAAACATAGGAGAAACCAAACAACCACTGCACAAACGGATGGCCCAACACAGAAGGCCAAACTCCTCAGGACAAGACTCAGCAGTCTACCTACCCCTAAAGGAGAAGACACACTCCTTCCAGGACAGCAACGTACACATTTTGGACAGGGAAGTTAGATGGTTTGAAAGAGGGGTGAAGGAAGCCATCTATGCGAAACTGGAAAGACCATCCCTCAACAGAGGAGGAGGTCTGCCACACCACCTACCTCCCACTTACAATGCCGTCCTTTCATCTCTACCCAGGAGACTCAAGAAGCCTAGCCTCCAAGAACAACAGTCGCTCACTAACGGCTCCAACGACTCATGACCACTGAATGGAGCACTAACGAAGTCAAAACTAACACCTCCAACGACCGTCGCTGCTTAACATCGGATCACAAAGAGCCATTGACATCAATAGCTCTGATAACGACTCCAAAGAGGATAAATATCTGAGTTTCATCACCAGCCAGTCAGACTAGCTTGGTCTAGTCAGAAAGGCACGAACTGATGAATCCTCTTGGATGAGAGGCGAAACGTCTTCACGGATATGTACCAAATCCAGCTGCACTCGATTCAATTCCTTTGGACAACCATGACCTGGATGGATGAGAACATTCACAGACTTCCTGTAGTGTGGTATTCTAACACAGGTAGAAGGTTTTGTCTGCAGCATTGTGAGGATGTTTTGGGGACGTTGTTGAGGTAGCAGATTATATAATTTTATTTTATGAAACATTCCCAACAATTTTTCAAAATAAAGGAATAATATTCTCACTGCAACATTCATAACATGTTTGAGGATGTTATTGAGGCTGAGATGATGGAACATTTCCTATAACATGTTCCTGTCATGTGATATAATAACAAGGTCTCGGTCAAGGTCACATTTATTTTTAGAGCAACTCAACACCAAGCCAGGTTTGTGCCAAAGTGCTTTACAACCATCAGAATTGAGCAACAGTTATCATAAAACATAAGTACATACGTACACACATGCATCATCATCATCATCATCATCATCATCATCATCGGCGGTCACTCGAAGCGAGTATGACTGTCCTCTCAATTGGTTTGTCTGCTTGTGGGTCTTCAGATGGTTGTAGAGGCAGATCTGCGATCCACATACTTTGGTGCAGTGTGGACAGGGGAAAGTGGTGGTGGTTGGTGGTGGTGGTTGAGTCTTGTTCTCTGTCTCCTTGTGGTGCTGTGGTTTTTCTCTGCAGCACAGTGGAGCTCCATTTCATGACATGCAGCTACCTCCTGCACGGATTTCTTCCAGGAGCATCTATCCAGTGCAATGTCTTCCCAGGTGCTCGATGTGATGGTGAATTTCTTCAGACTGGGCTTGATATTGTCCTTGAAAAGGATTTTTTCTTTTGCCTGCCGGGAGCTCACTGACCTTCCTTCAGCTGGGGTACAGGATCTCTTTGGGGAGACATGTGTTGGACATGTGGATGACACGGCCTGTCCATCAGAGTTGGTGCTGCATTATTGTGGTGGTGATGCTAGTCATGTTGGCTTCTTCCAGAACACTGATGTTGGTGCGTCTGTCCTTCCAGCTGATCCTCAGCATCTTTCATAAGGATCTTTGGCGGTATTGTTCCAGGACTCTCAGGTGCCTGCTGTAGGTGGTCCATGACTCTGCTTCATACAGCAGGGTGGGGGGGAACCACCCCTCTGTAGACCAGGAGTTTTGTTTGGGCCTTTAGGTCTCGGTCTTCAAAGACTCTTACTGAGTCTGGCATAAGCACCACTGACACAACTCAGGAGATGGTTGACCTCAGACTCGATGTAAGTTTATGAGGAGAGAAGGCTGCCGAGGTAGGAGAAGTGATCAACGTCTTCAATTAACACATACATACGTATCTCTGTTAAAAGAGTTGTGAGTACACATTTTAATGTGAGCACAAAAACATACACTACACTATGCACTTATGTGTTCCGGATGTGCTGGAAAGTCCGAAATTTCAACTTCTTACTGGAAAAATGGGGTCGTCTGGTCCTTTAAGTTGAAGTGTGAAACTCAGAGCGTTTCTTTTCAGTCTGTAGGTCACCAAGATGCACTTATTAGAGCTCAGCAAGGCTGTATAGCATAATAGTACACAGCATTATTCACAATGTCTTCTCTTAAATACATATAATTTTGATTTTCAACATTGAATGGTCTCAACTTTATGAAAAATAAAAACTGTGTGTTAAATGGCCAAACACAAGTTTGCAATATTAATTTACAACACAGCTGATACATTTCTTTGGCAATGGGCCAGTTTACATTGCCAAATATTACTGACATAATACCAGCCATATTAACGTCAGTCTCTTGTGGGTGTCCATATTTGTCCCCTGTTATTATGTTGTGTCAGGAAGGGTATCCAGCGTGAATTTTGTCAAATCGTTTTGCTGATTAAAAAAAAAATAATGATGATGATGATGATAATAATAACAAAACATTTTATCTGTGGACACCTTACAGAACACAGTAAAAAACAAGCAGCACTGTATCAGACAGCAGAGCAGCAAAACAAAGCAGGTAGACAATAAGAAGTTAACACAACAGATAAGTATAACATCATCATCTGCACCAAACTCAATGAAGCGTGGATCAGACTGAATATGAAAGTTTGAAAAGGTGCGTTTTGAGATGAGATTTGAAGGTTGAAAGAGAGTCAGTCTTGTGACTGTCTTGTGGGAGAGAGGTCCATAGGTGGGGGGCAGAATGACTGAAGGCTCTAGACCCCATGGTAGTCAAGCGGGCCAAAGGTGCAGTGAGTTAGAGAGCAGAAGAGGATCTGAGAGTGTGGGAGGGCGTGTGGATATGAAGGAGTTCAGAAAGATACGAAGGAGCTAGGTTATTAAGGGTCTTAAAGGTGAGGACAAGACCAGACCGGATCTGTCAAGGCCTGGGTTGACAACGGCCTCCATTGGTGCTGCGCCCAGTTTCCACCAGTACGATGGAAACTGTAAAATCCACTGTGGTGACCCCTGAGAAACAGGAAACAAGCTGAAAGACAAACAAGAAGATCTGCATATGTAGGGGAGCTTGTATTTGGACATAAATGAAAAACCCTGAGAGAAGTTTTTTTTTTCTTCCAGTTTCATCATGAACTGGATTTGTGTTCGAGTGTGTGAACGGTATAATCTGAATATCATGAAATCAAAGCATGACAGTTTCACATAACTTCTCAAGGTGTTATGAAGTGTTATAGAGTGTTCTTAATCCAAGATCATTTCTTCTTCATCTAACTTGGCATTAGTCACAGAAGGTGGTGGTGACTACTGTAATAAGTGGCTGGAGCACACACAAGACGGTGTGTCCTCACAGGACATGATATACACATCTGCTACTAACTGCAGTCTCACCAGGAAGCTCATTTGCATAGAGAGGACACTTCTTATTTGAAGGACACGCTTCAGTGCTCATGAAACCTTTATAACTCTGCAAGTCCAAAGCAAAGCCACCAACACTTGTTCATTGTGACAGCAAAGGTAAAAACCATGTGTTGGAGCAGCATTTTCATCCTGACATGTGCTGCCTTTAGTCAAGGTAAGACCGGCAGAGATGATTCACTGTCTTCCTTGTTTTCCTCATCTCAACTTTTCCTCTCCTGAAAGAACTTTCTCTGATCTCACCAGTTTGTGTTTCCCCACCTGCACATTGTTTCTACCAAGTCCCTGTTTGTGTTTTACACTGTTGAGTTTCAGTTAAAACAACACCTGAAAAAAGGAATTCTATGTGTTTATGTGATGTAATGAGTAACACATCTGTCCTTTCACAGAGATTTCCAGATGTACATGTGAGAGAATGAAGGCCTTCACTTTCAGTCTGTTTGTGTGTTTCTGTTTTCAGGATCAAGCAGTCAGGTCACTGTGACTCAGACTCCTTCAATGAAAGCTGCCAATGTAGGAGGATCAGTCAGTCTGGCATGCAAACTGAGTCAACCCCCTCAAATTTATCAGAGCAAGCCACTTATCTCCTGGTACCAACAGAAACCTGGAGAAACTCCTAAACTCCTCATTTATAACGCAAACACTCTTCAGTCAGGAACTCCATCGAGGTTTAGTGGCAGTGGGTCTGGGACTGCCTTCACCCTGACCATCAGTGGAGTCCAGGCTGAGGATACAGCAGTTTACTACTGTCTGAGTCAACACAATATCAATAGTCAGTATGTGTTCACACGGTGATAGAGAGCCGTACAAAAACCTCCCTCTGTTTCACAGTGACTGATCTGCCAGCTGGGACATACGGTAAGCTCTATAACAACAACATCACCATTAATAATAATAATGATAATAATAATAACAAAAATATAATTGTAGTAATATGTTGTTCTTGGTCTTCTTCTAATATATGGTATTAGTTGCATTGTCTGTTTTTCTATTATATTATTGTTATTGTATTACTAGTTTCATACTAATGCACAAATAAAAAAATATTAAATATTCTTTTCAAAGTTGTCAGTTTTGTCAGTGTCTCTCTTTTGTTGTCCTCACATCTGTATACATCCTATGATCACACAAAAAGTACCATTTCAATAAAATGGAAAGTAAATCCTACATGACATGAAAGTGTGAGATTTACTTTGAACAATTACTGAATCCCCCAACCTCTGAAACCAGAGTTTAGCCTCCTCAGAAAAGGGACAAAATAAATGTGGTCATCCATTGATAAAAGTCGGTGCTTCACACAATATGTTTAGAAAACTGCTGATTTCAGAGTTTTCAGTCACGTTGCCTTGTTGTTTGAGAGCAATGTAAAGAATTATGATTTTAACCAAATATAACCTGATGCACCAACATGTTTAATGATGTGTTGACCTACATGGTGCAATAATTAAAATCAATTGATCATTAATGGTGTGATTATTACCTTCTTTAAATAAATTAACATAACACTGCCACAACAAGTATTTAAGTAAGAATTTGCCACTTAAAATATTTTTGTTGTTTTTGAGTACAAAATAATCTCCTATTGACATGTCGAGTGGATTTTTTTTCTATCAAGTTATGTATTTATTTAGTGGTAATTATAAAACGTATAATCAAATTCAAAATTAAAATAATTCCTTGAAAATTTATAAATTAGAATATATTTTGTTCAGTTTTGAAAGCAGAAGTTTTACTTAACAACACTGAGAATTTGCTGCCCAAATATCTTTTCAAAATATCATCCTGACATTTATTTAAAGTTTAATAAAAGCAGTCATATTTTAGAATGACCTAATTTTTCTTTTGGTTTTTATCATTTGTCAATGTTGTGTCAAATTTTAACATTTCTGGTGTTAAAACTATTTGGTTGTATGTGTAGTGAGAAAGAGTCTCAATCCCAAGGGAAATGTTTTTTGGAGGAAACAGAAAACACTGGAAATAATTAACAATAACAATAATAACAATAATAATAATAATAATAATAATAATAATAATAATAATGGGGGTATGGGGTACCGGGACAGTTGCTACAAGCCATCCGGTCCTTGTATAACCAAAGTGAGAGCTGTGTCTGCATTCTCGGCACAAAGTCAAACACGTTTTCGGTGGGTGTCGGAATCCGCCAAGGTTGTCCCTTGTCTCCGATTCTGTTTGTGATATTCATGGACAGGATCTCAAGGCGCAGCCAAGGTGAGGAGTGTGTCCGTTTTGGGAACCTCAGAATTGCGTCTCTGCTCTTAGCAGATGATGTGGTTTTGTTGGCTTCATCAGAACGTGACCTCCAGCGAGCACTGGGGCGGTTTGCAGCGGAGTGTGAAATGGCCGGGATGAGAGTCAACACCTCCAAGTCTGAGGCCATGGTCCTCTACCGGAAAATGGTGGATTGCTCCCTCCGGGTTGGGGATGAGTTGTTGCCTCAAGTGAAGGAGTTCAAGTACCTCGGGGTCTTGTTCACGAGTGAGGGTAGGATGGAGCGGGAGATTGACAGGCGGATTGGTGCAGCATCAGCTGTAACGTGGACGTTGTACCGGACCGTTGTGGTGAAGACGGAGCTTAGCCGGAAGGCAAAGCTCTCAATTTACCAGTCAATCTTCGTTACAACCCTCACCTATGGTCATGAGCTGAAATGAGTTTCCTCCGTAGGGTGTCTGGGCTCAGCCTTAGAGAGAGGGTGAGGAGCTCGGACATCCGGAGGGAGCTCAGAGTAGAGCCGCTGCTCCTTCGCGTCGAAATGAGCCAGTGGAGGTGGTTCAGGCATCTGATTAGGATGCCTCCTGGGCGCCTTCCTTTGGAGGTTTACTGGGTACGGCCAACTGGGAGGAGATCCCCGGGGAGACCCAGAACTCGCTGGAGGGACTTCATGTCCAATCTGGCCTGGGAATGTGTTGAGTTAACGTTAGCCATCCTACAGCGAATTAATTGTCTTGCTAAGACATAAACATAAAGTGTGCCATTCAGGCGGAAAATGACACACACCCACACTGTGCTCTTGCGTTCGAAAAAGAGAAGAAGAATATTTATTTGACACATGCGCAGATCAATATATACAATACGGGTCTTCACTGGATAAAAAAACTGGTCATTGACAATGCGTGGATGAGACTGCATTAGATCACATGTTCAACACCCCCACTCAGGCTCTTCTTTATAGCAGTGTCAAAATAACAAAAAACAAAAACAAAATAATGTCTCCCATGATCCCATACACCAGTAGACTGTTTTTCATAGACACAATTGTCTGCTGCGTTCTGTTCAAAATCATTTTCTACCAGGTGATCATCAAATAGCTTATTCCAATTACGTCCAGATTGCTTTAGACGATACAAAGACTTGTTGAGTTTACATACTAAATGTTAATTAGTTTTAGACTTTACTTCAAATCCCTCAGGTTACTCGATGTAAACCTCACAATCTATTGGAGCGTGTAAATAAGCTGTTTTGACATCCATTTGGTGGAGCACAAGGTCATCCTGTGCGGCTTTCTGCATGAAAATCCTCACTGAGGTCATGCTAGCGGTCGGAGAGAAGGTCTCCTTGTAATCTATACCTTCTACCTGGCTGTAACCCTTTGCTACATATCTAGCTTTGAAAGTCTCAGGTTGGTCAGGGCTTTCTTTGACAGCAAAAACCCAACGCTCCCCCACTGCTCTTTTTCCCTTTTGCAGTGGACACAGGGTGAAGGTGTCATTCTCTTTTAATGAGGTAAATTCGTCCTCCATTGCTTTGACCCACTTTTGAGATCTTTCAGAGCTAATAGCCTCTGTATATGTTTTGGGTACATCATAGACAGCTCTATAGAAATAATCCACCTCCTGTTCATCTTCAATATGTTCAGTCTTACACTGATAGTCCCAAAGATATGCTGGTGGTCTTCTACTTCTGTCTGGGTAGCGGCGTTTGCCCCCACTATCACCTTGAACCCTAGGTGATGTGCCACTTTCACCCCTTGCCTCTGTAGGCGCTGTCTGACTAGCCTGGGGCTGTTCACCCATCCTAGTTGGTGCTCCATTCAGCTCAGTGTCATCATAACAATCATCATCAGAATAGTCATGTAGACCTGTCTGGATCTGGCTGCCCTTCAATATGGGCTTGACTTGTCTGTGCTTTGACACTCTCCCTGTCTCTGGGAAGTACACGTTGTATGCAGGGCTATATTTGTCATACCCTATGAAAATGCCCTTTTCACACCTTGGATCAAGTTTCTTTTTGTCTTGCTTATAAGCATAACACTCAGTACCAAATACCATCATGTGAGCAATATTGGGAGTTTTACCTGTGAAAGCACTATATGGAGTTAGCCCAAGTCGCTTGCAATAGCATCTGTTGCGTATCTGTGCAGCCGTTTGCACTGCAAACCTCCACAGCTGTTTTGGTAATTTACTCTCAATAAGCATGCACCGGCCCATGTCAAATAATGTTCTCCAATTTCTCTCTGCTGTGCCGTTTTGATGCGGCGAATAAGGAGCACTAGTCTGATGACTGATCCTTTTCTCCCTAAGAAGGTCTTGGAACTCTCTCCCCGTGAATTCTGTACCATTGTCAGAGCGTATAGTCCTGACTTTGCCGTACGGGGCAGTATCAGCTAGGAATTTCTCTGTGGCTCTGGATGTGTCGCTTTTTGTCTTAAGGAAATAGGTCCAAGTCATACCACTATAGTCATCTGTGAAGGCTTCTGTGTATCTATACCCGTCTCTGTCGGTTGGGTCCATAGGACCACACAGGTCAGTGTGAACTACTTCTAGTATCTCTGTAGCTTTGCTATCGGCCTGTCTGTTTCTCATCTCAACAGTTTTGCCCTCTATACATATGTCACAGTTGAGAGTGGACTTATCACACTTTCCCTTGATTTTCATGCCATCAACCACATTCTCCAATCGGGAGACATCATCAAAGTTACAGTGTCCAAGTATTCTGTGCCACGGTTGAATATCATGACACACCTTGACCTTGTCATTGTTTTCATCAGTAACCGTGGGCAGATAATACAGTTGACCACATACCTCAATGTTAAACCTTGTAGCATCATTGACACCCATCCAGTTATCACCATCTTTGAAATGCAATTCTGCCCCGTTGCCTGTAGCTGCCCTCACAGAGAACACATCTTGTGGAAAGGTTGGTATATACAAAGCATTTTTCAGCAGTGCTGTCACCTTGTGACCCTTACTGTCTACAAGGGAGATTTCTGCTTCTCCTCTGGCTTTGGCAACCCCAGTAACTTTAGTACCATCAGCTAGTTCAGTCACATGGTTCTCAGGTCTGAAAGCTTTATCGATAGTCTTAAACTTCTTAAAGTCACTTATCATGTGCGATGTCGCACCACAGTCCACCATTAAGCCTTTAGTGTTAACCGTCCTCTTCACTGGACTACCGCTACCGATCAACTTAAAACAATACGACCCGTTATCGCCGCAGTCCCCATCGTCTGCGTCTCGTCTTCGCCCATGCTGGTCTGCGGCTCTTCGTTGCGGCTCTTCTCCCATCGCCCGCGACATGGAGTCCCGCTGTCTTCCCCGGCGTGGCGTGTCGCTCCTGCGGTCTCGTCTCCTCTCGTCAGGCAGGTTGTTGTTGGGACACGTCCTGGAAATGTGTCCCCTACGGTGGCATCTCCAGCATTCAACGTTGGTCGAATCTGGTCCTCCGTCCTCCGGTCCTCCGCCTCGTCCCCGCGGCTGGTAGCTGGCTGTCCCCGCGGCTCGCATCACGTTGTCCTCGGTCAGGTCACTCGGCTTGAATCTTTCGGCGTCCTCGAAGTTCCTCAGCTTTGCCTTGAAGTCACCGAACGTCAGATTCTCACCCGTCTGAGTAATGTGGAGCACAGACGGTTTAAATAAGTCCGGCAGGCCTTTCACTACCATCGCAACTTCCAGCCCGTCACTGATATTCTCGTCCGCCCCGCCAACCAAGCGAGTATCGTCTCAGCGCGAGCAACATATTCTGTGACAGCCTCGTTGCTTTGCACGTGGAGGGCCGCGAGCTCGCAGTATAAACTCACTACACGCGGCTTTCCTTTGCCTGCATAATGCCCCCGTGGTATCGTCAACGCCTTGCGTCCGTCTCCTGCCGCCTCTCTCATAACAAGCGGCAAACTCTTGTCGTCTAAAACCTGCAGCAGTCCCGCGTGTGCCTGTGCGTTCTTCGCAGCGTCGGCTGCTGGTACAGCGTCGGCGTCCTCATCTCCGCCAACCTGCGGCTCGGCTTTGATTGCTGCCGAAAGCCCGCGCAGTTCCAAATGTGCGAGGCATCTCGTTTCCCACAGTTCGTACCACCTTTCATCGCCGTCAAACAACAGCTGGCTAAATCGTTGGCTAGACATAGCGCTGGGCCCAGAACCTGTTGAGTTAACGTTAGCCATCCTACAGCGAATTAATTGTCTTGCCAAGACATAAACATAAAGTGTGCCATTCAGGCGGAAAATGACACACACCCACACCGTGCTCCGGCGTTCGAACAAGAGAAGAAGAATATGTTGAATGTAGTACTTTTCCAACAGACATCGCCAACAGAAGGCACTGTTTCACTGCTCTACAGTATACCACCTCTTCTTCTACTCTAGAGTTCCGGTTCGTGCGCACTGTGTGTGTCATGCTGTTGACGCTGTGTGTGTAGCTCACGCTACAAGCTAATAAAACGCTCTGCAAATAACAATAGGTTATGGGCCCAGAACATCGCTGAAAGCTGTTGTACACGGTTGTGTGGAGTAAACAGTATTGTGGGAATTCACAATGGAGGATAAGCTGTTTATTGACAGGCTGAACGGACCAGAGAACTGGGCAACATGGAAGTTTCAAATGGAACACTTGCTAAAGGCTAAAGGATTATGGGGTATGTTAATGGAGACTGAAACGCTAGCTGCAGATGCTAATGCAGCAGCACAAGCTGAGTTCACTAGAAGGAGAGAGAAAGCATTCTCTATGTTGGTGCTGAATGTAAATACACCCCAGTTGTATCTGATAACGAGCTGCCAGACTCCCAAAGAGGCGTGGACCACGCTGAAAGCCCATTTTGAGAGAGATACTTTGGCAAATAAACTGTTCCTGAAGAAAATATATTTCCGATGTGAAATGAAGGAAGGAGATGCCTTAACTGATCATTTGAAACAAATGAAGGAGCTAACTGATCAGCTAGCAGCAATAGGATCTGTGATTGAAGAGGAAGATCAAATTGTAACACTGTTGGGCAGTTTGCCACCAAGCTATGCTACGATTGTCACTGCACTAGAAACAAAGATTGACAACCTGACACTGAAGTTTGTTCAGCAAGCATTAATAAATGAAGAGCAAAAGCGAGTGAATGCTAATGATTCAAGTGGTGCTACGTCAGGTGGTGCATCAGCCATGTCATCACAATTTAGAGGAAATGTGCAGGATGGCTCCAAGTCAGTGGGAGCAGCAGACAAAAGCACGTGGGGATGTTATAAATGTGGGAAAGAAGGTCACATAAAGCGGGACTGTCCAAGCTTGAAAAATAAAACAAAAAAGAAAATTCACAAGGCCAAAAACATGACCTGTGAGGATGAGGAAGATTCCTCTGAAAGTGTTTTTGTAGTCACAGAGGCTAGCACTGACAGACCAAGACAGGTTGAATGGATAATTGATTCTGGAGCATCAAAGCACATGACTTGTGATAAAGAAATTCTCCAAGAATATCAGCAATTCTCAAAAGCACAGTCGGTGAAACTAGGTGATGGCAGGGTGGTTGACGCTCTAGGAATTGGAAATGTCAACATGAAAATGACTTTCAAATCAAGTGATGTAAAAAATGCCACAATGTATGATGTACTGTATGTTCCAAAGCTGTCTGGGAATTTGTTCTCAGTGGGAGCTGCTACCAAAAAAGGGAATACAGTGCAGTTCAAAAAGTCTCGCTGCTACCTACGTGGAAAAGATGGAACACTAAAAGGAATGGGAACACAAAGAGTTGATGGACTGTATCAGCTAGACATTGAAGGAAGTGAATCTATCTGTCACAGTGCATCAGTAGCTGCCAGCCTGTGGCACCAGCGCCTTGGTCACACTACCAAGCTGAAGGAGCTAAAAAATCTGGTAAATGGAGTGGACTTCTCCGCAGAGAAAGAGATTCCTTTTTGTGAAGGATGTGTGGAAGGCAAGTTGGCTAAAAAGCCATTCAAGTCGATTGGAGGAATCCGTTCCAAACGCAAGATGCAGCTAATTCATAGTGATGTCTGTGGTCCCATGCAGAATGAGTCGATAAGTGGAGCAAAATACTTTGTGACTTTCATTGATGACTATTCAAGATGCTGCAAGGTATACTTCATGAAACAGAAGAATGAGGTACTAGACAAGTTCAAGGAATTCGAGAGAACATTCTCAAATGAGTGTGGCCTGAACGTTGCAAGGCTGAGAACTGACAATGGTGGTGAGTACACCTCAAAGGAGTTTCAAGAATATTTGAAGGCTCAAGGCATCCACCATGAAATGACTGTACCTCACACACCACAGCAAAATGGCGTTGCAGAAAGAAAAAATAGGACGTTGGCCGAAGCAGCTAGAAGCATGCTGTCTCATGCAAAGTTGCCGAAGAGGTTCTGGGCAGAGGCTATAGCCACAGCAGCTTACATACAGAACAGGCTGTCCACAGCTGTTCTGAAGGAAGAGACACCCTATGAGAGATGGTGTGGAAAGAAACCTAACATGAGTCACATGAAGGTGTTTGGCTGTATTGCTTATGCACATGTTCCAGATGAAGAGAGACGGAAACTGGAGCAAGGCCTTCACAGAGTTCATGATGGAAATTGGATTCAAACAGAGCACATCAGACCCTTGTGTGTTTGTGAGATTAAGACAAGAGATGGAGATACTTGCGGTTTATGTTGATGATCTCATCCTGATAACAGAGTCAACTGAAAGCATGAACGGGCTAAAAGTGGCTCTCAAGGAGCGCTACAAGATGAAGGACATGGGTGAGCTGTCCTATATACTGGGCATCTCTGTGATTCAAGATAAAGAAAAGAACTGTGTCATTCTTCATCAGAAGCAATACATTGAAGCCATACTTCAGAAATATGGAATGGACAATGCAAATCCTGTAGCAACTCCTGCTGATGCCAACGTCAAGCTGAGGAAGAGTGATGGTGTCAATAAGCCAGTGGACCAACATGCCTATCAGTCAATGGTAGGAAGTCTGCTGTATGCTGCAATGGTTAGAAGACCAGACATAGCTCAAGCAGTGAGTGCTGTGTCAAAGTTCAACGCAAATCCAGATGCTTCACATCTGACTGCTGTGAAGAGGATACTTCGTTACTTGAAAGGGACAGTGAACTTTGCTCTCAAGTATGAGCAGTCAGCCTCTGGAGCTTTGATTGGATTCTCAGATGCAGATTGGGCTGGAGATCAGGATGATCGCCGCTCAACAACAGGCAACATCTTTCTACTGAGTGGAGGAGCGGTGAGCTGGCTCAGCAAGAAACAACCAACAGTTGCACTTTCAACAGCAGAAGCCGAGTACATGGCACTCAGTCAAGCCGCTCAGGAAGGAATCTGGCTGAGACGATTACTTAGTGATCGCGGAGTGGAGTCTATGTCCACAGTGATCCTGGAAGACAACCATGGAGCCATCGCAATCGCAAAGAACCCTGTGAACCACTCCAGGACCAAACACATAGACATTCTCTATCACTACATCCGTGAATGTGTGCAGAATGGACAAATAGAACTAAAATATTGTCCAACAAATGACATGAAAGCGGATATACAGACCAAGCCACTGACCAAACAAAAGTTTGAGTATCTCAGGGGAGAAATTGGACTTTTCCCTGTTTAATTAAAGTGGTTATTTGTGCTTGACAGGTGTACGTCGAACGCTGCCTGATCAAAGCAAGTCTGAAAAATGTGATTCTTGAATCTGAAATGTGAAAAAGAGTTCCAGATAAAAACAATGTAAACAACAGTATTTGAAAAAGGAAGATTTTTTTGTTGTTTTTTAAAATTTGATGACATTATTTTTGTGAAGGAGAGCACGGCTCTGTAATATTATTTAAAGGGACTTAATGTTATTGAAAAAGTAAGTGGGAGTGTTGAATGTAGTACTTTTCCAATAGACATCGCCAATAGATGGCACTGTTGCACTGCTCTACAGTATACCACCTCTTCTTCTACTCTACAGTTCCGGTTCGTGCGCACTGTGTGTATCATGCTGTTGACGCTGTGTGTGTAGCTCACGCTACAAGCTAATAAAAAGCTCTGCAAATAACAATATATGCTGTACAATGCAATGAGGACTGCACTGACCTATACATAGGAGAAACCAAACAACCACTAACATAGTCATCCCGTATGTTTCTGGGGTCTCTGAGAAACTCAAGAGAATCTTTAATAAACGCCGCATCCCGGTATACTTCAAACCCAGCAACCCACTCCGACAAAGACTGGTTCATCCCAAAGACCGTGTACCACACACCCGGAAAAGCAGTCTGGTGTATGCTGTACAATGCAATGAGGATTGCACTGACCTATACATAGGAGAAACCAAACAACCACTACACAAATGGATGGCCCAACACAGAAGGCCAGACTCCTCAGGACAAGACTCAGCAGTCTATCGACACCTAAAGGAGAAGACACACTCCTTCCAGGACAGCAACGTACACATTTTGGACAGGGAAGATAGATGGTTTGAAAGAGGGGTGAAGGAAGCCATCTATGCGAAACTGGAAAAACCATCCCTCAACAGAGGAGGAGATCTGCCACACCACCTACCTCCCACTTACAATGCCGTCCTTTCATCTCTACCCAGGAGACTCAAGAAGCCTAGCCTCCAAGAACAACAGTCGCTCACTAACGGCTCCAAACGACTCATGACCACTGAATGGAGCACTAACGAAGTCAAAACTAACACCTCCAACGACCGTCGCTGCTTAACATCGGATCACAAAGAGCCATTGACATCAATAGCTCTGATAACGACTCCAAAGAGGATAAATATCTGAGTTTCATCACCAGCCAGTCAGACTAGCTTGGTCTAGTCAGAAAGGCACGAACTGATGAAGCCTCTTGGATGAGAGGCGAAACGTCTTCACGGATATGTACCAAATCCAGCTGCACTCGATTCAATTCCTTTAGACAACCATGACCTGGATGAATGAGAACATTCACAGACTTCCTGTAGTGTGGTATTCTAACACAGGTAGAAGGTTTTGTCTGCAGTATTGTGAGGATGTTTTGGGGACGTTGTTGATGTAGCAGATTATATAATTTTATTTTAGGAAACATTCCCACAATGTTTCATAATAAAGGAATAACATTCTCACCGCAACATTCATAACATGTTTGAGGATGTTATTGAGGCTGAGATGATGGAACATTTCCTATAACATGTTCCTGTCTTTGGCGGTATTGTTCCAGGACTCTCAGGTGCCTGCTGTAGGTGGTCCATGACTCTGCTTCATACAGCAGGGTGGGGGGAACCACCCCTCTGTAGACCAGGAGTTTTGTTTGGGCCTTTAGGTCTCGGTCTTCAAAGACACTTACTGAGTCTGGCATAAGCACCACTGACACAACTCAAGAGATGGTTGACCTCAGACTCGATGTCAGTTTATGAGGAGAGAAGGCTGCCGAAGTAGAAGTGATCAACGTCTTCAATAAACACATACATACGTATCTCTGTTAAAAGAGTTGTGAGTACACCTTTTAATGCGAGCACAAAAACATACACTACATTATGCACTTATGTGTCCCGGATGTGCTGGAAAGTCCGACATTTCAACTTCTTACTGGAAAAATGGGGTCGTCTGGTCCTTTAAGTTGAAGTGTGAAACTCAGAGCGTTTCTTTTCAGTCTGTAGGTCACCAAGATGCACTTATTAGAGCTCAGCAAGGCTGTATAGCATAATAGTACACAGCATTATTCACAATGTCTTCTCTTAAATACATATAATTTTGATTTTCAACATTGAATGGTCTCAACTTTATGAAAAATAAAAACTGTGTGTTAAATGGCCAAACACACGTTTGAAATATTAATTTACAACACAGCTGATACATTTCTTTGGTAAGGGGCCAGTTTACATTGCCAAACATTACTGACATAATGCCAGCCATATTAACGTCAGTCTCTTGTGGGTGTCCATATTTGTCCCCTGTTATTTCCAGTCTGGCCACTGGGAGGTGCAGCACTTCTTTTTTGTGACCAACCAGCTAGAATTTCTGACGTCTGAGACCAAGTGGAACACAACTTAATTGTTTCAACACAGTTTAGAAACAAAAAAGTACCATGATGCAACCGCACGTGTGTCCATGCCCCTGTCTTAGACTTAGGCTGTCTTAGACTTAGGCTGTCTTAGACTTAGACTGTCTTAGACTTAGGCTGTCTTAGACTTAGACTGAAATGGATGATCCGCAGTGACGAGCCCTAAAAGGAGCAGCCGAAAGTAGTAGCAGTAGTAGTAGTAGTAGTAGCAGTCATAGTAGCAGTAGTAGTAGCCGTAGTAGTAGTAGTAGTAGTAGTAGTAGACTGTAGCTTCAGTTAGCACCCAGTCTTGTTCTCGTCTGTTTGTTTCTTATTGGTGCACAGATCTTCTCAGACAATACTTGATTTGGGATTAAGTTCATCTCTGGACACAACAATCAGGAATGTTAGACAATAGCAACTGATTTCAGGGAGGTTATTTGTATATGTGGCGCCATCCTGTGCTTTACCTGTGCCCCTGTCCAGAGGGTTACTGGTTGTGTCAGGAAGGGTATCCAGCGTGAATTTTGTCAAATCGTTTTGCTGATTAAAAAAAAAAGAAGCAAAATAAATAATAATAATAATAATAATGATGATGATGATGATGATGACGATGATAATAATAATAAAACATTTTATTTGTGGGCACCTTACAGAACACAGTAAAAAACAAGCAGCACTGTATCAGACAGCAGAGCATCAAAACAAAGCAGGTAGACAATAAGAAGTTAACACAACAGATAAGTATAACATCATCATCTGCACCAAACTCAATGAAGCGTGGATCAGACTGAATATGCCAGTTTGAAAAGGTGCGTTTTGAGATGAGATTTGAAGGTTGAAAGAGAGTCAGTCTTGTGACTGTCTTGTGGGAGAGAGGTCCATAGGCGGGGGGCAGAATGACTGAAGGCTCTAGACCCCATGGTAGTCAAGCGGGCCAAAGGTGCAGTGAGTTAGAGAGCAGAAGAGGATCTGAGAGTGTGGGAGGGCGTGTGGATATGAAGGAGTTCAGAAAGATACGAAGGAGCTAGGTTATTAAGGGACTTAAAGGTGAGGACAAGACCAGACCGGATCTGTCAAGGCCTGGGTTAACAACGGCCTCCATTGATGCTGCGCCCAGTTTCCATCAGTACGATGGAAACTGTAAAATCCACTGTGGTGACCCCTGAGAAACAGGAAACAAGCTGAAAGACAAACAAGAAGATCTGCATATGTAGGGGAGCTTGTATTTGGACATAAATGAAAAACCCTAAGAGAAGTTTTTTTTTCTTCCAGTTTCATCATGAACTGGATTTGTGTTCGAGTGTGTGAACGGTATAATCTGAATATCATGAAATCAAAGCTTGACAATTTCACATAACTTCTCAAGGTGTTATGAAGTGTTATAGAGTGTTCTTAATCCAAGATCATTTCTTCTTCATCTAACTTGGCATTAGTCACAGAAGGTGGTGGTGACTACTGTAATAAGTGGCTGGAGCACACACAAGACGGTGTGTCCTCACAGGACATGATATACACATCTGCTACTAACAGCAGTCTCACCAGGAAGCTCATTTGCATGGAGAGGACACTTCTTATTTGATGGACATGCTTCAGTGCTCATGAAACCTTTATAACTCTGCAAGTCCAAAGCAAAGCCAGCAACACTTGTTCATTGTGACAGCAAAGGTAAAAACCATGTCTTGGAGCAGCATTTTCATCCTGACATGTGCTGCCTTTATTCAAGGTAAGACCGGCAGAGATGATTCACTGTCTTCCTTGTTTTCCTCATCTCAACTTTTCCTCTCCTGAAAGAACTTTCTCTGATCTCACCAGTTTGTGTTTCCCCACCTGCACATTGTTTCTACCAAGTCCCTGTTTGTGTTTTACACTGTTGAGTTTCAGTTAAAACAACACCTGAAAAAAGGAATTCTATGTGTTTATGTGATGTAATGAGTAACACATCTGTCCTTTCACAGAGATTTCCAGATGTACATGTGAGACAATGAAGGCCTTCACTTTCAGTCTGTTTGTGTGTTTCTGTTTTCAGGATCAAGCAGTCAAGTCACTGTGACTCAGACTCCTTCAATGAAAGCTGTCAATGTAGGAGAATCAGTCAGTCTGGCATGCAAACTGAGTCAACCCCCTTATATTTATCAGAGCAATCCACGTATCTCCTGGTACCAACAGAAACATGGAGAAACTCCTAAACCCCTCATTTATAATGCAAACACTCTTCAGTCAGGAACTCCATCGAGGTTTAGTGGCAGTGGGTCTGGGACTGACTTCACCCTGACCATCAGTGGAGTCCAGGCTGAGGATACAGCAGTTTACTACTGTCAGAGTCTCCACGATATCAATAGTCAGTATGTGTTCACACGGTGATAGAGAGCCGTACAAAAACCTCCCTCTGTTTCACAGTGACTGATCTGCCAGCTGGGACATACGGTAAGCTCTATAACAACAACATCACCATTAATAATGATAATAATAATAATAATAGTAATAATAAAAATATAATAGTAATATGTTGTTCTTGGTCTTCTTCTAATATATGGTATTAGTTGCATTATCTATTTTTCTATTCTATTATTGTTATTGCATTACTGCTTTCATACATATAAAAAATATTAAACATTCTTTTCAAATTTGTCAGTTTTGTCAGTGTGTCTCTTTTGTTGTCCTCACATCTGTATACATCCTATGATCACACAAAAAGTACCATTTCAATAAAATGGAAAGTAAATCCTACATGACATGAAAGTGTGAGATTTACTTTGAATAATTACTGAATCCTCCAACCTCTGAAACCAGAGTTTAGCCTCCTCAGAAAATGGACAAAATAAATGTGGTCATCCATTGATAAAAGTCGGTGCTTCACACAATATGTTTAGAAAACTGCTGATTTCAGAGTTTTCAGACACGTTGCCTTGTTGTTTGAGAGCAATGTAAAATAATTATGATTTTAACCAAATATAACCTGATAAACCAACATGTTTAATGATGTGTTCACCTACATGGTGCAATAATTAAATCAAATGATCATTAATGGTGTGAATATTACCTTCTTTAAATAAATTAACATAAAACTGCCACAAAAGTATGTAAGTAAGAATTTGCCGCTTAAAATATTTTCATTGGTTTTGTGTACAAAATAATCTATTGACATGTCGAGTGGATTTTTTTTCTGTCAAGTTATATATTTATTTCGTGGTAATTATAAAACGTATAATCAAACTCAAAATTAAAATAATTCCTTGAAAAGTTACAAATTAGAATATATTTTGTTCAGTTTTGAAAGCAGAAGTTTTACTTAACAACATTGAGAATTTGCTGCCCAAATATCTTTTCAAAATATCCTCCTGAAATGTATTTGTTTAATAAAAGCAGTCATAATTTAGAATGACCGAATTTTTCTTTTTCTTTTGATTTTTATCATTTGTCAATGTTGTGTCCAATTTTAACATTTCTGGTGTTGTATGTGTAGTGAGAAAGAGTCTCAATCCCAAGAGAAATGTTTTTTGGAGGAAACAGAAAACACTGGAAATAATTAACAATAACAATAATAATAATAATAATAATGGGGGTATGGGGTACCGGGACAGTTGCTACAAGCCATCCGGTCCTTGTATAACCAAAGTGAGAGCTGTGTCTGCATTCTCGGCACAAAGTCAAACACGTTTTCAGTGGGTGTCGGACTCCGCCAAGGTTGTCCCTTGTCTCCGATTCTGTTTGTGATATTCATGAACAGGATCTCAAGGCGCAGCTAAGGTGAGGAGTGTGTCCGGTTCAGAAACCTCAGAATTGCGTCTCTGCTCTTAGCAGATGATGTGGTTTTGTTGGCTTCATCAGAACGTGACCTCCAGCGAGCACTGGGGCGGTTTGCAGCGGAGTGTGAAATGGCCGGGATGAGAGTCAGCACCTCCAACTCTGAGGTCATGGTCCTCTACCGGAAAATGGTGGATTGTTCCCTCCGGGTTGGGGATGAGTTGTTGCCTCAAGTGAAGGAGTTCAAGTATCTCGGGGTCTTGTTCACGAGTGAGGGTAGGACGGAGTGGGAGATTTACAGGCGGATTGGTGCAGCATCAGCAGTAATGTGGACGTTGTACCTGACCGTTGTGGTGAAGACGGAGCTGAGCCGGATGGCAAAGCTCTTAATTTACCAGTCAATCTTCGTTCCAACCCTCACCTATGGTCATGAGCTGAAATGAGTTTCCTCCGTAGGGTGTCTGGGCTCAGCCTTAGAGATAGGGTGAGGAGCTCGGACATCCGGAGGGAGCTCAGAGTAGAGCCGCTGTTCCTTCGCGTCGAAATGAGCCAGTGGAGGTGGTTCAGGCATCTGATTAGGATGCCTCCTGGGCGCCTTCCTTTGGAGGTTTACTGGGTACTGCCAACTGGGAGGAGATCCCGGGGTAGACCCAGAACTCGCTGGAGGGACTTCATGTCCAATCTGGCCTGGGAATGTGTTGAGTTAACGTTAGCCATCCTACAGCGAATTAATTGTCTTGCCAAGACATAAACATAAAGTGTGCCAGTCAGGCGGAAAATGACACACACCCACACTGTGCTCTTGCGTTCGAACAAGAGAAGAAGAATATTTATTTGACACATGTGCAGATCTATATATACAATACGGGTCCGCACAGGATCAAAAAGCTGGTCATTGACAATGCGTGGATGAGACTGCATTAGATCACATGTTCAACACCCCCACTCAGGCTCATCTTTATAGCAGTGTCAAAATAACAAAAAACAAAAACAAAATAACGTCACCCATGATCCCATACACCAGTAGACTGTTTTTCATAGACACAATTGTCTACTGCGTTCTGTTCAAAACCATTTTCTACCAGGTGATCATGAAATAGCTTATTCCAATTACGTCCAAATTGCTTTAGACCATACAAAGACTTGTTGAGTTTACATACTAAATGTTCATTAGTTTTAGACTTTACTTCAAATCCCCCAGGTTGCTCGATGTAAACCTCACAATCTATTGGAGCGTGTAAATAAGCTGTTTTGACATCCATTTGGTGGAGCACAAGGTCATCCTGTGCGGCTTTCTGCATGAGAATCCTCACTGAGGTCATGCTAGTGGTCGGAGAGAAGGTCTCCTTGTAATCTATACCTTCTACCTGGCTGTACCCCTTTGCTACATATCTAGCTTTGAAAGTCTCAGGTTGGTCAGGGCTTTCTTTGACAGCAAAAACCCAACGCTCCCCCACTGCTCTTTTTCCCTTTTGCAGTGGACACAGGGTGAAGGTGTCATTCTCTTTTAATGAGGTAAATTCGTCCCCCATTGCTTTGACCCACTTATGAGATCTTTCAGAGATAATAGCCTCTGTATATGTTTTGGGTACATCATAGACAGCTCTATAGAAATAATCCACCTCCTGTTCATCTTCAATATGTTCAGTCTTACACTGATAGTCCCTAAGATATGCTGGTGGTCTTCTACTTCTGTCTGGGTAGCGGCGTGTGCCCCCACTATCACCTTGAACCCTAGGTGATGTGCCACTTTCACCCCTTGCCTCTGTAGGCGCTGTCTGACCAGCCTGGGGCTGTTCACCCATCCTTGTTGGTGCTCCATTCAGCTCAGTGTCATCATAACAATCATCATCAGAATAGTCATGTAGACCTGTCTGGATCTGGCTGCCCTTCAATATGGGCTTGACTTGTCTGTGCTTTGACACTCTCCCTGTCTCTGGGAAGGACACGTTGTATGCAGGGCTATATTTGTCATACCCTATGAAAATGCCCTTTTCACACCTTGGATCAAGTTTATTTTTGTCTTGCTTATAAGCATAACACTCAGTACCAAATACCATCATGTGAGCAATATTGGGAGTTTTACCTGTGAAAGCACTATATGGAGTTAGCCCAAGTCGCTTGCAATAGCATCTGTTGCGTATCTGTGCAGCCGTTTGCACTGCAAACCTCCATAGCTGTTTTGGTAATTTACTCTCAATAAGCATGCACCGGCCCATGTCAAATAATGTTCTCCAATTTCTCTCTGCTGTGCCGTTTTGATGCGGCGAATAAGGAGCACTAGTCTGATGACTGATCCTGTTCTCCCTAAGAAGGTCTTGGAACTCTCTCCCTGTGAATTCTGTACCATTGTCAGAGCGTATAGTCCTGACTTTCCCGTATGGGGCAGTATCAGCTAGAAATTTCTCTGTGGCTCTGGATGTGTTGCTTTTTGTCTTAAGGAAATAGGTCCAAGTCATACCACTATAGTCATCTGTGAAGGCTACTGTGTATCTATACCCGTCTCTGTCGGTTGGGTCCATAGGACCACACAGGTCAGTGTGAACTACTTCTAGTATCTCTGTAGCTTTGCTATCGGCCTGTCTGTTTCTCATCTCAACAGTTTTGCCCTCTATACATATGTCACAGTTGAGAGTGGACTTATCACACTTTCCCTTGATTTTCATGCCATCGACCACATTCTCCAATCGGGAGACATCATCAAAGTTACAGTGTCCAAGTATTCTGTGCCACGGTTGAATATCATGACACACCTTGACCTTGTCATTGTTTTCATCAGTAACCGTGGGCAGATAATACAGTTGACCGCATACCTCAGTGTTAAACCTTGTAGCATCATTGACACCCATCCAGTTATCACCATCTTTGAAATGTAATTCTGCCCCGTTGCCTGTAGCTGCCCTCACAGAGAACACATCTTGTGGAAAGGTTGGTATATACAAAGCATTTTTCAGCAGTGCTCTCACCTTGTGACCCTTACTGTCTACAAGGGAGATTTCTGCTTCTCCTCTGGCTTTGGCAACCCCAGTAACTTTAGTACCATCAGCTAGTTCAGTCACATGGTTCTCAGGTCTGAAAGCTTTATCGATAGTCTTAAACTTCTTAAAGTCACTTATCATGTGCGATGTCGCACCACAGTCCACCATTAAGCCTTTAGTGTTAACTGTCCTCTTCACTGGACTACCGCTACCGATCAGCTTAAAACAACACGACCTGTTATCGCCGCAGTCCCCATCGTCTGCGTCTCGTCTTCGCCCATGCTGGTCTGCGGCTCTTCGTTGCGGCTCTTCTCCCATCGCCCGCGACATGGAGTCCCGCTGTCTTCCCCGGCGTGGCGTGTCGCTCCTGCGGTCTCGTCTCCTCTCGTCAGGCAGGTTGTTGTTGGGACACGTCCTGGAAATGTGTCCCCTACGGTGGCATCTCCAGCATTCAACGTTGGTCGAATCTGGTCCTCCGTCCTCCGGTCCTCCGTCTCGTCCCCGCGGCTGGTAGCTGGCTGTCCCCGCGGCTCGCATCACGTTGTCCTCGGTCAGGTCACTCGGCTTGAATCTTTCGGCGTCCTCGAAGTTCCTCAGCTTTGCCTTGAAGTCACCGAACGTCAGATTCTCGCCCGTCTGAGTAATGTGGACCACAGACGGTTTAAATAAGTCCGGCAGGCCTTTCACTACCATCGCAACTTCCAGCCCGTCACTGATATTCTCGTCCGCCCCGCCAACCAAGCGAGTATTGTCTCAGCGCGAGCAACATATTCTGTGACAGCCTCGTTGCTTTGCACGTGGAGGGCCGCGAGCTCGCAGTATAAACTCACTGCACGCGGCTTTCCTTTGCCTGCATAATGCCCCCGTGGTATCGCCAACGCCTTGCGTCCGTCTCCTGCCGCCTCGCTCATAACAAGCGGCAAACTCTTGTCGTCTAAAACGTGCAGCAGTCCCGCGTGTGCCTGTGCGTTCTTCGCAGCGTCGGCTGCTGGTACAGCGTCGGCGTCCTCATCTCCGCCAACCTGCGGCTCGGCTTTGATTGCTGCCGAAAGCCCGCGCAGTTCCAAATGTGCGAGGCATCTCGTTTCCCACAGTTCGTACCACCTTTCATCGCCATCAAACAACAGCCGGCTAAATCGTTGGCTAGACATAGCGCTGGGCCCAGAACCTGTTGAGTTAACGTTAGCCATCCTACAGCGAATTAATTGTCTTGCCAAGACATAAACATAACGTGTGCCATTCAGGCGGAAAATGACACACACCCACACCGCGCTCCGGCGTTCGAACAAGAGAAGAAGAATATTTATTTGACACATGCGCAGATCTATATATACAATACGGGTCCTCACAGAATCAAAAAGCTGGTCATTGACAATGCGTGGATGAGACTGCGTTAGATCACATTGTTGTAGGGTGATGTTATGCAGCCAACAGCGCCCCCTGGGGGCACTGATTGATGTATACTTGCCCTGTGTAACGTGCCTCAGTTGCGTTATGGGCACAGCCGGTGAATACACGTTACTAAGCGACACAGCCCGACTCTGTCTGTTATTTATATGCACCTACACTTGCAACATGGTGTCAGAAGCTGTATTGGAACCCAACGCGAGTCTTACGTTGCCTGTTGCTTGAACAGCGTGCGTTTATTTGTTTTACTAAGCGTAGCTAGAAGTTTCAGTTAGCCTGCTAGCATTAGCATCGAGCCAAGACGATGGCTTCCAGTATTCCGCCGCCGGAGCCCATGAAGATGACTGGGGATCTTCCCAGCAACTGGGCTAGTTTTCCATCAGAGTTTGAGGATTATTTGCTTGCGACCGGGATCGACAAGGCAGAGAAGCCGGTGCAGGCAGCGACGCTCCGGAGGCTAATGGGGAAGGAAGCCTCCATGTTTACCTGCACAACCTGGGACTCACAGCGGAAGAGCAGAAAGACGCCGGAGCGATACTCGACAAACTGGGGGAATAATACTTCACACCTACCTAAAACGTCATCTTTGAGAGGTATGTTTTGGGCAACCTTAAACAAGAGGAAGGAGAACCTGTGGATGCTTTTGTCACGAGACTGAGAGAAAAGGTTGCCACATGTGTATATGGAGCTATAAGAGACAAGCTCATAAGGGACAGGCTTGTTCTGGGAACAACTGATGAGGGCGCCAGACGACGCATGCCAAGAGAAAAGGAGGTGAAGTTGGAGGGAGCTATTGACATTTGCCATGCAGCGGAGGTGTTGGACAATAAGTTAAAATCCATGTCACTTAGCAGCTCTGTGACTGCGGAGAGCATCAATGTAGCACATGGACAGCGACCAGGACGGAGACCTACCAGCAGGCCATCCGAGCCCACCAACACATCTGCACAGCCACAGAGAGGCACAGGTGAATGCAAGTACTGTGGCACACCGCACAGACGGGGGGGAGACCTGTGCCCCGCATTTGGAAAGTCATGTCGCTTGTGTGGCACCGCTAATCACTTTGCCAAAGTATGCATGAAAAGAGGCCAGCAAGCACGTCAGTTGAACGCTGTGGCTGACCCGCCGCTAGGGGGAGCCGGAGGACAGCGACCGCGATGAGAGGGATGTGTACACGGCTGAGAGCGTGGGGGCTGTGAACACTCGAGGTAAAAAGTGGTTTGTAAACCTGCCACTGCACAGAGGGGTCCAGAGGTGCCAGCTTGACTCTGGAGCCACCTGCAACGTGATGAGCTTGAAAGACAAGATGAGACTGGCGCCTAGAGCGCCTCTTCAGAAAAGTCTCACCAGGCTGAGACTCTACAACAGTTAGTGGATGAGCTCAATGGGCGTGTACAGCACACAGTGTGTGCACAGACTGGACTTTGAGGTTGTGCGCACCAGCCAGAAGCCCTTGCTTTCAGGGGAGACATGCGAGAGACTTGGCTTGATACGCTTCACCATTCCCAAAGGCTGTCTCATTAACACTTACAATGACGTGTTCACCAGCCCAGTCGAGTCACTGCCGGGTGATGTTCACTTCGAGTTGGATAGCATTGTGGCCCCTGTCCAGTGCGCACCAAGAAATGTCCCGGTGGCCCTCAACGCAGCTGTTAAGGCGCAGCTGGACCAATATGAAAAGGATGGACACTTAACCACAGTCACTCAGCCCACTGACTGGATTAGCAATCTGGTCATAGTGAAGAAGCCGGACAAATTGAGGCTTTGCATCGACCCCAAGCCACTTAACCGAGCCCTGAAAAGGTCCCATTATCTCATGCCCACTTTAGATGATGTGCTGTACAAGCTGCCTAAGGCACGTGTCTTCACCCTGGAGGATGCGCGCGACGCATTCTTGCAGTGTCGCCTTGATGAGGAGAGCAGCCTGATGACAACGTTCTGGACGCCGTGGAGTAGAAAGCGATGGCTGAAGCTCCCTTTCGGCGTGTCAGTCGCACCAGAGCTGTACCAGAGGAAACAACATGAGCTGCTGGCCGGTTTGAAAGGAATCGAGCCCATAGCCGATGACATCCTCATAGTCGGCTGTGGGGACACGGAGGAGGAGGCCGTTCGCAACCACGACGCAAACCTCATTGCTCTGATGGACAGATGCAGGGAAGTGAAGCTGAGGCTGAGCATAAACAAGCTACAGTTTCGTGTGAGGGAGGTCCGCTTCCACGGCCACATACTGTCGGCGGAGGGCCTCAAAGCTGATCCCGAGAAGGTCAGGGCAGTCCTGGACATGCCAAACCCCACGGATGCAAAAGGCGTTCAGCGGTGTGTCGGCTTCGTTAACTATTTATCGAGGTTCATGCCCCGCTTGTCAGAGGTGTGTGGACCGCTGAGAAGGTTGCTGGACAAAGGTGTGCTGTGGCACTGGTTGCCCAAACATGATGCTGCTATGAAGGAAATCAAGACGCTGGTCACGGCGGTGCCAGTACTACGTTACTATGATGTCAGCAAGCCAGTCACCATACAGAGCGACTCCAGTCAGACCGGTTTGGGCTGCTGCCTGCTTCAGGGGGGACAGCCGGTCGCGTTCGCCTCCCGCGCGCTGAACCAGACGGAGCAAAACTATGCACAGATTGAGAAGGAGTGCCTGAGCATCGTATTCGCTTGTCAACGCGTCCACTTCTACCTATATGGGAGGGGTGATGTGACTGCAGAGACCGACCACCGCCCGCTGGTGTCAATCTTCACTAAGCCCCTTCTCAGTGCACCAAAGCGCCTTCAAAGCATGCTCCTCACACTTCAGAACTACTGCCTCACGGTGATGTACAAGCCAGGCCCTGAAATGTACATCAGTGACACGCTCAGCAGAGCCACCACCCCGCCACAGAGAACGGACACTCAGTACAGACGTGAAATGGTCTGCAGCATGCAGCAGGTGAAGTACGACACGGCAGCCATTCAGCAGGCAGACTATCTGAACGTCACCAGCCAACGCCTCGCACAGATTCGAAAACACACAGAGGAGGATGTGTGTCTTCAAACACTCAAGTCGGTCGTGCTGGAGGGATGGCCAGAACACAAAGAGGAGAGCCCCATAGCCATCAGAGAATACTGGGCCATCAGAGATGAAATAAGCCCACAGGACGGTGTGCTTTTTAGGAGCCAGCGTGTCATCATTCAGAAAGCTATGCGTCCTGAGATGCTGAAACGGATCCACTACAACCACGTGGGGGGTGAGGCTTGTTATAGACCGGCCCGGGATACTCTCCACTGGCCAAATATGCAGGGGGGAATCAAAGACTATGTGCAGCAGTGCTCAGTGTGTAACGAGTATGCACACGAGCAACAAAAAGAGACTATGATGTCACACCCGCTCCCCACACGTCCCTGGCAGCTGGTGAGCATGGACTTGTTCAGCTACGCAAGGCAGGACTTCCTGCTCATGGTGGATCACTATTCAGACTTCTGGGAGATTGATCTACTCCCAGACCTGTCGGCAGAAACGACCATCCGAAGGTGCAAGGCGCAGTTTGCACGGTACGGTATCCCTGACCGGGTCATTTCCGACTGCGGAGGTCAGTTTGATTGTGCAGAGTTTCGGGCGTTTGCGAGGGAGTGGGGCTTCGAACATGTCATGTCCTCCCCGAGACACCCAAAAGCTAACGGCAAAGCAGAGTCTGCAGTGAAGATCGTGAAAGGCCTATGCAGAAAAGCAGACCGGGCCGACGAAGACCCCTGGAAGGCTTTTCTACACTGGAGAAACACACCCACTGAGGACATGCGCTGCAGCCCAGCACAACGGCTGATGTCACGGAGGCTGAGAACTCTTCTCCCTGTGGCCGACCAGCTGCTAGCACCTCAGGTCATTACTGGGGTCACAGACAAGCTGAGGGTGAAGCATCAGGCAGCGAAGCTGACATATGACAGAACTGCGAGGGATCTGCCAGAGCTAAACGTCGGCCAGCCTGTCAGGATGAAACCAATCCCGGGTGACAGGACGGGCCGATGGAGGAGAGGTGTATGCCTGCAGCAGGTGGGACCGCGGTCCTATCTCGTCAACGTGGAGGGACCACGTACCGTCGCAACAGGGTTGATCTCCGACCAGCAGAGGGCGCCCCTCCACAGCCGTCAGCCCACACAGAACGGCCACCGGAGCAGCCTGTGGGTGTGGGTGCAGCTGAAGGGGGCCATGTGGGCGGGGGCAGCATGGAGGAAGTCGTCAGCAGCCCTGCGATGTCTCCAAGGTCGTCAGCCCCGAGGTCGCCGCCATTTCCCCCACAGGCTGTGACCACACCATGCCGTGAGTTACAGGGCCGGGCCTTCTCCTGGAGCGGGAGGCAGATTAAGCCTCCAGAAAGACTTGACCTCTAGGTCATACACTGTACTGAGATTGACACACACACGCTCACACACACACACACACACTCACACACACACACTGGACTGTGGACATTAAAAAAAAAAACGAAACAAAAACTGTGATGTTCACTTCTAATGTTCTTATCCAGTGGTCTTGTGGAAGTTCTGGTGCTGCCATGTTGTCGTTATTGTTCTGCAGAGGTTTTGGTTGATGTGGACTTGCTGTTCCTTCTTGGTGCACTATTTAATATTGGGATATGAGCACTGATGTTCTAATGGCTAATACTATCCATTATATTGTTTGGTATTGTATTCTACGAAAGAAAGGGAGATGTTGTAGGGTAATGTTATGCAGCCAACAGCTCCCCCTGGGGGCACTGGATGATGTGTACTGGCTTTGTGTAACGTGGCTCAGTTCTGTTATGGGCTCAGCCGGTGAATACATGTTACTAAGCGACACAGCCCGACTCTGTCTGTTATTTATATGCACCTACACTTGCAACAACAACCACCACCACCACCACCATGTAGACCTGACAGATGGACAGACTACACGTGCACACGGGGGGGGGTCTGACGTCACACCATTCAAATACGCGGGAGAAGAGACAAGAAACACAAAACATGAGTCACACATGATGACTAATGATGTGACATTTCCTTAATGGCTCGAGTAGGACTTGTAGCATTCAAACCACACGCGTGTTGTGTTCATGGCTGTAAGACTCCATGGACATACAAAGTGCCTTTCCTGCCAAGATGGAGATTGTTTTGTGAGAGCAGGTTGGCCATAAAGCAGCAAGAACAAAACCTCTCATATGTTGCCCATCACTGCCATTTTCCTTAACTTGTACATTATCTGACTTGAACCGTTATGACTTAAGGTTAAGCTAACCTCAGTGTGACTTTATACACAATCTCTGTCTCGTCACAGACAATGCGCATGCGCACGTTCAGGCACGTGCAGCGGTCACCCGCCGTGGCCAA